>NC_045694.1:13723413-14031449 GCF_003331165.1 Xiphophorus hellerii | reverse complement strand
TAAAAACTCGTACAAATGTGCTTCGGGGAGAGGCTTGATGGCGCTTGCATTAATGTGCATATGGTGCATTTTGACAGGCAGGCAGGGTGGATGGGATTTAAACAGCACAGAGACAGGAGGGGAATGGAGGAGGAGGGATGGGCTGTTACAGGGGATGATCAGGGACTGCTGACTGTTCAGTTCAGTTTCACTTTTTAATTTAATTTATCCAGAAGGTAATTACTGCAGGGTGTCTGGAATACAGAGTTTCACCCATTTTAATGTAGACAAGGCAGAAAAATCCACACACCAAATCATCTGCACTGGATACAACCAGTGGAAGTGTGGGAATAAAACTGAAGCCCAGGTTGATTTAGCAGCGACTTCCAGCTTTGTTTGCATTGTTGGGTGTGGCATTTCTCACGTCGCCATTGTAAATACTTCATAGATTATCTAAGGGTCAGGTGAGGCTGCTGGTTTGCTGAGTTTGATGACCTGGCTCCCCAATATGGTGGACAGATTCTGACATAATTAGCAGTAAACAGAAATGAAGAAATGGCTTGATAAAGTAATTCAAGTGCCAAATATAGCATCCAACAAATAAAAAGCAAGAACTTTACCAACAGTGTGACATGAATTAGTATTTATCATTTTGAACTGTATTAATTGTGACGTGACCGTTCAGACTGCAGACATTATCCGAATTAGTTCCACATATAGAAGATCAGATTCTTTTTTTTGGTGTGAAGAGATCAGAACTGGGAAGTTCGGACTGCAGTGAAAAAGTTTGATAAGTATGGGTAGGCCTGTCACAATAATTAATAAATAAATTAATCACATGACAAATTAAAACAAACTCAATTATTTCCATTGCCATGATTTAACATTTATCTCTATTTTTCTCTCTTTCTACCAAAAACTGGATGATAAAAATCTTCAGTTTGGTGTTTTGGTCTGAACTAGCCTTATTTCGAAGGACAATTTTGTTGAAAAAGATTTCAAAATTCATTTTATTTATTTATTTTGGATATTTAAAATGTCTTCCAGTTCCAGTGTTAAATGTCCATTAGGATGTAAAGTTTACTGATCTTTTGTGCTCTTGTATTTTTATTTTGCCATTACCATTAACTTAAAAATGGTCTCAAAACAAGATTTTCATGTCAATAATATCGATAAACGATGTTATCGTTTATCGCAATAACTTCAGGAACAATTTACCGTCCAGCAGAATGTGTCATTGTGACAGACCTACACATGGGCAAAAAACAAAACATTGGATTTGGATTTCATTTGCCTTCTGTGTGGACTCAGCTTTTATCCACTTGATGTTTTACAGCTCAGCGTTTCGCATCTCTGGCTTCATCGTGTTTATTGTAAAACAGTTTTAGCCAACTACTGAATCTCTTCTTGCTGAACATACTTTCATTAGAACGGAGCCTGGAGTGAATAACAAACAAGAATGTTTTGATTTTAATTCCTTAAAGAAACAGCAGTATAAGCCAGCTTTGGGGGATGAAATATTCTCAGGCGTTCGCTGTGAGACTGAATGTCGTCTGGCTGTAAATTGCTTTCCACTGTGCAGTTCACCGTCCTTGATCTTGGGCTTTGTAGTTTTGTCAAAGTGTAATAATGCTTAAATTCCTCAGCCAGAACTACAACACAGGAAAAAAAATAATGCAGCGAAAGCATTTCTCAAAAAATAAACATTGTCCAAAAAAGCCACAGGAAGAAACAGTGACCAACGTTTACATATTTAACACCCAACAAAACATAATTTAACAGATTTCTATGAAATGTTAAGACTTTTAAAGGCATAAAATTCAGATTATTATAATCAGTATTGTTGATTTTTAAGACCCCCTGTCAGCATCAGGAAGAATAAATACAAAATATATAGTGTTTGGGAAACAAAATGTGCTCTGGATTATTTTTAATCCTTTTATCCAATTCTCCAAACCTTCTCCTGTCCTTTATCAGCCCTCTACAAACTCAAAATTTAACAACAAGCATCAAAACTAAAGCTGGTCAATTATTTTAAAAGGCCTTAAAACTCTTTCTCTTCAATAAATGATTAGTTGCTTTCATATAAATTTGGACATGGACACAGAAGCCTTAAAAAATTTGCAAAGCGCTGCATTTTAGTTTTACTTGACACAAGTAATTCAGATTTAAAGTGGGTGAGCTCAACAACAGTTCAACTAAAAGACTCAAACATTCATCAGGTGATGAAGACAAGCATAACTTTTGGAGGACAAAATGATGAGTTGTAATTACTTATGCAGTTCACTCAGACAGCTTCACATCTTAATACAATTTTCCCCCTTAAAATATTTGGCAAATATATTCAAAATAAATTAATAGATGTGAATAACTATGCAGATTTTGCCCAGACGTCATGATGGGGTGTTGTGTGTAACGTCATCAAAATACATGTTTATCACAATCATCTATCGAAACATGTAAGAGTAACTCGTAATAAACTAAACCCTCTTCGAGTATTTATTGTCCCTCTCATCCAGCCTCCTGCACAGAGCGATATGAGACAATGAAAAAGCAAATATTAATGTGAAATGCGTTCCCAGTGGCCTCCTGACTCATTGACTCGTATCACATCCAGAGAAATAATCACTTCACACACAAGAGGCCTGTGAGGTTTGCTTTAATAAGCTTCGTCGTGTTTCTCACATACACACACATTTAATTGGAATCCAGATGCGGACGCGCGCAGGACACGTGATTCATGGGGGGTTGAGCAGCGGATCGCAGGTTTAACGCAGCTTTAGGAAGATTTTCAATAAAAACAGTTAACATCATTTCCCACCTTAATCACAACACCTCTGAAGCAGAAAAAACACCAATCAACATGTGAGAGAAAGAAGCAATCTCGTTGCAGGAGAAGGTCTTGATCTGGAGGAGGGATCTGGACGTGGCGGTGCGTATCCACAGCAACCGAGTCTCAGAAATCCTCTCGCTTAGAGCTTGCTCCTGACAGTGGCCTCTGTGGGGGCAAGCAGAGAAATATTGGAAACTGTAAAACAAGTGAAGTGGACATTTTACCCAGGTCACACAGCGGTTTATGGCGCTTTGGCATTTAGGAGCGTCTGCTTGCCACTGTTAGCGAGGATTAGTCACTCTCGATTCAAAACATGCAAGCGCACGAACGTACATCAAACGGACAGCCAGCGTGGGCAGCGCGCGCCAGGTGTTGGAGACGCATTAGGTTTATGGAGGAGGCTTGGAGGCCTGCCTGCAGCCGCTCTGTCACACAGGCAGACGGTTCTGGTCCATCTACCCGCTGAGCACCATTCAGCGCTGCTAAAAAACCTGCAGCTTGTCCATTAGAGTGGAAGAGAGCGAGCTTTTTAAAGAAGCACACCTGCAATTTCTGCTACATAGTCGAAGGAGCCAAAAAAAGGTGATTTCATGCGGTAACACGTCATCTATCTGTCTGTCTGTCTGTCTGTCTGTCTATCTATCTGTTATTTCAGCTTCCTTTAAAAGGGGCAGTATTATGTATTTTCCATGCACATATTGGCATTTTATAGCACAATCAAGTAACTATGTTAACTTCAGGTTTTATACTAATACTATATATGGAATGTGACTTTAAAGGAATTTGGTGGTGTTTGCTAATTTCTGCTGGCTAGTCTGAAGGAGCTGAGTGGAGGAGGTCTACTCTGTGAGGAGGGAGCTCAAACTGCAGCTCTGAGGCGGAGCTTCTTCCTCGAAGGCGGGGCTAGGTTCACTCAGGCGATTTGCTCAGGTGAATGGTTGCCATGGAGACTAAAGGACTTCTCAAACTTTCATGAAAGGATCAAAACAACACTCCAGATTTGTTTTTGATGAGGGAATAATGTTATAAAATGGTGTAGAGCTCCAAAAAGTCCATCCATCCATCTTCTGTTCACCCTTGTCCCTAATGGGGTCGGGAGGGTTGCTGGTGCCTCTCCAGCTACGTTCCAGGCGGGAGGCGGGGTTCACCCTGGACAGGTCGCCAGTCTGTCGCAGGGCAACACAAAGACAGACAGGACAAACAACCATGCACACACACTCACACCTAGGGAGAATTTAGAGAGACCAATTAACCTAACAGCCGGAGTACCCGGAGAGAACCCACGCATGCACAGGGAGAACATGCAAACTCCATGCAGAAAGATCCCGGCCGGGAATCGAACCCAGGACCTTCTTGCTGCAAGGCAACAGTGCTACCAACTGCGCCACTGTGCAGCGCTCCAAAAAGTCATTTTAAATATTTTATAAATTTGAAAGAAAGAATAACATTATACAAGAAAACAAATAATTTGGAGTTACGTTTCTACAGAAAAATCCACAAACGTGAATCCATGAAGACAACAGCTAGTCTCCAAATTATTCATACTCCTGACTTGCAAAGGTTTAAAGCAATATTTTAGTTTCATCAAGATGTTTCTTCAGACATTTTGTATCAGCCTGGCCAGTGAAGATCTGAATCTGAGAATCTGTAGAGCTGAAGATCAGGGTGATGGTACGGAGTCCTTCCAACCTTAAACACCTGAAGCTCATAAACACAGAGAAATAGCTAAAATAAAACTGGAAACTTGGAAAAATCAGCAGTTACAAGAAGTTATAAGAATGAAAATTTTTTTTTTCCATTGAGCAGCATAAATTATTTTATATTCCACTGGAAAAAACGTATTGGTTGAATAATATAAAAATAAAAAACTATCAAGAGGATTTGTCAACCTGTGTTTATAAACTAATGAGCTGTGAAATTAGAGCCGTTACAGGTTATAAATGAATGTTGGAGAATTATGGATTAAAAAAGTTAAAATATGTTTTTAATTAAGTTTTTATTGTGTGCATAATTCATTGTGTCTTGATTTAAGTCAGAAAAAATATGTAATATGAAAATGAGTTAAAAGTATCTAAAATGGAAATTGAACTGATTATGTCAATAAGTTCATTTTTAAATTTTTAACACATTTTTAACCCTAAATAATAAAAGATACCCAAAGGAAGTTCTCCACATTTCTTCTTAAAATATTTTCATACCTTACAACGTGTAATTTACTGCTCACTTTGCTGAAAATAAACAATATTAAATGTAATTTTATTGGGTTACAAATAAAGAACTGTAGTAACTTAATGCTCTGCAGGGCTACTGGTCAAAATTCAAGACTTTTTATCTTTATTCTGCTACAACCTTTGATCTGAACATATTTGATGCACTATTTTCTTCTCTCTTTTGTTGCCATTTGCAAAATAAAACCTTCTCTTCATCTTCACCTCAGAGGCTAAAGACGGAGAGAAATACCTGATTTCAGCAGAGGTTTCTCATTGATCCAGACTCGTGTACATAATAAACCTGACATAAAGAAAGTTTATATACATTCCTGCCTGATGCATTTCAGTGTATAAAACATCGCCACTTTTACGCACCTGATTCCTGGTACTTAAGCTTCTCAAAGGTTTCTTATTGAGCAGGAAGCCTGCAGCACTCTGAATGAAAGTTTTATTAACCTTTTCTATTTATTTTCTTAAGATATTGTCTGTAATTTAAAGCCACCCAAGGGGAGAAAAGGAGGAATATTTTTTAAACAGAAATAAGCCGCTCTTCTGTTTCATCCCGACTTTATTAATGATTTTCTGTATGTTGTTGTTTGTGTTTATAAGGGATAAAGCTGTTCTACAATTTGTGCCTGCATCTTTCTTTCAATACTTTATAGCTTACTCCCCCCTGATACTTTAAAGCTCATATCAAAGCAATAATCTGTCTGCCAAAGATAAAGATTTAAAAAGGTTAGATACAGATTGAATAAAACACCTGCACTCTGTTGTTTTCTAGATGGATCAAATATTGCATTTATGAGGCTCCACCTTTTGCAGCAGATAAAAGGAACCAGAATCACGCTGCATGTGAGACTGACTGTAAATAAATTTAGACCCTCAGTGTGTCCTGACCACTCACACTTAGTCCTGCTACATTTTTATCTTTGGTGAAAAATAAAAAAAAAAGCAGGTCCAAGTGCATCCCAGCTTCAGATCTCATTATTTTTAGCCATTGATCTTCCCTGAAGACAGAGAAGAAATAAAAAGATAAAACACTCCTGGTTGGATCTGTCCACAAAATGAATTGTCAATCTGAAAAGTTGCTTTTAAACAGGCGGCTTTTCTCTTATTTTACCATTTACGTGTCGGGGGATTTTACTTTGCGTGATGCAAATGCTTATTTTATGGAGTAGCACACATGTTGCCTTGATCCGTCAAGCAGGATTCAGATCAGAGTTTTGCAGTGTGACGTATTCAGATGCCTGGAGCATTTGTCTGCCTTTTACTCCCACATGGAGACTTAAATCTTCTTCTTTTAATTTCAAATTAAATGGCTTGAATTGAGTGAATAAAGTTTGTCCGCTGTGGTTTAAATTAACTTTTTTATTTCGCTTAATTTGCATCTATTTTTAAAAGCAGCTCCAGAAGATGGGAGTGAATGTTTAAGTTTACGTGCCGCAAAGAGCTGCTGAGATTGTGATGTCATTTCCTGTCAGCATAAACTGGTCAGGGTATGAAACACCCACGTTCCTGAGTATTAATCACTAGAAATCGATCTCATAGATTACTTTTGGGATGTGGAGGAATATGGATCTGCACCAAATGCTTGATGCTGACTGAAGAATTAGCTCTTCTGAAGGCAAAATGGAGTCAAACCAACACTAGGAAAGTAAACTTTATAAAGCTGCGTCTCACTGTAGGTTTATATGTATCTACAGTCAACTTGAATGTCAGTCACCGGCTCAGAAAAAGCAGAAAAAGTGAAGAAATACTCCTTCAAAATGAACCTCAAGTCTGGGTTCATTAGGGAAATAGTTAAAGCTTTTAATCCTTTTACTTCCTCAACAAGTGAATCAAATATTGAAAATTTTAAATAATTTCAACCTTTACTTTTCACATGTATTCAGCGGAGGTTAAAAAGAAAAATCCCACCACATAAAATTAGTGCTTTTAACAGAACAATTCCTGTAGAATAAATGTTATTGACGCAGTTTTTAAAAATAAAATTCACGTTTTGAGTGTCGAGGGTCAAATAGTTACTAACCCAACTTTTTGTTTTGCTTCATATGATGCAACTGAGAACATGATACCTTAAGGAAATTCTTCAAAATGGGAAAGACAGCAAAACATGCCATTTAGGTAAGGTGGGTGAGTGTGTGGACTGCCATAAGTCAGGAAATGGCTACTATTGTAGCTCAAAACAAAACAAAACTTTAATTTAGGAGGTCTGAGCCCATCTTTACTCAGTAGTGCCAATAATTTTTAAGGGACTATTGACTCAAATCAAAGCAGCTGAAGCTTTGTTGTGTCGACAAAATGGATCTTTTTCTTTTGTGAAGTGCATTGAAATGATATATTGGATTTAAATAGCCTAAACTTTACAACATATTAAAAATACCTTTATTATAGAGGTTTCTTCACACAATCCTGATATTACTGCATTCATATGATATTTGCTCTGTTGTTTTATTTACTGCAACAAAATGTCTCTATGTTCAAAAAAGCAAGAATACAATCACATTTTTAGTCTTTTGGTTGCCTTTTCTTTTATAAGATATAATTAAAAACTCAAGGTTCAGGTTTCATATGTAAAATTAGTTCCAATAAAAATATGATAAAGAGTCAAAACAACCAAAAAAACCACAGCTTGAACAATTATATGTCTAATTTCAGGTAAAACATTCATTATATTTAAAGTTATCGTACCTCAGCAGCTGAAGCTTAACTACTTGAAAGAACTTAAAGCTTTTGCATGTTGTATAAATTTTACATTTTATATGAAATAGAAATCGATGCACAATATTGAAATGAATCTACTTTAATTACTAAAATAAAAAATAATGGAATAACTCAATCTTATTCTGTCACTTACACAACCACTGAATGCAAACGTTTACCCATCAATGTTAAAATGACTTTGTGACAAAAATTAGAGTAAAAAATATTTTCTCATGTGTGTTTTTGCTAAATGTAGCTTGTATATTTTCACTGAATGTTAAAATAATGCCTCAGTTTTGCCTCGTTGCTCTTTAACCCAGACAAATAAGGAAGTCAGAACGTTGCTAACAGGAAACGCTGCAGCTGTGGGTACTCCTGGGAGCCTCTCTGAATGGGTTTCTTCTGATACATTGAACTCTATAATAAGAAATAAAATCAGAAAGCTCAATTATGTTGAAATTTTGCTCACAAAATGCTTAGGAGGACGAAGGTGGAGTTTGATTTATGTAGGTGGTAAAAGCGGGGCGTTAGGGGTTAAGACTGCAGTTGTAATACTGACGCTTAATTTGAATAATTGAGTGAATGAGCGATCATGCTTAGCAGACGCACCGTTTAGCAGCATAACTCTATAAATCACAAATGTAATCAAAACAAATGGGAGAAGTCATCATGTAACAGCACGAGCCAACATGAAATCCCATCAAATTTACGCAGTTATTAAACTTAATTTAACCACACAGATCAATCTTTCATTTCTTAGACTCTGAAGAAGAATGATCCAGAATTGAACTATTGTTAGAAAAGTTTTCACACGCAGCCCGTCCTCCTAAAACAGCTAAAGCACTTTTAAGCTAGCTCGCACACAGCATGCTGGTTACCTTCGCTACAATCTGTAGGAACGGATCAGGCTGAAGTGGAGAAAGGCAAGAAAAAATCAAATAAAGACATCAAATATGGAAAAGCAGCAAAACAAGATGTTTGATCTAAATTGTAAATGTTACATATCATTTATTGAATGATTTATTTCTTGCTGGCTGCTGGTAAATCTTACAGAAATGGTGAATGAAATGTAAAAGTTGACATATAAAGGTTGAATCAACTCATTGTTAAATTCTTCCGCAGGGTGCCAGTTTGTCGTTTCTCTTTACATCACCACTTGATAAATCAGTGCGTAAATATTTATTTTACAAACTGAAATTTAAGCATTGACATTCTCACTTCAAGAACCATCGGCTGTGTTCTCGACTACTTTATCCTCACCTTTTTTTATTTATTACATATTTATCCATTTCATGATACGGAAATGTTTATGGCCATCAAAAACAATGTGTGCAATGTTAGAAAAGCGTTTCAACACGCAGCATTCCCAAATGAGCTGCTTTGTTTTTAAGAGGACGGACAGAGACAGTAACAATGGGTTGCCATAGCGACATCTGAAGTTGATGTGTTGGGTTTTGGGCTGAATGTTGCAGGATGGAGAACATCCTACAATGTTGCGTGTTTGTCCCTCCAAAAACACAAAATAATATTATAATACCTTAAAATACAGAGATTCCCCTCCAACGTCTCCATCATATCCGATATGTGGGTGTATCAGACAAACTGTGTTAATTGTTTTTACTGTTTATTGTTTCATCCTTATTTCACCATACAAGGCTTCCAGTAATGTCATAATGTAAGAGTAATGACTATTATGCTGTGAACGACAAGCATTTTATGAGCTGGGCATATTTTGGTGGGATGTGGGTGGATTGTTGAGACAATTATTTTGATTTTCTTTGTTTTCAAAGCCAAAACAAGCGTTCAGAAGCACATTTTAGAGATACAAACTGCTTGATGGAGCAAATTTGGATTCAGAGGTTCCAGTGTATGCCCTTTAATATCACCGGCTAAATCCTGTTAGCTAAACAGTTTATATGGCACACATCTGCAGCTCAGTTAGAAATACAGTTTAAAGTAGTGCTGGTCGGCATTTTAAGGAGCGTAAACAACCATTGATTGTTGCTTAAAAGCCCCATTCGTATGAAAGAGAGTGAATGATATTAGGACGTTTGTTTCATCTCATTGGATGTTTTGCAGAAACTCAGAATACAGCAGAGCTGAGATCCAACAATTAATAGAGGAAACGTTTTGAGTGATGCAGCTGCTAAGTAGCTTCCTGACTGCGGAAAACCAGAACCATCTTAGGACTGAAACCGCTTTGGTTCTTTCTCATCTGGTTACTGTGCAGCCTTCCCTCATATCAGGTGTTTGATATGTTTACACAGGGTGCATCACTCTCTCAGATTGCATCAGGGACTTCTGAAGGTCAAACTCAACAATCCAACAACAAACAAACAAAGCGAATGCATGGATGATTTTCTGCTTGTTACTGCTGGCCGTCACCTTCATACAGATCGCTGCACTCGCTGTAATAACTCTGCCTGCGCCCATCAACTGCGCTGCAGCTGAATAAAGGCAAAGAGCCGCTACAGCTGTCTTGTTTACAGCCTCTGAAGTCATTTATGTGAAAATCAACATCAATGTTTACATTTAGCTCACCAAGACATGTCAATGTTACAATAATCAGCCTGGTGAGGTGAAATGAATGAAAGGAAATGGCTCATAATAGCAGGAAGAGAAGTTTTAAGTCTGTTTTCTTTGGTCAAGACCTTTCTGTACTGGTTATGACTCTCACATCTGACTGAGCTGACGTGTGTTTGTGCTTTAAGACACTATGAACTGTGTGTACATGTGGAGAAAAGTGTATGTTTATTTAATGTAATTAAATTGATCTAAACAGGAAACATTTACTCAGTCAGTGTTTACTGGCCTCCTGCTTGTGTGAACGTGCTGGAAGTGCAAACAGCGCACAGTGGATGATTAAGTGTGTCTTCCCACCACTCTCTCTCTCTCTCTCTCTGTGTGTGTGTGAGTGAAAGTAGTTAAATTTGACTGAGCTGAGCTGTCAGGTGCTCTAAAAAGTGTGTGTTTGTGTTTTCTGGGGCAGACGGCTCACCAGGAGGGAAGTAGAGCGGGAGGTTCTGCAGATACAGCTCCTTATCCGTCGGCAGGAACACGCAGAAGATGACTCTGTCCAGCTGACACACACACCCCAGCACACAAGACACACACATTAGCACACAAGACACACACATTAGCACTCATAAATGACCTTTATAACAAGCATATGCAGTAAATGTGAAGTCATCAGTTGCAGGTGGGAACAGTATGTGTGAGAATGCAGCTAATGCATCCAGTCCATTACTCCACCATTATCTTTCCATTATGAAGCCGCCGCGACCAGACGGTTATTACGCTGCATGCTGAGGACAGAGAGCAGGGGCTGTGCACAGAGGAGGAGCACGAATGTTTGAGACAAAAACGAGTTGGAGGAAATCTTTAATGGTACTCCCATTGTGAGAGTGCGAATACAGAAGAAAAGCTGCATTTTAGTGCTTTCCCATCAATGTTAAGCCGTGAAAACGACGCAAAGCAACAATACAGCTTTCAGGCGAATTTCAGCTCTGCTGCTGGGTTTGGTCATTTTATGCTTCATGCTTTTTATTCCAGTTGTAATAAGTCATTTCAGGCTTGCATATGTATTATCAGCTTTTACATTACTGTGAAAAAGTTGCAAACCTGCCCTTTATTCTTTGTTTCCAAGGAGACAGAGTTTCTTTTGATCTCCTTAAGTGGTCCTACCAATAGTTCTGTCTAAAGGCCTTTTTAAAGGGGAACATTATATAAAATCAACTTTTTTGAGCTTTCTATTATGTTATAATGTTATTCCCTCATCAAAAATATACCAGGAGTGTTATTTTATTATTTCACATATGTTTGAGACATCCTTGAAGTCTCCTGTGGCAGCCATTTTGGGGTGAATAAATGCCTCCCGAATGGTTGTATTACATATACTGTCTTAGCTCTGCTCACAAAGCATCACCTCTTTCCACAAAGCTCCTCCTCCAAGCCAAGGTTCTGCCCCTCCTCCATGCCTTCTCACACAGTTCCTTCAGACTAGCAGCAGCAGATATTAGTGCACCTGCTAGAACTGTGAGGTTCTAAACGGCATAATGTAGGAGCATTGTTGCGATGACGTGCTGAAAGCAGAGTTAGAAACAGCAGGCTCTTAAAGAGATAGAAGGCCAATTTGCTAAGGCCTCAAATTGCAAAGTCAAATTTCTATTAAGGTATTTTTGATATGTACAGTATTTCTATAACAACTGAAGGTAACATAGTTACTTGATTGTGCTATAAACTGGAACTGTGTCTGGAAAATATATAATGCTAACCCTTTAAGTTTATCTTTGAACTTTGGTTTCTTCACCCATTTTCTCTCCAATTTTCTGTCCATCCTTGTATTTGGCCAGCATGCATGTTGTGTGTTTACAATATAAGAAAATGACCAGGTGGGGAACTAAAGTTATCAGGGCTTTAACTCAAAGAGCGCTGTCTGAAAGTCGTGTCTTTGAAGAAACAGGAGATAATTCTGCTCCACTAATTAGCTGATGATCAAATGTATGCCAGGTTTCCAGCTACTAGCGCCATAAAAAACAGCCTTTACATACAAAAAAATACAAATTTATAAGTTTGATTATTTTTATAAATTCAATTAGAGAAGTGTTTGGGATCTTCATGATAAGCTGATGGTAAGAAAAACACTTTATTTAAGTAAGGAGCTTGTTTTAAGCTTTATTGGCAGAAACGACAGAGGGCACAGCTGAAGCATTTTGGCTTCCCTATGATGCATTTTGCTCCACAGAAAGCCTGCGAATAGGTGAATCAGCGAAAACTGAACCTCAAATAGGTTGGGGTCAACTGTAAACTAGGACAATTGAAAACAAGATGTAAAGCATGAAGAATAGACTAACTTTGCCAATTGCAGCAGCTCTGACCGTTGATCATTTTCCTGCCTGAGGCTCATTTGTTTCTCCCTGCTTTTATTTCTAGTTGAACAGGACATCTTGGCTTTTATTGGAATATTTTGATTGATCACTTACTCTGTGTAAAGCACCTTAGTCAATGGAAAATAGTTTTTCGATGTAATATGGTCATGCATTTTGAATGATTGGTGCAGAGTATAACGTTTAGATTTTTGCATGATATAACGCAGATATTCACATTCAGGCCGGTGATTAAAGTTACTGCAGCTCCTTGCAGGGCCCAAAGCTGCTCTCACTCTGATTGACATTATTACCACCTTAATATTTGTACAGGAGTTATACTTTGTCTGTTTCCAGCATCTTGTCCCAATTTATAGCCGGGCTGTTTCTGCCTCTTTCCTCCCAGGTGAGGGAGTTTAAGTCCTGCTGCTCGCAGAGACGGATCCCTCTCAGCAGCTGGCTCGCCCACAGCCTTTGGTTTTCAGTCCAGGCTTGCTACACAATTACCATCATTCACCAAAGATTTGCATAGAGGCGAAGGAAAGGTATGCAAATGTGTGGTAACTACACCCCTCGGGCTGAGGTTTAAAAATCTAACCTGCACATTAAGGTGCTTCTGCTCGCAGCAGGAAACAGTAAAAAAGTGGGGAACTAATTTTGATAACGCCGCAGCAGAGAGCCTGCAGATGCTGCTGTTAACAATAACATCAACGAAATGTAACGACTCCCTCGTGACTGCTCATCTTTAATGGAATACTTTGGAATGGAAACTTGTGAATACTTTCTTCTCAAAGTGAAAACATCAACATTCAATTGGCATTCAGCACAGCCTTCCAGCCAAGAGCAGCTTGGAAGTGAGGAGGGAAGCATTTAGCTGGTTATTGTAAGAAAGTCTGGTGGACGTATCGCACACTAAGTTCATTCCCCCTCAGTGGAAACACCAACGAGAAAAAGCTGAACCTTGACCGTCTTTTGAATTATGATGAGGACCAAACCAGAAAGCTGGTGGGTTCTTAGCAAATCAAAACATTCAATACTTGTTGAAAATAACAACCTTCAGGAGTTAAACGTTTTACATTAAGCTGTATCAAAACGTTTATATTGTTCTGATGCAATATTCTAATTTTAAATACTATGTTTTTATTGACTATAAACAGACAATTACATTAACTGATAGAAATGAAGGCTTGACAACAGCAGTGGGCGTGTAATTAATCACTTAGTGAATTGAGTAACTGAGATAAATGAATGTTTCAAATTTACTGAATATGACATGAGAAGTCTTTTTCTTTGTCTGTCTTGTCTCCGTGGTTCTGCTGTTAGAAGACGCCATGAGATGGTATGAAACACTCACAGTATAAAACTATTGAGTAAAAATACTACAGCTTTACTGTGTCAGTGTTTCCTCGTGTCAACAGTTCAGCTATCGCTCTAGAAACCTAGAAAACAGATCCATAGCTAGAAGCCAAAATATCAAATCCAGTTCTGATTTTGAAACCTTTTTACTTCTTATTTCCCCCTCACATTATCTGTGAGTTATTAGATAATTAGAGAATAGAATAGACTTAAACAAGCAATTCATTATTCCTAAAATGACTCTTTCTCTCGAGTATTTGTTGCTCAACAGAATTAGCGTAGGGATTTTTTGGTGTGTCTCGCTAAGGGAGAAAATAAACACAAACATTGATCACAGTGACTGTGTTGGTGTTTTACCCTTTAATCCTCAATTGAAAATAATAATTAGAAATAATTTGATTGATGCTAAATACATATTAATATTAGAATTAAACAAACCTAATCAATAACATTGGACTGATTGATGAATAAAGGAGAGAGAGGAAGATAGAAGGAGGTATGGATGTTTATTTTATTTTTTCTTTTGTGTGAAGACCTCGACACCACCAGCTGCGTAAATCCTGGACTTTGGTTCTTTACTTTAGATCATCATCAGATGTTATTGCATAAAGTTTGGTGTAAGTTTGAGTTTATTTCTACAGCTACTGATGACTAATTATTGAGAACCAATCCACTTTGAGAATGAAAAGTCCTCACTGGCTTCAGGAGGCGAGGCTTTGAGAGGAAAAATGTTTGCCTCAGTGCAGCAGCAAAATGAAAACTTCAGCTGAACCTTTCTGACCGCCTGAAACTAATTTGGATCATAAAACAAAACTCATGAGTCTTACTCTCTTAAAATGATTTTGCTGCCGTTTCATAAATAAATTTATTGCGTTTGTGTTGGCACATTGCCTCGCGTCTTGAGTCCATTTTGCGTCTTACTGTGTCTGTAATTTTCTAATTCATTTACCGCACAACAGCAGTGCAAGCCAAACCAGGCCCAACAAAACTCCATGTAAAACATCTAAAACAGAGGGGGGTTTAATTAAAGAAGAATCGCTCATTTTCCTCTTGTGCACACTCAAAGCTTCAAATATATGCAAATAAAGTCATTTTTTAAATTATTTACTTTAAAAACCCACAGCAGAGGAACTTGTGGGTGGAATAAAAAAAAAAAAGTGCCCTGTTGAGTTAGTTTTCTGGTTTTATAGCCAAACATGTGAGGCTCTTTTGGTCTCAGTTGCATGATGTACATGTTTGATTTGTTTTGCTCGCACTAGGCTGACGGCATCGGTGCGCTGGTATTGCGACAGAGCCTCTGGAGACGAGAGAGCTAATAATAACCCCTGACACCAGCGGCTGTAAGGGGGAGGGGCTTCAGACCTGACAGGTGGAGGATTCAGAAACGACCGATCGGAAAGTTTCCGATTGTCTCCGATCGCACCCTTCTCTCCCCCCTCCAGTCATCTATTCCATCATTTTGTCTTTTCTCTGCTTGTTTTTTCTCCAGGGGGAAAATGTGTGTGCATATGTGTGTGTTTTTTCTGTGCAAGTCGGGCCTGGTCCCGCAAGGAGCCAATTAAAACGCAGACTTGGCCATGAGCACCAGAGCCACAACTTAGGCGTGTGCGTTTAGCTGAAAGGCTGTGTGTGCGCGCGTGTCGCTGTGTGTTTTTTCGATGTACCTTCTCGCACTTACAAGAAAACAAAAAACAACAGCTGTGAAAGAAATAATACCTGGAGGAAATGGCAGGGAAAAATTGCCAATCATGCAGGCACACACACACACACACACTCACACACACCCATATATACCCACCTTGTCATGATGCGCATCAAGAAACTCCCTCACGGCTGCTAGCGCCTCGTGCACCGCCTGTTCAGGTGGATATCCTGCGCAAACACACACAATATCAAAAATGTGCGAGAACAGGTGCAGAAACAGATCTGTGTCGTTGCACTTGGCTGATGTTGTTGTTTTTTTTTTTTTTCTGGAGACTGGTATGTTTTTCTCTCCACTACTCTGAGACTCTGTGCTCCGTTTCCTCACTCCGTCTCACCTCGCCTCGCCTAATCCGGGGAGATGCAGACACAACACACTTGTTGGTTGAGAGGAGACAGACGGAGCAGGACTGCCACAAATATTCAGCAGCTGAGACCTTTCACCAGTAAAAAAAAGCTTCAAAATGTTCATTTTCGGGCCAAACAAACACATTTAATATGCCTAAAAACATAGTTTTACTCCATCGAGTTGCAAGACGACTATTTTAGTAATGAATTAGAATGAAAATTATTCACTTTTATCCACTACTATAGTTAAAACATAGAGTCCTGCTCTGTTTCACTGCTGCTGTTTGATTGAGGAAAGAGTGATGAGCATCAGCTGGAAACTTGAGCACTTTTAGGCTTTCAGGGGAGGCCTTAACTTATTTCATCCTCATATTTCCTCACTACACCTTCCTTTTGTTTGCGTTCAGATTTTGGCTGCACAAACTATTTTTCATCCTGGTGAATATTTTTTTAAACAAAAAGAGAAATGTGAAAACAGATTTCTATTTAAAACAAACAAACTTTTCAAACATGGATGCTGCAGAGCAGTAAAGGTCAGACTTTTATTATGGTTTTAAAAGATAGAGAATTTATCTAAAGATATATTTGTTGTATCACACCAGAGATTTATTTCAGTGGATCGGATCGACTTTCCTTTTCAGCTCCTGTTCGTTTGTGGGTGTCTGACGACAGAAAAGCTGCCAGTATTTATCATCATTTTTTAATTATCTGACAGGTGAAGAAGTTTCCAGGTGGGGAGTTTATTCAATCTGATTATATGAAAGTCAAATACGTCTTAAGTCGAGAGCAGGATGAATTCATTGGACCTTTTCTCACCTTGGACTTATTAGCATGACTGGAGAAACACTCCTAATAATTTCTGATACGAACTCAGTCAAATGGTTCAGATACAGACTTTAAAACAGCTGCTTTCTAAGTTCCCGTAAGATGTAGCTGTGCTACCAACTAGTTTTCAGTTAATTTTCCTTTCTGCTCTCCTCTATAGGCATCTTTTTTCCACCAAACATGTACGAGTGCTAAAACCGAAGCCTTCCTTGGTTGTGTTCTTCATGTTTTCACTGACACAAAAACTGTCTGTGACACGACAAACCAACGCTGTAAACTACAGTTAGCTTTGTTTGTAATATAATTTAAAATAAAAAACTGTAAAAACTCTGATATTCAGCATCAATAAAAATCAGATTAGCATGTGAATAACACGAGTTCACGTGCTGCAGACTTTAAGAGCTGAGCTTATTGTAGCACAACTTAAGCTGTAATTAAAACCTGAAGTAGTTCTTGACATTATCAAATGGCAAACAATGCTGAAAATCAAAACTGTTGCAGAGTATGAAACCAAACTGGTGCACTCCAGTTATTAATTAGACATCATTATGAATCATTGAAAGGCTTTATTAGATTTCTTTTTTTTTTTTTTACCAATTAGCCTAACTTTTCATTCCAGGTGGAGATGTACTTGAATTCTGCAACTTTTGTTTGGTGTTTTCATAGATTCGAGTGATTTATTTGCCTTTTATGAATGAAGCTAATCTGTAGCTGAGAAGAGAGAAAATCATCTGGCATTGTGTTTTATGTTTTATTACTGGATGTGGAAATTGTGTCCATCACTGTTCTCCTTCATGCTGCTCTTGGCTTGATACCTTTTTAGACATGCAGACGGATAGAAATGTCCACTTGGACAGCCACCTTCTTACCTTTTGCTTCAAATCACATATATTTGTTTCGTGACAGATATGTGTTGTGGCCAGATCTCTCTTAATAAAGGCACATTAATCATAATAATGCATTTCTTTTTCAATTCATATAAAAACAGAACAATGCCAAGGTTTTCCTCTGACTCCACCAACAACATCTCTGAGTTTTTTATGTTGCCAGGTGACATTTTTAAAGCTTCCTCCCTTTTTCCATGGCTGCTGGTGGGTGTCGGATCGGAGATCATTTGAGATAAATTATGAAGCTTTCAAATGTGCCACTTGTTGTTAGGAAGAGTGCTAAGGGAATAATATGGTAATACTACAGTCATCTGTTTGGTGGGATAGTGAAATAAATACAATCTGTGTAGACAACTGTTTCCAAGCTCTGATATCGTCTTTAAAAACTGAACAGAAAACATTTTTGAATTTTCTGCTCTGGTTTACCGCTTAGTGCTTAACATCTTCCTCATGTGTTCTTCGTAGCCGCTGTAACGTTCCTGTAGGGGGAGCTCTAAACCCTGCAGCTCTACGCTTTCCAAACAGCTCAGAAGTCTAATCAGGAAAGAGATGAAGTGGTGAGGTGAAACAGGTGCAGAAGAGGTGAATTAAAAACCAAATTAATCAGGACCTGTTTGTATTCCAGCCGCGGCAGAGAGGTGTCAACCGGAGCTCATAGCACCGACACCCCAGGCTGTGTTTAAGCACTATCCCAAACTCCCTCTTCTGCCAGCGTGAAAGGGATTACAGTCACTCTGACACAATCTCAGAACTAATCTATCATAATCTGCCGGCTATAATCCCAGGCGTTAATCTGTAAACCACCTCGGGGTTAGAGGAGACGAGAGGCTCGGCACTCTGGGTAAACGAGTAACGAAACGTGTTCACACAGATGAACGCTGATGCGTCGCTGTGGTCTGAGGAGGAAACAGATACTGACCGTAGATTCCAGTGGAGATGCAAGGAAAAGCCTGCGGAGAAAAGGAGGCAGAAGAATTAATCAGAGACACGTTTCCATTTCAGCTTATAGCAGAAGGCTTTCCTACACATTTTACTGAAAAAAAGATCCTTCATTATTTTTTAAATATCAGCTTTTTAAATATTTTCCCACAGACCATCTACCCAATCTGGATTTTATTACCTGCATAACAACATACTGGTGGAGCTGTAAAGGGAAGCGCCACAGTTTGTTCCTTTATTTTTGTCAGCTATATTACCTCAGGTCACCAATTAGCCTCATCTGACCTGGACTGGAGAATCCTACATTATTTACCAAGTTTATTTATCTTTAAATCACAGCTTGTGACACCTCACTGCTGCATTTTGTTCATAAATAATTCAATTTGTGATGTACGTCTATGAGCAGAAGTAAAAAAAAATCTTGCATTTCAACATAAAACAAGAATGCACTTTTTATCATCTATAGAAAAACCGAATAACATCTGAAGCTCCCATTTGTAGGTGTGTTCATAGTTATCCTGATATGACAAATTATTGGAGCTAATTTTAGATTTTTCAGATCAATATGACAGAAATCAATTTTTACCCAGTAGACATTAAATCCTTTATATATGAGTGTATACTTTCTCTATTCTCAATAACTATTCATCTGAGCTATTTAAAACATAGTTTGGCACAGTTTTTAAATCTATAATTTAAACCATTTGCTAAAATCTTCTATTTCAGAATAAGGAAAAGACTCATACGTTGATTCACTCTCAGAACAATTCAAATGGTTTTCTGGCATCTGTTTTAAATTATGTAATACCTCAGAAAACTCTAATAAACAGAGATAAGTTGTAGTATCAGTGTAATTTTGACCTTTCATACTATTTTCGGTAAAGTGAGAACAATGCTACTTCATTAACAAATCCTTTTTTCAGTCACTATGAATTGGAAAATGAATTTAATGTAGATCGTTCAAATCAGCGGTTTCTGGTCTAAACTCGCATTTCCAAGGAGGCAGATTTTACAACAGCTTTCCATTTAGATGCATTCAGTTTCCAGACACACACACACACAGTCACATAGTCTTTCTATCTTCACAATGACTTTGTATTGACATCCATTCGTTTTTCATTCATTTCTGTAGGCTAACCTTGAGACAATGGGGTCTACCACATCAGGATCAGGCTTTGGTCTCCATAAGGCCCATCAGTCTTCAGACGGTTGGTAAATATGCCACAAATTGTCTTACATAGGACAGCTAGACAAGCACACACACATACACACATCTCCACATGTACGTGGCTATAACTGTGAAATAAAAACTGTAAGTTCCTAAAAAAAGACTGCAGGCGTCTGACACCTGCTGTTCTTTTTTCAAAACAAAAACATTATTTCAGAGTAAACAACTCTGTTCACCAATGTCTTATTTTGCTCGAGATGAAAAACCTCTCATGTGGTTTTCTATATAACACCACTACTGCACTGTTTGTCAGTCTGCAGTTTTATCAGGCTTCTCTGCAAGTGGCAACCCATGTTACATCCATCATGTTTGTGTTATTATCGTATAATAACACTCTCGTAAGTAGCGTCGAGGGTCCAGAGTTTATTTTGTTATCCATCTACCAGAATCTAATCCTCAGGCTCACATTGAACAATGTGATAAAGCTGCTTATGTATTTAATCCATCATCCTGTGTTTTATGACTCCGAACATATTTATTATAAGGAAACGTAAACAACAAAAAAACAAGATTTTAAAGTCACGTTTCTCTTCAGAAATGATTTAATAGATCCAAAACAGTTAATAAATGTGTTCTAGATAAAGTTAAAGGTCTGATAAAATGTAATTGCTTATTATCAATTGTTAGTAATCTTTAATATTAAAATGGAGTAATCTCTCTAATTTAACAAGAAGCATCAATCTGAGCCTGATTCTGTTACTTCCTTGTTATAACTGAGGTGAAGGCTGAAGGTGCTCAGAAACAGCTATGCTACATGATGAACTTGTTTTTGTTCCAGGTCACTCAGAGAAAAGTTTTTCTTTAGCCTGCAATGCATTCAAGCACCTGATTAATGTATTCAGCATTTAATCGGAAAAGCTTTAAATTAATGATAATAATAAGAAAATCCTTCATTTAAAACTTGTAAATCATTTATTCTTCATCAGTCAGGGCTGTCTCACTCAAGACATGCAGCTAATTCTCTGCTGAGGGACGAAATAAAGCCTCTTTCACTCTGGTCAGTAATGTCATGGGTACAGACTATTATTATCAAATTATGTAACGTTATAATGTAATATAGTACAGTAAACTGTTTTTGAAAAGTCTTTTTGGGGTCTTAAATATAAGTTAGAGGTTTGGTTCAGGTTGTCGTTTTGCTCTATTGTCATAATGAATGAGCTTATATTCCAGTTTTATGTCTTTGATTTAGGTTTTAATTTTACTTCTACTCTGTCTGGTTGTACTTTTTCATTTGTATTTACTTACTACGCATACTTAATGTTAACACTTGTTGGGATTTTATAATCTAAACTTAGAAATTTAGGCAAAATAAGTTCTCTTCTAGTGTGTCCTCGTTAACAGCAAGACATTTTTCCTGAGTCCGTCAAACCAATATTTAGGTTGTTTTGTTGTGTTGTTTGTTTTCTCTGCCGTTTATCATTCATTGTTTTGTTCTCGTTTTATATCAAAGTGCTTTGACTGATTGATTGCTGGCTGCAGGTTGGATACTGACTGCTGATAGGAGCTCTAGAGAGCTGCAAATGTGAAAGTGGAAACAGTTTCTGAAGGCAGAGTATATTAGAAAATAATTACACACAGACATCTTTGGACGTAGCATGGCAGACTGCCTGAAGCTGCAGGAGCCTGAGAATACAACAATTATGTGACCCCATAGACACATTGTAATTAAGATGACCTCAGCTCAAATGGAGGAAGCTGAAAGCTGAGAAAAATAAATGTGTGCCAAGAATGCAGCTTGAAACTCGCACTGAACAGTCAAAGAAGGCAAAATAAAACAATTTATCTCACAGATCATCCACTCAAGAAAGGCCTTAAACCCATGAACACAGATACTGTTTTAATCATTTTTAAATATTCTAATAAAAAAAACATCTAAATTATGTCTATAATTAATAAATAAGTGCGTAAGGCCACTCCTATCATACACGGCAATAAAAAGCAACATTGGATTAAAGTGTTTAACTCTCAGCATTTTAAGGAGAAATAAGTGTAATCCTACTTGAGTTAAAATGACCAAGATGACAGAGGAACCTAAACGCGTTTAACAGAACCAAGATGTTCATTTGGATAATTCATGTGCAGGAAGTCAATAAGATCCATCTTTAGCAGAACCATGCGAACCCACAGCCCGTGATGTGAGTCAGGCCGCCAGAAAACTTCACGTCTGGCAGCTTCTCAACCTGCTGTCAGATGCAGGCAGCGCCGGCAGATGCCAGGACGCTGCCCCCCCGTCCTGCTCAGATCATTTAACCTGACTGCTGAGCTTTAACACACAGCGATGGCAGATGTGACTCACGATTCCCTCGAGGCCAAACAGAAACATATGACTTGCCATTTTGTGGATGTGCAGGGATGACTGTTGCATCTGTCTGTGGATTTGTCAGAAATGAAACGACGCGGCAGCCGCTGATAAATGACGTGTTGGGTTTTATTCCTAACCTGCACACCTCTGCTTTTATTTCATGTTTCTTGTTTTTCTCTGACTTTGTTCTCTGTGAAACCTTCAATCTGGCGTGTTCTATATAACCTAACAATACAACACTCCTACTCCCTTTTCACTTTTCTCTCTCTGCCTCAGCATGAACAGAGTTTTCTTTGAAAAGGCTACATATGATCAATCTTTTTCTCTTTACCTCTGGTTTTCCTGCAGCTACAGATTCTCACCACAAAGAAAAACCCTGCAATTTAGTTCTATTGTCCTCTGTTGGTCTCTTACAGATTTCTGGGCTTTCTGTATTTTAACCTCGTCTGTCATCGTTCCTCTCTCCCTCCCTGGCTGCTGCCCTGTCAGATTCATCTCATCCAGATGTTCTCACCACAGATCGAGCAGCGTTTTCGGTGGCAGTCTGCAGGCTGTTCCAGTAGCATGACCTCAGAGCTCTCCTCTCCCTCTCACCAACGCCTCCCTGAGCAATCGGCCCCACGGTGTGGATCACATCTGCAGAGACAGAAACAGAGAAAAATAGAAAAGAAAGTCTTCATTGTTTGATAAATTCACCCAAAATCCAAAATGAAATGTTTTCTGTGGAAACTCATCTTCTCTCCGGTTCCTAAGAAGAAACACATTCTGTTGTTTCCATGAAATTTAACTCTGACATGCAGGACATTCAGAGTTTTAAAAAGTATAAAAACTCAGCATTATTTCCTCACTTGAAAAGTCAATTTTACAATTAATCTTAGTTTATCTGCAGTCAACCTGATGTGCAGAGAGGGGCAGATCTCATCAAAATGTAACAGAAGTGTTTACATGACAGACAGTAAAACAAATCCTATCAAACAAAGATAAATTTGGTAAAAGTATTGGACTATCAACTCACTGATTAAGTTGTGTCCAAGTCTGATTGCGACTAGAAATGGACGGCAAATAGAGCTTGACTTTATATTTCAATATCCACAACTGGAAAGGCCTGCTTGTCTTATTTATGTCTTATATATGCATTTTGATAATGTATTTCAAAAGTTGGATGGATTCTAATTGCTTTCAATGCCTTGTTGTTGTTAAAACTTACAGAGAGGGCTGAAAAAACTAGGCTAATCCCCATCGATATTGATACTGAAATCAATCCATTAAGTTTATTCGTATTGCACATTTCAGAAGCAAGGCAGTTCAGAGTGCCTTAAATCATAAAACACAAAATAAAGAGTTATAAAAACGATAAACATTCCATTTTGTTCATCATTAGAAAAAACTACAAGTGTTTGAGTAACTAAGGTGAAACTGTTTGGAGGTGTACACTCTCCAAAATTAAAATTTATCATAAAAAAAGCTTTAGATGTGGTAAAATAAGCAACATATTTTCTCTGTCTTTCTGTCTTCAGCAGGTTGCGATGTCATGTAGGCGTTGCTCCACTAACTGCATTGAGGTAATCTCTTTAGCAAGTTTCCTCTCAGGTCTCTAAGATGATTTCTTTTCCTAATTTGAGGATCAGATTAAGTACAGAGTAACTAAATGGAGGTGAACTGGGGAGGTTAGTGGTGGGTGGGAGCACAGCGGAGACTCTCATAACGACACGCTGAGCAGGACAGCCGTGTAGATGTGGTTTAACACATGAACGCAGCCAGCGCCACACATTGTGATGAGACTCAGCATGCTGCTCTCAGTGTGAAACCCGCTGCAGTCATAAGACCAAGCCGGACCCACTCTCTTAGAAGAAGAAACTACAAACAGAAAGAAAGAAAGAAATGTGGACAAGTAAGAGTATTTTTCAGCTCACAAAAAGATTTTTCTTTCCACGCTTTAGGGCAAAATAATTGTTGCATTTGACCACAGATCATGTCTGACACTTCGAGCCTCCGGAAAAATATTTTGCTGCTCACGCGAGTGTTTTCTTTGCCTAAAATAAATAAATCATCCTCCTATTTGGAGATTAAAGATTTCTGATCTTCACAGCCCAAGAGAAATAAGCAGCAACACAATCAGTCAGGCTGAAACTTATTACCTTGTCCAGTAGGAGATAAAGGAAACTACAGGAAAGATGATTTTTCTGATTTACCTGGAGGCTTGCAGGAATCTCCTCCTAAACAGTGGATATTGACAGGAAGAGAGAAAGGCTTGTTTGATGTCAATATTATTTGACTTTGTGATAAACTAATAAAAAGTTGAAGTTCATATGCGGAGGTTTAACCAGGATGCAATTTTCTTTGTCTCAGTTTGATTATATTAGAATTGACCTGGGATTGATCGCCCCACTCATCTCTGTTCAGTGAAATCATAAATTAAGACGCTTTCTATGAGGAAAATTGTTTGTCATGTCAAACAGTGGAGAAGATGTAACCGTATGTCCTACCTAAATTACTGGGCACTCTCTTTAAACAATCTTGATCCTTCATCCAGAGGAGTCAATCAGCTAATTGATTACTGATGTCCAATAAAACATGTTCCTGTTCACTTAATCTGACAAGTCGAGAAGATTGATTTGTTTGGTTGAAAAATGAGACACTGCTTACCTCCATTTGTTTAACTGCAGGTAATATTCTGCCTTTAATCACAGAAACTTCATCTGTTCAGCATTTTTAAAGTCCAGAAAACCTACTGTACTAATATTCAAACTAGTAGTTTTAAATTGACTTTTCTGATACAATAAGAGCCTCCAGAGGCACAAATCTATAAAACCACATCTGCACTGGCATATATGGACTGATTGTGTAACATTTAGAATAGCAGAGGGCAACCGCTTAATTTTATGAACAGAAATTGGACTGTTTTATAGGGAAAAAGATTTTTCCATAAGAAATATGGAAATGGACATAGAGGCACTTATTGGCAACACTAAACGATCCCAATAGATCCTCTATGCAGGAAAAGTGGATGATTTTTGTGAAAGCTGTGTTTTTCTGTTTAAAGACAGCTTGACATATGATTATCAAACTAGCATAATGCAGAAATTTGGCTTCAAGGAGAAGAACAACGTCAGGCTGAGGTCAAAGGACGCAGCATTCATGTCATGGTTAAATCAATCATCTCAATTAGCAACCTAATCAATCAGGAGATCAATCAGGAGATCATTGTGCTTCTTAGAAAAACATTTTACTGAGGGTTTTACTTTTTATGTGTTCTGTATTTTTAAATAAATCAGCGACTACTCTCTATAAACTTTCCTCCTGGATGTTTTTCACACAATAATTTGAATTAGATCAGACTATCCACAACAAAAATAAAAGTGTGATATTAAAGTGTAAGAATCAAAAACAAATGCATGGAAATGTACTACAAACTTATAATAATGAATAAATAGATAATTATTGCCTTTTCTGCAGTTCCAAATTAGCATGGTTTTGGCCCTACTTATCTAAATTGCTACTTTTGCTCTGCTTGACCGATGAGGCTGACCGATGCATAAACTGATGAAGTTTGGAGGTAAATTTTTAATTACATTATTATCCACCTTTGTTGAAACAGCTTTGGTTGATGTTGCAGAACTGAATAGTTTTTGTTCATAGTACAATTGATTGCATACAAGCATTAAAACTTCCCCTGCAACCAGTAAGTATAGCATTAGCTTGAAAGTGTTTTTTGAAGCCACACATCAGGTGGCGGGAATGAAAAAAAAAAATTACAGATGGACTACAGAGATAGATGGTGGAGTTAAAGCATCGTTTTGACAGCTGCACTACTGGAGTGCAGTTATGGTAAATGGACTGAACTTATATAGTGCTTTTCTTGTCACACTGACCACTCAAACCACATTACATTAACACTCAAACACACACGCCCACACACACACCTTTATCCACCGATACCGATACTTATGCACTTGGGGTTAAGTGCCCAGGGGACGCATCGACATGTGATAGGAGGATGTTAGAATCGAACCAACAACATGCGGATTGCAAGGCATTGCAACCCACTTCATGTACTGAAATACTGTATGTAGAAAAGAGATTTTCTGCTGCTTCCATTCACTTTATGCCTTACATAATTACAATCTGATGTTGGAGTTGGGGAGAAAGAAGTGAGCAACAGTGGTGTAAATGTACAGAATAACTTGAATGTTTTCAGATTTTAAGTTTTCTGAATGTTACAATCATTCACCACTTAGGTTGTAGACGATATCATCATCATTCCTAATTCCCTTTTTTCAACTCAGAAGTCGTTTATACAATACAGACATCTATAGAAATGCTGCCAGTTTGCAAAGTTAAAGGTTGTTTAAATTTCCCAGTGGCACTGAGACACTCACAGGTTGAACTGTGGTGGGTTTGGTTTGATTGGCACTTTTTCCTCCAAAAAAGAAAAAAAAACAAGCAAAACAACCAAAATCCAACAAATTCTCTCAAATTTTAGAGGTAAAAATGTTGCATGGCAGTCAAGCCATGCGACCTGATCCGTTTATCAGCAGCAAAGAAGGAGCACTTTCTCAAAACGTGGGTGCAAACTGCTCACTGAATGTGCAACACGTGTCAAATTATGTAAAAACAAACTATAAGTCACAGAAAAACAGATGTTTTTCTTTTTTTGTTTGTTTTAAAAGAACCCACCCATCTCTCTTCTAATGTCAAAATCAACACTTGGCTTGGGTAAAGTGTTCAAACAAATTCAAAAATTGATTGATTGTAGTCTCTCAGTTGATTTTTTTCTTATTGCCATCTACAGCTTGATATCTTGCTCAAACAACAAAACATGTTAGCTGCACAAAAATTATTTAAACCTCGATATTTGGTTATATTGGAGTCTAATAAGTTTGGTATAATTGACAATTATCCACAACAAGAATTAAGGAAGATATGACTTATATGATATAAAACCCATTTTCCATTTTCTAATAAACTGTCAGGGCTATTTTATCTTGTGCTGGTTGTTTTAAGGTTGTGTTTTTTGTCACAACAATCAAAGATATTCGTTGATATTTACTGACTGATACTGAAGTTTATCTGGGATGCAGCTAAGCAGATGCTTAATTCAATCACCTGCGGAGTTGTTGAAGCCCTTACCCTTTCCCAAATGTTTTTCTGTATGTGTAAAACTTCCCAGATGGCGGTGTGGAAAAAGATTCTCACGTGTTAAGTTTATTTGATGATGCTCAAGAGAGTGCACTTTCAGAAATGTTTTATTGTCATCAGTTGGCTGTTTTTGCCACCTTTAAGACCAGAAGGCTGTCAGGGCGAATCAGGACTTGTAACAGTTTATGTACACTCTCTAAAATTACATCAGCCATAGCTCTGCTCTATAATGTCTGTAAATGGTGTTATTTTCAAGCCCACTCCAAGTGACTCATGCCAGTTTTGTCCCTCTATGGACACACATCTGTGAAGGAAGAAAAGTCTGAGGGCAAAAGCTTAACATCATCAGAGTAGTAAATACTTCATAATGTACAGGCTTGTTTCTTGTTGGATCTGACAACAATTTGTCAGATCCAACAATATTTTGTTGTTTCGCTATGTGTGAAAGGAAAAAAAGCCGGTTAAGATATGAAAGGCATGGCAAGAAGAGGGCTGGAGATGCACATAAAATGCATCATAAATAATACAAATCAGAAAACTGATGTTGTTATGTTGACCTGTCTTCTGCCAGAACGATATACTTTACTCAAAAGATCAGAACCGCAGTGCTCCATGGCTCTGCAGTTCACTATAATTGATTCAGAAGGTTAGCCAGTATTAATAGTTCGCCTCTGAAAAGTGGGATTAACATTTGATCAAAATTATGCGAGTTTTGTTTCAAACATGCACTCAGAGGAAATGTTAAAGCTTTATCAACCTGAATTATGTCTAAAATATCCTACATGGGTTCCAAACGTGAAGAAATCAACTCATTTTGTAAGACATTTTGTAAGACTGTCACAAATATAGCAGGTGTGCATTGGGATGAAGGGAGTCAAATGTACAGTGTTAGGACAAAGTTAAAATCGTTGTTTCTTTCACAGTGTCCTTTCTTCATAACTATTGATCACCAAACCATCTTGAGATGAAAGTTTGATGCTCCATCTGTAATCTGCAAGTCCTTTCAAATAATTTAGAAAAAGGGTTTGATGCTTAATGGATGAAGTGTCATAAAAAAGTTTAAAAATTGATGTCATTAAAACCTGTTTTTGTGGGATAAATAATTACTTTAAAAATACAATAATGGATGTAATTTGGGGTAAATGAGTGTAAGGAAATTAACACTCATTTACCACCATTATGTTTTCTGTGCTGGCAGGTGGAAGATGGAAAAGTGTGGTGGACAGGCAACGAGTATGATATGCTTTCAAATTTCAAGTAGCTTCAGCTAATGATATTCTGTCTGGTAAAAACCGAGATCGTATACCAAAAAAAAATGTTAGAAAGTCACAGTCACCATTATTTGGTCTACTTTATATGATTGATACAATTGCTCATTTTTCAGAAAAGCAAAAAACTAAAATATTTAAGGTTTCACATTAAACATCATTGTGCATTTTATTTTATTTTCAAAAGAAACAAGCCAGAAAACGGGATTCGGCCCACCTCCAAACTAGTGGGAGCTACATCTCCTACCACCTGTCCTTTTTAACAAACTACGTCTGTGAGAAATGTGTGAGCGACTGAAATTAGGCTGACGGATAAAAGCCAGGTGCTGCAGGGGCGAAGCACTTTTCCATCACTCAGTCTCTGGCCAGCGGCGCTTAGTATCCAGGTAGAGACGTTGTGTTGCTATGGCGCTGGGTGCGGATAAAGAGACAACATCTCTGAGGCTTCACTTTCAGCTTCTTTCAGCTTAAACAACAGTGTTGTGGTTTTTATTCAGACAGTAAAATCAATACATATAGAAAATGAATGTGTAAATACACGGCTAGATAAAAGTTTCAGGGATTTAACGCGAGTCGATCTTAAAATAGATATTGTGTCCCTGATTTAAACTCAAAACAGTTTTAAAGTCTCAGCAGCTTAAATAACGTTGGAAACTCAGTGCTTGGTGAATTATCAGTGATGATCACTGAACCAGCCTCATTTGTTTTGACTGATAGCTGACAGATTCTCTTATATATATATTTATATATATATTTATCACAACATTCATCACTTCCTATAACATTTATATGTTACTTGCTTCTTGTAATATTAGTTTTATAAAGAAGACATTTATGCATGACCAAGCTAGTGGGTTTTTCGCCACTTCTGCTGCATTTTGGCCAAATAATAATCGAGGTCAGTCACTTTCTTTTTCTTTTTTGCAGATGATTAGAAGTAGTAATGCTAAAATAAGCTGTTTAGATGCCAGAGTTGGTTTTGGTGATAAAAATGTTATAAGTTTTCTAAACTCAGCAGAGAAACTGTGATGCAGAAATAATCAAACATAAACCACAACATGCAACATCACTGCAATATGTATGCATAACTAGATAAAACATTGTTACTATGATACTGGGGTTTAAAAATATGACAAAAGTAGTAACTCAATGACATTGCTGCAGTGTTATGTTGAAATTAGCCACCAAATTTTTATCTACCAAAGAAACACAAATGTCAGCAAGAAGGAGTGGTTAAATACACCGAGGGAAATTACAAAGCAAAGCAATCTACTCCACTTTTGCTTTATTTCTGCAATAAACTCTCAAACCAGATTGCACTAAATACATGATTCAAGCAAATACAGCTGTCAGGCCATATTTGTCCACTCTTCTGCTACAAACACAGCAGGTGCAGAAGTGATCAGATAGAGAGAAAATTAAATAAGTAAATTGTAAATGAGTAAATTTAATTTAACAGAGATACAGGCATTTTCCTGATGAGCAATTCTTAAAAAACTACATGGACAACATCTGACTAGACGTGAAATGGAGTTTCTAGATCAGTAAGTGATGCTACAGACTGTAAAAGCCAGTGGAATGACGCAAAGCTTTCCCTGACTGAACTTAAATATTAAAGTTACAAATAAGTTAGCAATTAATTAAATCATAATGTAGAGTTGGAGTCTTTACAGCTGCAATGTACAGTGGACCTCCACCACGTACTGCAAATACTGGACCGTAGTGGATCCACTATGATTTGCAGATTTTTGTTGACTTTTTCGCAGATCAGTTCTAAAATATTTGAAAGAAAATGCGTCTTGGGAAGCTCAAATACTTTTGTGCGAAGCTACGTGGCTACGTCAACGGCTACGGTTTGCAAAGCAGCCGATCCAGAAGCTCCACTTCTTTCTTTGGCACTGACTGGCTGTACCCATAAGAGCAGACATGAGGAAAACTGTAGGAACTAGCTTCAGCAGTAGAGGCAAAACACTTTTCATTGTGTGCAATAATGCATATTATTATTATTAAAACAGGCTGTTATTGGCGCCTTACAGTGGTTTTCAAGTATTTGCTGATTTTAGCTATTTGTGTTCAATGACCTTCATAACAGCAATTTGAGCAAGATGACATTATTTTAATGTTACAAAATACAAAACGGCAGAAAGAGAGTTTGCTTGTTAACGTTTGGTCTTCTGGTTCTGGTTCTGCTCTGGTAGCATGGAGAAGCAGCATTCAGCTTCTATGCACCACAAATCTGGAACAAACTTCCTGAAACCAGCAAAACAGCTGAAACACTGACTTCTTTTAACTCTTTAAATCAAGACTCAAAACCCAGAATTGCTTTTGAAACATAACAAATGACACATTGTAATAATGCCACTAGACAAAATGCTATGCTTCAATTGTTGACTATGTGTTTCATAACTTTGTGTTTTTATGATGTAAAGCACTTTGAACTGCCTTGTTGTTGAAATGTGTTAAATAAATAAACTTGATTGACTGAAATATAAGCATGCTCTATAATCATGTGGTTCTCTTTAATCTTCACAAACAAAAATGCACTTTAAACAGTTCCATGATCAGACACGCCTCCCAAAAAGACCTTGTTTCCTTTATAAATCTAACAGCACAATGGGTTACTGTTTTACTTTTTTACTTTTCTGTGGCAAAATTACCATCAGCTCGCATCTCACAGTATGTTTTGTGGCATCTATTTATTCCTTTGCAATTATTGTTCTGTTTGTTTTAATGCCTCCTACAAGAATATTGTTTTCTGTACAGTATTGTTGAATGCTCTGAAAGGTGATTCTAAATTAGATTTATTAATGCAAATACCTACAAAAGAAGATGAATACAATCAAGGTTTGTGAAATTTGCTTTTCAAAAACTAAAATATTGCACCTATTTCTTTAATAAGAAGAATCCAACGCAAGAGACAACACTTATTTAAAATAAAAATATCCACCAATCAAGCAAAAAGAAAAACCAAATCAGCAACAACCTTTAAACCTGAGGATGTAGAAATAAGTCTGTTGTAGTGAAGCTCTAATTAGACAATTTAATCCCTAAAGTTGCTCAAACATTAAACTAAAGCTCATGAAAAATATTCAGCAAGAATATGAAGTGTAGTGGTATGAAGCTGGATTCCTGTTTTGTCTTTTTCTTGTCTTTCAGCCGTCTACTTTGGAAATCAAACTGCTTTTCTTGCTACAAGTGCCATTTGAGAGTTTTCTTTCATCTATATTCAATCCAAAATGCATCACCAGATGCACATTTATTCTGCTGTTTGGCAACAGGCAGTAAGGTCCAGCTTAAATTAGGACCTGAAACTAACAAACCAGTGAGTGGTGGAGACAACAACGGGTTGGCGAGCGGCAGAGAGAAGCAGCTCACCTGGAACACAACACACTGCGAGAGTTAGTCCGCTTTACGCTCCATATTGACTGGAAAATAATTGGCTATGCTGCCGCCTTGCAACACTGCTTGTCAAGTTGCTATTATGCGTGTTATTTCTGTCGAGGGTCGCTGGTATGGAGAGGCATTATTTTTATAATTTAAAAAGATTTTTTAATCACCTAATAATTTTTTTAAGTTATCCGTCAATGTGTTTATAATCAGAAATAAAGGTTAAAGAGAACCACAGTAGCACACTTATAAAGATGAATTGAATCATAAGGTCAGCCATCGCTCAGACCTCCAGTAAGGTCAGGTAATTTATTTCAATAAAAAACTCATATTCAATTTATTTCACAGATAATGACACAGTTCAAGCATTTAATCTTATTTCTTTATGAATATGGCTGATAGGTAATGACAACAAAACATCAGGACAGGTAATAGTTTGTTAAAAAAAAGTGACTGTACTTGTAAAAAGTTAATAAAAACTGATTTCCCAGAAAAAGTTGAGATTCTCAAGGGCCACATTTCATTCTTTCATAATGCAAAAACATTATGAGTCTTTCAGTTAATAAAATTTATACACACATTATTACAGCACTGTCTCCCTCACACAGACAGGCGGAGACGTCAGAGCGCAGGAGAGATCCAGAAGAAGCTCTTTAATCCAACCCTCTGAGACCTGGAGGCCATTAGGCTGGAAGATTCATCACAGTGTTTGGGACGGCTTGAAACAGACCCACTCATCTTATTTCCAAGTTTGACTTTGACAGGCGAAGCCAGAAAGGCTTCCTCTGTCCTATTCTCCAATACTCTTTCCAGGAATATTTGTTGTTGGAATTATTATTTTAGCTGTGAGTATTGACAAAATAATCCTGCCAGAAAACCACAATCAATGGAGGACGTTTAGTGAGTGCTGAAGAACCGGCTCATTAGAACCTGGTGCTGGAGCAGAGCTAGGTCTACTAAAAAATAAATAAACATTGAAAGCTCTTGAAATACAAACTGGGAGATTTTAACAGATTTATGTGATAGACGCAGGTTTTACTCATCAGTCAGTTTAATCTAATAAAATCTCACACTTTCACTGTTGAGCAAGTCATTACTGATTAGTGTTTAATTTTCTGAATTCGAACTTAACCTCAGTTTGGTTTCACAAGCTGAAGGTATATATATATATATATATATATATATATATATATATATATATATATATATATATATATATATATATGACTTGCTAAATATGCATGTGTCCAAACCTACTGAGTTTCATAGGATGTCCTAATTTTTTCAAATGTCAGAGTGACTGCAACATGGGAAACTGCAGAAAAATCTGACACAAATTCAGCTTGTTTGCAGCCAGAGAAACTTTTCCATCAGAGACTGAAATATATTCCAGCCTGAACTGATTTGCATCAGACTGATCACTTGTGATTTGGTTTCAATTCTCTTGTTTTCTTTTCCCCACAACATTACATAAATGTTTTATTAATATCCAGACAAAACTTTTGACGGTGCAACGACAGAAACAATGTTTTAGTTGTTTGTTTACAGAGTTTGGGCTTGTCAAGTCTCAACTTTTTTTGTATCTTACTTTTTGGTGAACTTTTTCTCACTAATAAACTTCTATCTACGCAACAATCCCAGTTATAATTTCTGGAGGAACACAAGACAGTAGTAACATCAGATAAACTCATAATACATGAAAAACAAACAGTATTCATAACAAGCAACAGAGCAGATCTGGTTTGCTTTTCCATATTCAGAAATCTGTGATATTTAAATGGAGACAGATAATTCACTCTGGTGACCTTCAGAGGTCACCAAAAGAGTCAAAAGAGAAGAAGAGAGGCGTGGCATTACATTACTAAAAACATCTCTGGCAGTAAAAGTACCTCCATGTTTTAAACTAAAACAGCGAAGGGAAAGCAAATGTAATTACACCAATAAACGTGTTTATTTATCCCTGATAACAGTCGTCTTAATATCACCAGCTGAGTTCATAATTGTTATTTTAAACATCAGTGTTTGCGCTCCAGATTCCTGGACTCACATTGCAACATTTCAAACAGGACTCATTAACACCAGCAGGTAATATAAAAAGACCTGACAGCGTTTATGAACAAAGAACCTGCAGATCCAGCTGTAAATAGCACAAAGCCACACAGTGCACTGACCCATATATAATGATAAGACGGGCAATATTATAACAAAATGTGATGAGAAGAGACAAAGTCTTGATGTTAAAGCTCAGTTGTTGTTTTCTTTTATTGAATTAGGCAGAATAAATGTAAAACTAGCAGCAGTTTTAAACATGAGGCTAACACTTTGACTGGCTGTGTTTTCTCCATGCACTAAAAAAGTGTTTTTGTTGGATTGTCCACCAGCTATAAAGTGATTCTGGCAATAGAAACAAAAAGAATTAGTTATTTTCTTGTATGGGCCTTTCATATCTGGTGTAAAAGCTGTAAAATTTCAACTTTTCAATCACACTCTGGAGCGCTTCAGAGTTAATATTTAAAAATAAATCACCTTCTTCCTCTTGGTTCCGTTTCACTCTCCTGTACTTAACTTTATTCCATTTCCTTTTTTTTGTCTGACTGCTTCCCAGAAATCAAATTCTTGTTTGACAAAAAATATTACAAAACCCAAAGATAAATGAAATGGCTCCGAACTGGGAACCAGTAGACTGAAATATGAGCTTTTATGGAATAGACCAACACAAAGTACAGCGTAATTGTAAAATGGAGAACAAAATTTTTCAAAAATTGTGGCAACATGCAGCTCTGGAGAAACTAAGAGACCACTGCACTGAGCCTCATTGAAAACCTCATGGTTATTCCACCAAATATTTATTTCTGAGGTAAATTATTAGGATTGTTGTTTCTAAATGAATATGAACTTGTTTTCTTTGCATTATTTGAGGTCTGAAAGCACGGCATCTTTTTCGTTATTTTGACCATTCCTCATTTTCTGCAAATAAATACTAAATTTTTGCTTGGAACTTCGGAGACATGTTGTCAGTAGTTCACAGAATAAGAGAAAAATGTTGACTTTACTCAAACTTATGAAAAGTAAAATCAGAGAAAATGATCATTATAATTGGTCTCTTAATTTTTTCAAGAGATATACAGTATGTTAGAAACAAAAATAAATACAAATTCAGACCTACATGCAAAGCACTGTGTTTATTTGTTAAACATTTTGAGAAGCATGTATTGTTTCTATTCCACTCGACATCTACGTATTACTTTGTGTTGGTTTCTAATATACAATGTCAATAAAAGTCGATTTGAATACTTTTGCAAGTCATTATACTTCATTAACCTGTTAGCAGTTTAAAAAAAAAACCCTCTATCACCAAAAACAACCTTCTAAAACCTGAGATTCCTAAGAAACAGGAGACAAACCTGACAAGAGCCCCCCCCCTTTGTTGTCCAACATTAACAGCAAATGCACACTTGAAGGGAGGAAACAAGCAAACATCACTCCATGTGTGAAACAGATATGCACAGATTCATGCAGGAAATCTTCAGGCGGCCTCGCTGAGCAAAGTGTTTGCCTTTTCCCTGCTGCTCTGATCTGTGAAGCTGTACGCTTCACCCTTCCTGCAATCATTAGATAGTAGACAAGGAGCTTTATTGCTATGGCAACTTATGAAAAAACTACATGCTCTGATGCCTATGAGTCCGCTTCAGTCGAGAAGGGTCTGGATGAAGACACGCTTCATAGCTTTCTATAAGAGAGCTGTTTTTAGGGGCAGATTTAAGGAAACGTGTCTGAGTTTTGTGACAGCCGTTCATCAAGCTTTTCATTAATGAACACGAGTGTATCCCCTGAGAAATCACTAAGCCTGAGAGCATGAATCCTCCTCACATAAAAGAAATACAAAGCACCAGTAAAAGTGTGTTTATGATGTATTAATAAGGAGTATTCGACATAAATGTCTCCTGTTGCACAGATTATCAGAGAGCTATGCTATGTGGCGTCTTTTATACTGTATAAAATCTCAGATAATTATCCAGAGCACTGACAGAGGAGATTTAATGACTTCTTCACACTCCAAGAACAATCACCAGCTCAGTGGTGTAAAAACTCTTATCCAACTCAATTTTCTTTTTGGTAGACTCTTAATAAAACAGAAGGCTTTGTGCGTGTGTTAATGTGTTGGTGGCTCGTGTGAGCGACAGATCATTACCACAGCTCCTCAGCAGTGACGATTCCTCCAGAGGAGCCGCCGTGTTAATTAAGATAAACATTTGGATGCTGTAATGGGACGTTCGCTGCTGATGACCCTGATGCCTTCCCTGTGACGCTGCTCTCCTTTAACGATCTGAAACTCAGCTTGGTGTCTGGGCTCATTCCCTCGGTAAACCTCTTTGATTTTATTTTTGCATATTTATGTGGTGTCCTAATAAAAATAAATAAAAAATTTTTAAACGGAATTAAAAACAACTAACAATTTCTTTGAGAAAGTCAGCGATTAATTCACTGTGTCATGTTGGATGTCTGCATCATGTCTGAGTGTCCGCCACAAAACTTAATACACTTTAAAGTATAAAATAGCCTAAAGTTGTGGAATGCCAACTCCAGCATGGCTGCAATAAATCAAATACAGTGCTCATTATTTATGTACTAACAATTAAAAAGCCTGAATATTTGAATATATATGAATATATGAATGTCAAATAGAAATAAGCAAGACTAAGGCTAAAATGTAACTCTAAAGGAAAAAGTATGTCTATAAAATGTTAAAACCCCGTCAGTAACTGGATATTTACTGATGTAACACACATTTAAATGTATCAGATCATCAGACAAAATTGCTAATTTCTGACAAAAATAATCAGAGTTCATACAAAGCATCCAAAAATTCATTCATCCCTCCTCTCGACCCGCTTATCTTTGCAGCGTCTACAGGTGGGGCACACCTGCCTCGATTATACCCCACCTCTCCACTGAACTACCACGCACACACTCATTCGATTTAAAGTCCTTTAAAGTCTTCTGACTTTAAGTATTTCTGATATTAATATCCCCTCGAGCTTTAAAACTGTATAAAACTTAACCGATTAATTCAGCACAAACAGTTTATCCACCATGACTGCTTTGAAAGTACAGTTTGGATGCAGCCAAAGTCTCTCCTTGAACTCTGCTGACGTACAGGCAGAAGCAAACATTCACACTCAGCAGTGTGGGAAACAAAATACTTTAATTTAGAGTTTCAGGAATCAGAAAATATGAATTCATCAAAAAGATAAATCAGTGTCTGGATATTACAGGCCGTGCCGTCAATGATCCCGACTAGTTCCTGCGGTCCTTGAATCTATCAGGATGCTTCACTGTTGCCAGCCGCACCGGATTCATGGTAACTCTGACCCTTTCCTTTGGGAACAAATGATTTTCCAGATGTCCCAAACAATCAGGCAGACGATTCATCAGAGAAAATAACTTTGTGCCTGCGCTGTGCCGTCCAGCCAGTACTTCCTGCAGAATTTCAGTACAGGTCCTTGATGCTTTTTTTGGGGCAGAAGAGCATCTTTGATGCGTTTCTCATCAAAAAGCCGTTGACTCTCTTTTTGGTAGACTTCATTGCCGACACTGAAGTTTTAATCCCAAGGACACAAGATCACACTATGCAACTGACTCTGTGTTTTACATAATTTGGTCATCTAAGCAAGACTGCCATAGGTTTTATTTTGATTGTTGAAAATTCATGAGCACGTCTTCTCTCACAATGAATGTATGCCACGCAGGAGTTCCTCTGCTGCAGAAACAACTGCAACTCTAACATCGCAGCAACAACTCAAAAACAAGAAATTAAAATCCTGTGCGACCCCATCCCAATGCTTCACTCACCACAGCATGCTAGATGCTTTAGTTAAACTAATCGTTTGTCTACTACTACTACTGTCTGATTAATTTTAGTACACAGTCGCCATGAAAAATGGGAAATACTAGTACCGAAGCTAGTAGAGGCCTACTAGTTCCCAAATTCAATGCATGGTAAAACATTTTTATCTCTCTGTCTTAGGTGAGTCAGTTACATACCGATTATTAAACCTCTTTATTTAGTTTACGGCTAGTTTTAGGTGGTTTTAGCTGTTTTGCATGTCGTTCTGCTCCAGATTGGCAGCTGGTTTGAGCCACCAGCAGACAACACCTGCAATGCAGTGAAAGGCTTCTACTATATTTTGGCAGAATATAGTAGAAATGTTGAAGAGATCCCGCGCCATTATAAAATTTAAAAATCTCACTGTAATTCTCTTTCTTCTACTTTCCCTCTCCGTGGATGAAAGCTGACAGAAGAGATCACAAAGCGACTTTTATGAGGCGAGGTGGACTCAAAAATTTAACTATTATCTCTAATATTTTTTTAAATTTGCTAGTTTGAAAAAGTACATTGATAATTAAACTGCTTAAAATTAGACTGCACGGAGTAATTTGACTTCTTTGGGTCAAAGAATTGGAAACAGAAGTTTGCATCCCCACTTGCTCCAATGTTCAGGTGATAAAGTTTTAACATTAAACACACACAGGCTAAACAGCAGCAAACATGATCAAAAAAATCTAATTGAGCTTGTTCTATTAAAGCTTAAACTTCTACAAAGTAGTTCTGATCATTTTAAGTTACTCTGTGAATGGTGGCAGAAGGCTCTATGCTTTAGTATCTACACATATAATTATACAAGAAAGAAGGTAACGGCCTGAGTAATGATTCAATATACCTCTAGCCTTTATCTGATTTTTATTAAACTAAAAGTGCATCACCGATTAGCTTAGTTTTTTTCTCCGTATTTGACCTGCCGATCACCGATTGGCCGTGCTTTGATATTCAGTGCTTTGACATGCACTGAATAATTAGTGCGTGTCTAATGCCTAGCAGTGATTTACTTACATATGGGGACTGTATTGATGCAAAGCAATGACAACTACAAGCTTTTTGCTTTAGAAAATAATGATTGTTGATGCAAGAAAGCAGTGATTTTGTCTATATCTGTCTTTCTGTGGTGGGTTAATTACATTCAACTGCTTGTGACTGCAGAGAAAACAGTACTATAAACGTTGATTTAAAGTTAACAACACTATTTGTAGTGAACTTATGAACATAAAACCACAAAATAAACAAAAAACAACATTAGTTGACATCCATTTCCCCCCCGAAAAAGTAATGAATCAGTCTGTATAACTCATTACTGCAACTACCAAAACGTTTGACAATAATGTTCTCATTTTTCTTCACATAAAGATTCACTGACCTGTCATGAATAATAAAAAGTTTACATTTTTTCTCAATAATTACTTTTTGTATTTGTCATAATATAAGCAGAGCAGCATGATGTGACACAAGATGGAAAACGTGAACAGATCTTTAAAATGCTCCAAACAATGGAACAATTTCCATTAATGCATTAATCTGTCTAACTGAAGCAATTACAGCTTTGTTGGGCTTAATTTGATCTCTGAAAGCCAGAGTTTGCAGCTATAATTTACTTGATTTGTCTGAGTAAGACGTCCAAAATCTTTTTTATCCTCCATCCACTGAAAGCGGGGCAACACAATATCTGCATTTCTGTGTTTGCTACATAATCGTCTTAAAAGATTCAATCAAAACTGGTCAATAATTACGCTTTAGAACAGCAAATGTTAAAAGGCACACTGTTATCTCAGGACTGCTCATTCAAACAAGCTGAAGGGGAAAATATTCTCATATAATCTCAACATCTTTCAGCTAAATGTGGTAAATAATAACTTCTCTCTGTTTGACAGTTATGAGGTTTTATTCTGCTGAAATATTTTCATGCTAAGCTAATCCGAATTCGGAGCTCGTAACAGACAAAACCACATCATCTCTGCTTTAGCTTCTTTCTACCAGCTCTCAGAATGTGTTACGATTGATTTTAAGATTACTTATTGATCACTGGGCTCTTTCGTTTAGCTGAAAACTGAAGGGGACAAAGTGTTTACGCTCCAGCCTTGGAGGCTCTGCAGACGTGACAGACGAAATCCCATTTTTAGTCTCGTTTGTTTTGCTTTTTATATATATATATATATATATCACAAATCAGTGCCAACAGTTTAACTCTCATGTTTATTCAGTGATTTTAAAGAGGCTGAACTGCGACTTGATTTTGTTTGTGACATAACTGAACTACCATAGAGGGGCTGTTGAGAGGGCATAAAAAACCCAATCTATATTTATACATTTCAGAAAAATACACTTGTATGAAGCTGCTAATTTAAGAGGCAACGGAGAGCTGACTATATGATGAATCACTGCAGTGATTCATCCCTCGTTGGGCAATTTATAGCGGACAAGAAAGAAGCGGATGACTCTGGAAATACCAGCAGAAACCAATCAGATCATCCACAGGAGCTGAAGCACAAACCGCAGCTCAAACACTCGCCGACACATGTTTAATTACCGTGGTCAAACTCCCAATCACGCATGAAGGCACAGAGGAAGACCCTCTGATCACAATTAAACAGTTTGTTCTCCATGAGCTGCGTGGCTTTTGTTGCCCCGGTTGCGTTTCCCCGGCGTGCTGTCAAGGAATTGTTCAGCCAAGCTGATGCATCATCGGGAGCGCCGAACGGCGACCGGGTTCGGTTCAGTTCAGCAGTGGGTCAGTTGTTGGTCATTCATCTGCATGTCATCTACTAAATGTCACGGTGGCAACGCTCTCAGTTTCAAACAGAAGCAGGTTCTCCACGTCATCCATGGCTTTCAGCTAAAACGTTCCCCGTTTATGAAACTGAACAGGTAGCCACAGAAATATTGGTACCACTTTACAATAGGTCTAATAAATAGTTTATAGATGTTATTGATTCATCTTTAAATACTTTATAAATCATTAATAACTATTTATTATGCATTAATTAAGGACAAGAAGGAGACTAAATCTACTGGTTTCTTGCCAAATATGTTTATCTACATATTTTATCTAAAGTTGTTATACTAAGCATAGTTTTTTGGCATATTTTCTACTACAGGGTTTTCAATAATATCCTAATTTAATAATTGGGTCAGAATAATAACTAAATAGATAAACAAACATAAAAAGGGTAAAGTAACAGATAACAGGACTGATTTCCAAAAAAAAAACAAAGAAAGAAAAAGCAGGAAATTAAAATTCAAAATAATCTAAAACCAATTAAATCAATCAGATCAATATTAATAAGACCAATGGGAAAAGAAGAATACGCAAACAACACAAAATAGAAAAAAATTGAATAAATCACCAAATTTATTGACACGTTGATTTTACTCATTGGTGGAGGGGCATCAATCACCTGATGAACAAGCTTAGTAGGAATGCGTTGGTCACACTGATTTCATTTAAATTTTAATCACTTGCTGAAACAAAGACAAATGCAACAAACAGACCGACTCCATCTGTAATTATGGGGGCAGTGTAGAGCATCTTTAACCAACAGAACAAGCCAAGAAGACGACAACAATGACTGAAGTGGTGAAACTTCTCCATCCACTTGTTGTGCTGTAAAGGCCACACTGACCACCACCGTCGTTGCCTTCTTTGCTATTTGGCTCTGACATCTGAAGCTAACTCAGAGCTGCCCTCCAGTTGTCTGACGACAATGCATGAGGGCAGTGACCCTCAACTACACTAGAAAAAGCCGTTTTCTGCCTCATTGAGCCTCAGTTGTCCTTCATGAAGACCCAGCAGCACTTCCAAATTCCTCACCTTCAAACTAAAATGCCTAAAATTAAATCTGAAATCATCCTCTTCCTTTTTCTGAGTCCGTTCTTGTATCACTCTCTTCTCATCCACCTTTTCTCTCACACATCCTTATTCTTCCCTACTTTCTTCCAACATCTCTTCCTCAGCATCGTTCTTTTTGTCTTCCTCCCTCTATTAGATATTCTCCTCCTCTCCTCTCCTTCGCTCTCCTTCCGTCACCTGAGGTAGACAGTTCTGTCAGGAGTCGGCCTTATTTACCGCCTCTCTTCGCTCCTGTTTACATTATCGATCGGTGGGGTTGCTTTAGTTCCACCATACATCAACATCCCTCCCCGTCTTCCTCCCGCTCCCCCATCCCAGTGCTGCGGCTGCTGGCTCACATTACCCTGAAACGCAGACAGAGTGGGGAGATGAGGGGGAGCTAGTGGAGCATGTTGCGATGTGTGAGGGATTTATGCTTGAAGGGGAGAGAGTGTGAGCGAGCAAGCATGTGAGGAAAAGTGTTAAATGGATGTGTCTGCTCAAAGTGTGCATGACTGACCGTAAATATGTGTGTTTGTTATGAATTCAATATGCTAAAAACATACACGGCTTCCTCGTGTGAATGCACAGGGCTGTTATCTGACTTTTCCAACAGATAAGAGACTCTGCCTCTGTTGACAGAAAATGAACTCTCTGGTAGAAAGCATCTCAACATCCTAACGTCGGAAAAATATCAGTTTGTCTGCTGCAGTAAATTCACCTGAGAGGCTGCGGATTTAACTGCGGTTCGTCCTCAGGAGCTTTCTGCAGGAGCAGCGTCACGGTGAAACGGCGCAGACCTAACGTCCAAATAGACGAAGCAGAATAAATGCAGTTTTCTGAAAGTCATAATGTTTGTAAGAGAGACACTACGAGAAGAGCGACGCTTCTCTTCAGAATGAAAACACCAAAAGGTGGACAGACACGGACCAATTAAAATAACTGCACCTCATTGGCTCTTTTTTTTGTACAAGCTGCAGCGTTTTATTGCGTTTCTCGAGGTTCGACTCTGTTTGTTGATTAATGAGGAGGGGAAAAAAAACAGAGCTGCTCCTTCATGCTGATTTTCCACCAGCATTTTTACCTTAAACCCAGCAGAGGTTTTTATCAGAGCAGCAGCATGCTGTGCAGAAATATGTATGCAAAAGCAACATTTTGTTGTAGTACTTAAGGTTTTTTTTCCCTAATTGTTATTATGTGACGTAAAAATATGCAACACTGCCTGCGCATGCTAATTAGCAACAAATGGGGATTAATGAAACTAATTGACACATTGCGTCAATTCAAAGGCAACCGACAATAGTGACGTAAATTATGAATAAAAATAAGAATGAGGAAAGGGAGAAGCAAAATCAAAAATATAGTGAATACAACATTCTAAAATAAAAATAGCAAAAAAAAAATTAAACAAGACATACTAATATAACTGAAAGCAGAAAACAATAAATGTAAAAAAAAAGTTAGGAAATAAAGAACAAATAAAAAGGAGAAAAAAATGTGAACACTGCAGAACCAGGAAACAATAATACAATTTAAAAAACAAGCCCTACATGAACCCATTTTGCACATTTTAGCAAAATTACACACCTATGAAGAGCATTTTGTCATCTCGCTAAAGAGGAAAATTTGCCTAATTGTAATCATGTGACATGTAAAAATATGCAGTAGCCCATGAATGCTAATTAGAAAGAAATATGAATTAATGAGGCTGGCAAGGTGCATCAACTGAAATGTAGTTGACTAAAGTAATCTGCACTGAAAATAAAAGGTGTGAAAGACAAAATAACTAGACATTAAAAGAAAAGTTTCACCAATAAAAATAAAATATTATCAATAATGAAATAAAACTAAATAAGAGATAAAAAGGAGGCTGATGTGGGATAAGTTGGGAACCACCTGATGTCAGATTGTCGTAAACTAATGTTTGGTGGAATATTTTATTTGTTAACATTGAGAAGTTTTTTTTATTATTTATTTTTATAAACATTCCTTCTTGTCCCACAATGGGAAAATTTAGGATTTTATTTCTTTACTACCTTTTATTTCTCCTTATGGACAAATTATTAAACAACAAACTTTTTATTAGATTTTATTTCCATACATGTCAGGTGTTGACATATCCACACAGTCTTGTTTTAACTTGTTACATTTTTCTACTTGAAGGTAAATTTACCAAGTCACAATCTCACCTTGCTTTCCGTCTTTACATGATACTTTAGATCCTCCTCGTTGGCAAAGCCAATTGATTTTCTTGTCCTTGTGTTATTTTCCTACATGTGTAGAATATTTATATTGAGAAATCATGAAACCGAGGTGAACCAGTGACTGGTTGACCCAAATCCCTCCAATATTTCATGGACAACACATCCAGAACATCGTCTGAAGCACTGCAGACCTTCCACGTCTCAGTTAAGGTCAGAGGTCATGACTAAACAACAACAAACAACAACTGACTGGAGAAAATAAACTTTGGGGAAAATATTAGGTGAACCCACCAGTCAAAAGTCAAAAAGTTTTAACAAGATGAATATCCTGTTACATCTGATGTAAACCAAAAAGAATTTCACAAAGTGAGCATCACACTGGCAGCCAAACATGGTGGTGGCAGTGTGATGGTCTGGGCTTGCTTTGCTGCTTCATGACATGAACAAATTGCTCTAGCTGATGAATCCATGAACTGAAAATTCTGCAGGAAAATATCCCACCATCAGTTTATGATCTTAAGCTAAAGCACACCAGGCTCTGAAGGACATCAACAGGTTTCTGGAAGGTTTTGGAGTGGCCTAGTCAAAGTTGGAATCTAAATCTTAATTGGCACAGAGAGGCATGATCTTAACAGGGCATTCATGTTAAAAAAAAAACTACCAATATGATGTAAAAGACTCAGTTTAGTTTAGCTGTTGTTCTCTGATAAGGAAAAAAAGCTCTTTGAAAAATATTACAGCTTTTAAAAGCACAAAGAAAAACTAGAGGCATGTTTCTATTGCCATTTTAATAAAACAATTGCAGCGTTATCTGAGAAATAACCAGATAGCAAAAAAGGGGTCAGATAACTTGAGCGAGACGAGACAGGCTGGATGTTGAATACAAATAGTTTACTTAAGCTTGATATTTAATTCATGTAGCATCCGAGGCTATCGCTAATGCGCGCTTTGATGTCAGTTGTTCTCTTATACGTGGAAAGCCTCTCTCTCTTAACACAGAGCTTTGAGGTTTTATCTCGCTCTCCGCCTTAAAGTCCCGAACACTTATCAGATCAATTAGAATAAGAAGACGTTTCTTTCATCAATGTGTGAAAACACGGATCGCTCTGACCCATTTATACCGCGAAGGCTTGTTTGCAACAGAAGCACTTAAAGGAAAGAATAAGTTTCATGTTATATTAAAATCACGTCATTCTGTATGATCTTCTTCATTAAACAGTAATAAACATAAAGGCTGGAGAAGAAGAGTAAAGGGAAAAACACAGACGGGATGGATGGCAGAATGAATTTTGCATGCTTCCTGCACATTCAGCCGGCTCAGAGGCACCAGGAGACTGAATGTGTGTCTAGTCTTTGTCATAACTGGGCGTTTCACTGGCGTAGACCTCAGGAAAACTTGACAAAGTGCCATCCGGTCATTCCCACTTCTCATTCTGTTTGCCGTTTCAGCTTTTCTCCCTGCTTATTGTCACCCTTCCTCTCTCTGACGCCGTCCCACCCTCCATCCCTCCATCCTCTAGTGGCCTCCCACTATTCTTACCTGGGATGCCACGAGTCGCTGCTCCTGCTTTTCATACTTAGAGACCGGCCATACGTCCATCTCCTCCCCCTCTCCTCCCCTTTCTCTCTCCTCCCGCTTCTCATACCTCCATCTGTCCCTCGCCTTTCTTTATCTGCCTTTTAAAGCAGAAGGCAGGAAAAAGGCTAGCCGGGTCCTTTGTGAGCCTGGCCTCAGTTTGTGCTCAGCCAAGCACACACAGCTCTTAAATCCAGGCCCGGGCTTTAGGACAAAAGGACAGCTCAAGTCTTACAGGGGCCCATGTGGCCCTCCTTATCTCTTTGCACCTTTCCATGAAAGAGACAGAGGGGCAGTTACTCTAAATAAGAGGACGGAAAAGAGAGGAACAAGATGCAGATGCCAGAAAGGAGCGGACATAATTTTCTTCATCAGAGAGCAGCAGCAAAGACATTCTTTCCTCGCTCTCACTCCCACTCCTCTTCAACTCCTTTTCCCTGAGCCAAGCAACACTGACGGGTTTTTTTTTTGATCCCCTTTCCTCCTTCAAGGCAAATGAATTAACTGAATGAATTAACACCCAGGCTGCTGCTGCTGTGATCATCATCATAGCGCTCCTCCTCATCAGCAGCAGCAGTTTTGATGAAGCTTTTTAACACTTATGAGGATCGCACTGCTGACGCCGTGGCAGGAAGAAGCAAAGATGTCGACAACCTTGAGAAAAAGAGGAAAAAAAAACCTCCTCAGCTAGCGAGTTATCACAGTCTGAGTGCTACAGTCTTTAGCCGAGAGCCTTGTCAAGTCTCTTGGCAGTACTGAAGAAACCTCGGCGCTGATGATGAACAGAGGAGGAGCGGGGAGGAGGTGAGAAAAAAACGAAAGCTGGAGTAAGATTCTAGTGGAACCAAATTTAGGAGTGAGGAAGACTGGGTGGGGATAAAGGAGGAGGAAGTGAAAAGGTACAAAGGTTAGGATGAAGATGACTAGAGCGGGGGCAAACAAGGTGCTAAAGCTGTTGATCATGACAGGCAGAACTACCATGTCAGAGACACGAGAGTGACAAGGTGACGGGCGGGAAAAAAAAGAACGAGACGGAGGTTTCCGAGACGGAGGAGGTAGAGGAGTCCAGGAGAGCCGCAGTGAGGATTTTTAATTAGCGTTAATTGGCCACAGAGGGAACAGACACTAGGAGACTGAAGGCAGGGTGGGATGAGAGGAGAGAATAACAGGCAGTTTCTGACAGAGTGATATCTCTCTTGATTTGTGCCTTTCTATTTCCTGCAGCACTTTTACTATCTGAGCCTCTCCAGCGCCGTCTGCGTTCCCCGCCTCCAACTGTGCGAGTCCCACGCTCCCCAAACAGTATATTTCACTTTCTACCGATTCCCTCGTATTGCACGACACTGAAAAAACACACAGTATGTGACAGATGAAGCAAACCAAAGAAATACGTGGGAAAAAAAAGAAATTTCCGAAAAGCTGAGAAAGTAAAGAGAAGTAGGATTTAGCACGGTGAAAGAAATCCAAAAAGAAATCATTAACCAAGAAGGATGGTTTCTGATTTTTGTCTCATATTTGAATATTATTATCCTTTAATCTCCATAAGGAAATCATTAAGTATAAGTGTTATTCAGCTCTTTTTAAGTCTGGTTCTCTAACAAATGCGTCGGATTTTAAGAAATGCTTCATTTATTTTCTAAATTGGGGTTTAGTGGCATAATTATGAGCGCTCAGGAATCATGACGTTTAGAGCACTTAAACTTTGAAAAGTTAATCATGAACTTTAATAATGACAAACTTTGAAAAGTTAATCATTATTGCATGATGCAGTGTTTATAAACACTACATCATGCAATAATGAAGCTTCTGAAAAATAAACAGAGTAAAAATGTTCAAGAAATCACAAAACGTTTCACCACGTCATAGTAAAATGTGCAAACTTTGCACAATTAGTGCTTGCTTAACTTGTATAAAACAACAGCAAAAGATTATTGGTTCAATGCCCTGATATGTGTGGAAATCCCAGTATCTAATGTTTTTTATGAAAGTTGAGAAGAATTAGATATGATATGTCTGTATATATGTTTTACTAAAAGAAAAACTACTTCATTGTTTGGTTTGGTCATTTATATTTATTTTCTATTTGCTAGATCAGGGGTGTCAAATTCATATTTGTTTTGGGCCAAATCAAGATCATGAATGTTCTTAAAGGCCCGGTTGTGCCAGAATGTATTGATAAATCCTGTTCACAAATTATTAAAATATCAAGGAATTCTTAAAATTTCATATTATGGAACATCTCTCCAGTTCCTCCAGGATTTCATGATTCTTTTTGTGATTTTTCTGCAGTACAAATTAAAGTGTTTGTGGTACTAATATGTAAATATTTGCGTTTATTTATGACAGTAAATGTGACATTTTATTACTCGCTGTATAGATCTTGGACTACAATCTGACATCAGTTAAGGCTGAGGCAGCTCTTTAGTACAAGTAAAACCTTTTGACAATTTTTGAGAAAAATCTGCAATAAACTCCCAAATATGCATTTGTGCAAAAAAATTGCAGGGATTTGTTGATTTTGCATAAATTTCCACGATAATTCTCAAGAAACTGGAGGGACTGATTGATATAATTTAGCAGTAAACAGATAAAAACTGCATTGATTTGATTGAAAACATAATACTTAAGAACTCTTAGTGTTTAAGAGTTCTTAAGTATTGTTTAAGTGTAGAATCTAGAGGGCCAGACAAAAAGCTCCGGCGGGCCAGATTTGGCCCACGGGCCTTGAGTTTGACACATGTGTGCTAGAGGAAATCTGCTGCAAACTCGAATGTGTGGCACAAATGTAGCAGAGGAACAATTTGAGTCTAATTTACTGTAGTAAAAAATACAGTGGCTCAACAAATGCTGTTAATTAGATTTTTACACCACATTAATTTGCAGATAGCTCTCTGCCCAGGAAGATTCAAGACGGTCCGATTGTAACACAAATATCACAGATCAATGTTTTTGCTAGTAAACTGCAAACAAATATGGTTTTCCACTAAATAACCACAGACTCCTGTTTGTGTGTAAGAGACACTTGTAGCATTAAAAAAAATAGGACAAATATTTAAATAAATATGACTTTTTTCTATAATGTCAATAAATTCCTACACTAAAGTGAGGCACATTTTCTCATATGCTTGAAATCTGAATATGAATAACAAATATTCCTGGGTAGACCAAAAAGTAAAAGTGATCAAACATTTACTCTCTTGTCAGCAGTTATTTTTTTACAGTAAATATTTTATCACAGGCCAGAAAAACAGCAACAATGTAAGCCGACAACTTCGAATATTTTAGGTTAAAATTACAGGAGAATAAAACATAAAACGGCATAAATAAATACATGAATATGAAACAAACGCCCTGCAGCTCTGATTTGAGCTCAACATCTTTACTGGGCTGCAACTTCCTCTGTTAATCTGGGAGACGATTCCTGTGTGATATCCTCATCACTTTCATAAAATCAAAACTTATACTCACATACTAAACACTAAGAGTGAAGCAGTGACACGGTGTTAGAGGTGAAACATTAAAACCGAGTCACACTTTGAATCAACATGATTCCTGTCAGAATCAGACCTGAGAAGCTCAAACTTTCTCAGCTTCAGCAAAACGCTTTGTGAACTCGGTATCAAGTATTCTCTGTTTTTGAACAAAATGAGCAGCATCGGTGCCTTTTCCTTTTCTGAATCGTCTCCTGTTTAACTCTTAATATAAGATCATGATTGTAGTTCCAGGTTGTTCTTGGACTTTTCAGTATAAGTATTTAAACAATTAAATGACACTCAAATGCATAAACCAGCTATTGGTATCATAACAATAACAAATGGAGATCATGTAATGCCTGGTTAACACAGTAAGGTTTGAAAATTGTCTACCAATTTTCAAAACCTAAGTGATACCATGATAAAAATTCATAGGTGTAACAGGTTTGTCCTTAGATGCAACACTCTACACAAACCATTACCAACAAATCTCGTGAGTTCAGAGTAAACAAACATGGCCGACTAGGAAGAAGGAACTGGACTATATTTCACATGGCAGTTGTTTTGTTTTCTGCGTAATCTGGATTTCCCTCCAGATATTTCTCACATCGCTGTCTGATTGGTTAGATGTCACAGTCAACAGGCTGCGTTCTCATTTGTCCTTAGTGAACACCGCACACGCTGCAGTATGAGGCCAAGATAACCCAACATGTTGACTATCCCAGATTCTAGATCGGAGCGGTTCCAACATCTTTCCAAATGGATCAGATCATTCTTATTACTCCACAAACGGCAGGAATATTTCTTAAGAATATTTTGAGAGCCTTTCCGATAATCGGGATGCCCTTACTATTGTCAAAAGGGGAAAATCGGTGCAAAATCTGCATAAAAATCTTGTCATATGAACTTCTTTGCTCAAGTTTAACAGTTGGCAGCTTATATGAGCAGCTGACAGACCTCAGGAAAAAAATATTATTTCCTTTATAGATGTTTCTTTACAGTTTTTAGTGTTTCCTCATTCTTTTATTTCACTAATATTGGAAACAGAGGGGTTATCTCCACACAACTTCCTCGCCGAAGAGTGTTAACAGTGTGAGTTAGAGTTGGAAAAAAGTTTTGATTTTTAGTTTCTGGCTGATCACCAATCAGGGTTTGTCAAGTCCAACTCTCATCTCCAGCTGCGTTTTCTGGTGCATCTCAACAAAAACTAGTTTAAATGCAACAAATCAAAAAAGCAAAGTGCGGCATTCAATCAGGCTCTACATGACACAGGAATTGAAATGCAATTTCATTTTAGCTCCTACATGTGGTCTGGCATTTCTCTCTGCAGCATGAATGCAAAAAGAAAACTGCTCCGTTTAGAAGCACCTACTGCTTTTGAGACGAGCTGCCGACAGGAGCGGCGCTGCGTGTTCAGCTACCACAGCAGGGCAGCGAAGGAAGACCTTACAAAGACACTGTTTGGGTTTTAACTTCCTCTGAGTGATCATTTTACATTTAAATAAAGCCTAAATCAAACCACAGCTGTTGTTTTTAACTATGCCAATGGTGATTTTTGTCGGGCTGCTGTGGTGCCCATAAAACCAAGCAGTGCAGAGCAGAAGGCGGGAAAGAGCTCTCGAGTGACGCTTGGTTAACGTTAAAGTCTTAATGGGTCACATTTGTGTCATTTCGTACTCGTTATGTTTTCTGACAACAGAAACAGGAAAATACATAAATGAGAATATATTATTGGGAATTCAGCTGTACTAAAAGTCAGACCCTACGGGCAGAGTGAGATGGAGAAGCAGATGGAGGGGACTGAGACGAAACCCACCTGAGAATGAGCGGCACTGGAGCACAAAAGACGATATGAAAATGCAATAAACCCAATCTGAGTGCTTGTTTATAGTTTCACAGAGATCTTCAATCTCCCATAACTGCTAGCTGTCCTCATCATTAAAGCTTGAATATTCCTCTATTCTGTGGTAATGTAAAGAAAGCCCAAGCAGCCACAGAGCGCGCACACATGATTACCTTCATTGGGAAGGCATCGGATGAGTTCGGCTGAGTGATGAACTCAAAGACAGTATTGACAGCCGCTCCTCTCTCCACTCACAACTCTCAATATCCTTCAGCTAACGACTGTGTCTTCATCAGTTTGGTTGATTCCCAACTCTTGAATCAATCTTCAGCTGCAGCAGCCTGATTTGGTCTTTTTCTGGAAGAACCCACGGTGCCAGCTGCTGAGCGCCAAACAGCAGAAAAGACGCGTACAGATTAGCTGATGAGGACTTCACACGTTCGTAGACAGACATTTCTATCTGCAGCATTTGTTGCCTAAAGACAGAGCTAAACGAGCCAATGTCGGTTTTAAATTCTTCACTTCTCCTCATGAATGTTAATGCTGCTCAGCACCTGCTGGAGAAGTTTAAACAAGCGCCTGCTAAAAACGGCTGACAACTTTGAAGGTGGCGTCACAGTGAGGAAGTGAAAGTTTCTGTGTCTCTCCCCAAGTGGCCCGGCTGGCGGAGGTTTGGAGAACCTGAGCTGATCTGAAGCCGCTGCCTCATTAGTTATGATAACAGGAGAACAGAACCAGGACTACAGAGATCCAGATCAGAACGAAAGACAGGTTCAGATGGGAGGCAAACCTGAGCTCAGTGGAACAATGAGAGGAAGTAAACAGATTTTTATTACTAGTATTACAACTCAATCCTCATTTAGTGTCACCAGGTTATCAATGAAGCAGGACCATGTCACCTGTGCAGCTGGTTAGATCAGAACGATGCAAGCTCTGCATGTGACGGGGTGTTTGTGCTAATCTCTGAACTGTCCATCTACTCATATTTTTCTTGCAGTTTTGGTGCCAGTTTACATATTTTATTCATAAAAAATCGTTTTGCTGCCACTCTTCTGTCTTTCTATTTTGCTCTGACTTTGATTTGAAACGGAAGATCATTAAAGTCAGAATTACATACCTTTCAAACGTGTACAACGCATCAGGAATTTAATGAAAGTAACCAAAACGTACTAAATAATGAGCTTATAAGCTCCTTTATCAAAGTTTTGAGATATTAAAATAAGAACTAGTTGAATTTTTCTGTACTTTTTAAATGGTGAAAGTTTGAATGGCAGCTTTAGTTAACATCTTTGCCTCATGCCTGTTCGTGTAGATAAGTGAAGACACGGTGAGTTTTGCAGCTAATATTTAAAATAGAAAAGCAAGCCAAAGACCCGTAGGGATAAGAGTAAGAGGTTCTGCACAGAGTGGTGTTTTAACTGGAAAGCAAAAACATTTATGGTTCTGACCTCCTCCATTCTCTCTTGACCCGCCCTCCTACATTTTTCCTCAGCAGTGTTGCATCTCAGGACGTTTAGCAGGGGAACATGGCCAGCTGGGAGCTAGTTGGCAGGGTTAGAGGCTTATCGGTACACAGGTGAGCTCTGGTGTGCTCGGTTAACAACGAGTTGGCCGATGTTCCCTTGTTTGACAACTGCCAAACACACAGAGCGGTTCTCCTGTGTGCGTGAGCGATCTGTGGCAACCATCAGGCAGAAAGATGAGCAACAAGCCGAATAACAACTTAACCTCCCTTACAGGTGCTTCTCAATGAATCAGAACAGCGAAGAGGAGTTCACTAATTTCATCAATTTTATTGAAAACTTGTACAGAGGATCATTACAAGAAGAGCGATAGATTTTAAGCTGATTATATTTCTGTAAAATTTGGATTATTATGGCTTAAAGCTAACAAAACCCAACATTTTGTTTTTTTCAGAAAGTTAAACTGACAGATAAGGCCAATAAAACAATATTTCCCTGTACAGTAAATGTACTTTAATACTGCAAGTCGATGCAATTTGCTGCTGCAGAAAAAAGTTTCCTTAGATCTAAACTTATTAAACTAATTTGAATAATAAGCTGAGTTTACTATACTGTTGGATAACTAGGATCAATTGGAATGTATGTATGACTGAATTGAAATGACATTTTGTTGATTACATGTGTTGTAAATCGGTGCCATATAAATAAACTGCATTTTCATTAGATTTAAGCTACAAACGTCAAACTAATCTTATATAAACACTGAAATATATCCCTCTGTGATTCCCTTTTGAATTACTGATTATACATATCGAGATGCAGCTGTTTTTGTTGTTTAAAACACAAATGGGTGCAGCTGAAATGTTTGAGCTGTCATTTGTAAACATCCCGACCCTGCATGTGAACTTTGGGTGTTGCTAGGTTACGATAAAGGGATGCTGCTGGCTAAGTGGCGGCAGGATCATCATGGATGGTCTGTGTGGAGGGCTGACAGCTCGTCCCCTGGATATCTGGCAACTTGTGAGTCAGATGCTCTTGAAATCCAACATCTGGTGGCAAGCCCGTACAAATCAAGATCAAAGTGCTGGTCCATGAGATTGGACCCGTCTCTCAGCCAATCCACCCCTCTCCTGTCGAGTTTCATTTCATTTCTCGCCCTTTTCCAGGGCTCTGCCTCGCTCACACTTTAGTTTTCTTGCTAGCTTTGTCATCCCTCCTTCTCTTGCTGCTGTCTTGCCTCTCTCCCCCCACCTGCAGAGAGGTAATCAAGCCCTGTTGTGAGTGTTTAAGCACTGAAGCAGACGGATGTTGAATTATTCTCGGGACTTAATATTTTGTCTGCTAGGAGGGAGAGCCAGCCTTCACGCCACATGCTGTGTAATGGTCGTGCACACATGAGTGCGCTGCAGAGAGGCTCGTGCAGACACCCACACACAGTCAGTCGGTGAGTCAGAAAGCTGTCAGTCATCCAGATCTCATGCTGACAGAGTTACAGGTACCAGAGTGATAGGACCTGACAGGCTGCTCTCGCCGTCTCCACTGATACGCCGCCGTCCTTACTGTGCGGGCAACACGCACACGCTAAAGCAGCAGACTGGAGCCAGACAAAGGCGCACAGTGATCAGCAGCAGTATCATTTCACAGACACACAAACTACAGCAAAGTCTCTCAAAGTTACACAAGCTAACCAACAAAGAGGAACAGGAAGTGTAAGAACCCGTCTCCCCATAATTCCCCCCTGCATTCAGCTTCCCTCTCATCCCTGCTCTCCCCACGATGCTGCTGCTTCGTTTCTGCTCTGCACCACTCCCCCCTTATCTCTCACTTCTACTCATGTTCTCCTTTCTGCCTTAAGCTCGCCTTTATCAGCGATTCTCTCGCTCTTTTTGTCTCCTCTCTGCTACTGTGAATATAAACTCTCCGTGGGACCAGAAGCTGATATTACACAACTTCCTTGTTGCTTTCATCTCCGCTGCACTCATACCTGCACATACACCTGGGTGGTCATAACACTGTACAAACTTGGCTCCCACATTATTGCAATACCTATTAGCGCCATCATTCTTTACAATCCCACAGCTGAGTTTTTTTCTCGTCTGTTGCATCTAATGCTGACTCAAGTGATGTCATTACTCGGGGCAATTTTATCAGATTTTGTGCAGCTCTCTGAAGCCACAAATGGTTTTATTGAATTTTTTCTAAATACTAAGCAGCACTGCCCTGAAGCTGTGAAACAAACTTTGAAGTCTGAGATGAGAATCAGCGCACTTCTGCTTTCAGCATCTAATTAGGAAAAATAATCCTGGTATTCAGAGTCTAAATGGCTGATATCCTTATCACTATTTATTGTTTGGTATTTTTTTTATGAGGAGTAAAGGCTTGATGCCATTGTCTCATGTTAAAACTACCACTTACTGTGAAGCAATAAGGAGTAGGGTTAAAATGTTACAATAAAGCTGAATCACATTTCTAGAGTGATCCAACACTGGCCCTCCCCCTCTTCCTATCCTACAATTCAATTTAAACAGCAAATGAGAAATGGGGCACTCTTCTTTAAGCTGATATGGGATCAGTTCTCGCTGATTTCTACTACAAAAGTCTAAATTAGGCATATGAAAATTTGACCGAACCTTCATTCTGTCCTCTGGTTCAACTCTGAGTCAGAGCTAAACAAGTAAACAAGAACTAGTTCAAAAGATGAACTATATTCCTCTCAAATAAAAAACTAAATCTATTTTATTGACAGTTTAGCACAAATTGGCAAGCTAAAAGTTGTTTTTACCTTCCTGATATTTAATGGGAAAGCTTTCCATAGCATTGAAGAAATTAAAGAGTACTTCTAATAGTTTAGCAGCTTCTATAATTTAAGGAAACAAAACATAAGGCCTCATCAAAAGCTATATTTACATCATTTTTACATCCTGTTATGTAATCCAGATTGGGATCAGCAACAGCTTTCTAAATGCATGATTTGATTGCAATGTGGAAACAGAATGGAGAGCTTCTCTTCTCTGCTCAAAAAAAGTTACTTTTGCATAAAATCCCTCCTTTAAATAAATATTTGACTTGTTTGATGAAGTCATGCCTGGATCCAGATGATTGTTTTTCTTTGTTTTTTGACTTATCCCAGGTATTTTCTCTCGGTGAAGCCCTGGGTTCTCTCTGGGTACTCCAACTTCCTCCTGTCCTAAAATGACCGATAGGTTAACTGGATCATGTCAAAAGTTCCCCTTTGACCTTTCGAGATATAGACAATTAATTGTTGGATCTACCTAAAGCAAACACAAATAAGTTAAGTCTAGATTATGAGGCTTAACAAAACAAGTTTTGTAGGCAGAACAATCAGAAATGTTCTGAGGAATGAAAATGGTAAGATAATGATTTAATTGGCTAAATTATTAATACATTTCTTATTACAGTGGACCATTTCTCCTTTCCTATTCAGCCAAAACCTCTGAGAGGCGCAATTTAAATGAACATGATCTACGAACATGGCTATTCTCTTAGGCTACTTCTGTTTTATGTCCTCAGCATCAAATATTTACAGCAACTCAGAGAGAGAGTTTGTAAAGCACAGCAGTTTTTAAGTGTTTCTTTATTGGTCTGATTGTTCTGAATTTAGTTGTTCCATTTGATCAGCAGTTCAGCCATTTTACAGAGATAGTTGTATCAAGATGTCTCCATTCTGATGAAATATAGATAAACCAGCTAATGTAGCTGGATGCATGTTAGCAGCAAACATTGTAGGGTTCACTTAAATCACAATGGTTTGAGTTGTGAATAAAACTACAATGGTTTTATTGAAAATATAAGTTTCATTAGGCCAAACATGATTCCCTTTTCTTTTAACTTAACATTTAATTCACAAATCTAAACATGGAGAACCAACACCTTTTTGCTCTTTCCTTTGGTTTACTGTTTTGTTTGTATTTCCTTTTAATTCACGTAAAGCACTTTGAACTGCCTTGTTGCTGAAAATGTGCTATATAAATAAAGTTACCTTACCTTAAAGATGTTTTATTGGTGCCATTTCAACATTTTATATAATGTAGTTTTAAGATTTGCAAGCAAACAAGATGTCAAGTTGGACCAGTGATTGGATTGTGGATTATGTAATTTTTTAAAGATATAATTCAATTGATTTAAACATTGACAATGTGATTATTTTTCTTTAATTTAATCTAAATGAAAAGTAATTTAAACTATCTTTAGGAAAAATCAACCTTTAAAAAAAGTGTGATTGGCAAAATAAATGCTAATAAAATTCATTATTGAATAATCAGTGACCAAATATATAAGGGTGAGCAACACAAGACCCAACAGGGACGACAACATGTTCAATCAGCAGATAAATGAAGAAATAAATATTACATTTGACAGTTTTTTAAGTCTAAAAGTTTTTCTATTTGCAGTCACATAAGGAAAATTGAAAGAGATGTTTCTTCTTTCACTAAAACACCCAGTAAAATATTTACTATCATGTAAATGCTTCACTTTCTATCATTTTCTACACACTTTGAAGAGATGCCATTTACTGAGATACAAATTGAAAGAGAGTGTTATTGTTGTAAATGTACTACAGCCTGCTGGTGCTGGAAATGATCTACTTCAACTGTAAAGAAAAACACTTTGAAATGTATCTAGAAGAAGACGAGACGCTCCCAGCATGAAGTGACACCAACATTTTAAATTGTTTTACTTTTAAACACAAATATTTTATATCTTACCAGCTCTACCCTTTAAGGTGAGTTTGTACACCAAGTTAAAGCAATCAGCTGTATGGAGCCCATCCCCCACCTGCTGCTGTGCACTGCTGGTCAGCTCACTGAAAGAAAGCTGCTTCACTTCATACAACAAAGACAGTTTAATCTATTTGGAAACATTTCTGATGATAAAGAATAAATAAATAATAAGTAAATGGCAGAGATGGTGTGAAAACTGAAGAAGCAACACCAGTTTTGTGCCAGTTCCTCTCAATGAGGAACCGGTTCCAGGTTCTGTTCACATCATTAAAACTGAATTATTCATGTTCACAGTTCAGGACCTGTTCTGATCCTTTGTATGAAACAGTTTTTAGCAACATGAAGATCCTCATTCTGTGAATCACTTATCCTATTCAAAAAGCAAATTGCCGGCTTACTTACATCGGTTTGATTCTCACCTGCTGTCTCCACTCAAATGGCTCAAAGCTTATTTTTAGCTAATTAGGTGAAATTTTGACAGACATGTTGCCCTTAATGTTACTTTTTTAATTGTAGCCCTCCTTAAAGTATTACAGGGCTGGTTTCCTTCTTTAATAAAATCATGTTTCTGTTTAAACTTGCTAACTAAAAAAAAGATAAGGTCAGTGCTGTTAGTTTTGCTACTTATCTGCTAAGTGACCACAGAGAAACCTGCAGCTTCATTCTCTGTACTTTTTTTTACGACTACGGGACAAATAAAATATTGTTGTATACCAAAATAAATTGTATTTCAAAACAAACATGGATCAGATTCATATAAAATAATATATTTTACATTGTAAACAAGGATCTGGTCCATGCAGATGAATTCAGCAGCAATTTCTGTCTTTCTAATAATTTTTTATATTTTCCTCCCATATCAGACTCACGTGCAGAGACAACAGAAACCTGGTACAGTTTAGAGGTTTGAGCCCAGCTTCCAGTTTATATTGTTATATTTAAAGAAAAAACTCTGGGTTTTAAATGTTCTGATCTTTTCAGGATAATAAGACAAAAGTTTGTCCTAATTTTGTGTCAATTCACATCTTTGGTCCAGATAAAGATTAGTTAAGATTGCCCAGTTCATTAAAGTGCTGAACAAAGTTATAGTTTTACTACAGTTATACAGCTACAATCATCAATAAGCTTCTACCGGAGCAGATAGCCCAGCTAACTAAACAGATAACATTAGTTTGCTTCAATTACACAGTAAAGAGCAGAACAACAAAACGTTAATATATTCCGAGCAACAGGATCTTAAAAGCTGTTTTTAAATGATCCAATTATTTAGTTATAAATTCTAAATAATTACAATAAATAAACATTATTATAGCTGTAAAAGCTAAAATATGGAATAACTCTTCTTGTAATAAAACAAATTTGACCATATTCTACCTTATTGGTTTACGTTTTGTGTAAACTATAATGATACTCTGATATTTTAACTCAAATTAGTCATACAATCTCAAGTCTAATTTCGACATTAAATAAACCCTAAACTTTGCTATTTGAAAACATTCTCTGCTCTTCTTGTGTCTTTACAGGAAATTGAACAGTACAGCTTCCTCCCTGCTGAAGCCACCTTACATCATTGTCACCCTTTCCCACACATTCACACCTGGATGTGGTCCAGCAGCACCACACCGAGCCGCCTCACCCAAGCTGCTGAGAGCTACACAAACACTCATCACACTTTACACTCACACTTTGCCGGGAGGCCGTAGCCACAGGTGATCTTGGCCTCCCCCGTCTCGCAGCCGTGGAGCGAAGCGCACTCGTTCTTGAGCAGCGGACCCGCAGCCCGGTGGATGGCTCCGTCCACTGCAAACACAGACAATGGGAGATTCAGGCAGCTTGTCCGCTTCTGTGAATCCGCTGAAATCTGACTGCTTACAGGAGATCAACCTTTGTTTCAAATCCAGCGGGCATGTTCACCAGAACCCCTGCTTAGTGGGAATTGGACCTGGATGATGTGCGCATTTGTTGGGATGGTTGTGAGTTTGTGTCATCTAAAGCCTCCTGCTCAAGTCGAACCACATCGCTCTTTGTATGCGAGGGTCTTGAATGGATTTCAGGGCTCCTGCCTTCGGTAATTACTTGATTTAATGTGTTATTAAAGACTCAGCTGATCTGGGTTTTTGGTCAATTAGCCATTATTAATTAAATTATCATATATCTACATAACACTTAGAATGAGCGTCTATTTCTGATCCCCGCCACATCTAAAGGCTGTGACTGTGTTCATTTCCAGAAGGGCAATGAAGCAGCAAAAGCAATTTTACAGCAGAGCCAATTATACTTCAAGTTGGAAGTTGAATTCCTTGCATCCTCTAAAGTCAATACTCTCACAGACTTGGTCTAAGCAGTTTTATCATCAAAGTTCCTACATATAGATCCAATATTTACCCATCCATTTAACTAGATATTTTTAGTTATTTAGTGATTAAAACCCGTTAAGTTTCACAGAGTCTTTTAATTAAAGCAAATCGTCCTGTGATATGATTGGCTTTTGCTCAGACTGTGTATAAATAGCAATCACAATTGAACACAGTGCTGAAAAAATTGCAAAATCCAATTTGGTTCGTAATGTTTTTCTAACTCAGCATAATGAGGAACCTCTGCAGTACTTCTGTGTGTTTTGTGTCCTCAGCAGAGCAGAGATGAAAGGAAATTGAGGGATGAAAGAGCCTGGAAATGATGTCCTTGGAAAATTGTGTTTCAGGCCGTTTGTTTAGTTAAAAAAAAAAAAAAAGTCTACTCCTGCAGCAAGAGCACTACCAATTTATTAGAAATAACATTTGTTTTATCAATATTGGAAACAACTGATCGAAGGATTTTTTTTTAACGGTTTCAAATGACTGAAGCAGCTGTCAGAAATGTAATATTGATATTTTGGATACAAGGAAGACTGAAAACAAAATATGAGAATAGACGACAGCTGCACTGGTTGACACAAAAATCATGTTCTAAACACAGAAACATCACCACAGATCACCTTCAGAAAGACAATTTCTGAATACATTCACAAACTTCTGAACAATTTTTTATTATTCTTATAATTTTTTAGGATTTTGTAACACTGCTTGCCATTATCTCTGCCAGGCAGCCAGAGAAAACGATGTGCTGGGAATCAAACCTACTGTAGCTTGGTAGCTCTGTGGAGGACTGGTGGCTTCTTTGTATTTTAAACCTGCTCTATTATTATCCCAGTGTATCAAACCACTTTAAAGATGGTAAGAATCCAATTTATTGCACTTCAAATTCTGACCTATTTGCTTGAGAAAATATCATATTGTCATCTGCAGTTCAAGTTGAATGTTTTAGTTTTCCATTAGTTTTTCAGTTCATGGTTTTGTAGAAAATAGAATAAAACCCACTGTTTCCTGTCCACTGTCACCACGTGCATTATTAGTACGAAGGCTACGTTCACACAGCAGGTCTAAACGCTCAACTCAGATTTTTCTCGCTTGGTTGTTTATGCTCCATAAATGGGATCCCAATAAAACTTCTGTGTAATCGGTTAACGACCCCGAAGCAACCTGCAAGCGCAAAAAAAAAAAAACTGGAGATGTCACACAGCAGCGAATTGTTTACAGAAGTTATAATGGAGGCTGGCATCTATGGATCAATTTTAATGTTATTGAGAGCTGACAGTACTGCCACAAAATCTAAACAAGATGAAAGAAGTTATAACTAATAGCGATGACCTTCTGTGGATTATTAATGGCAACTAATGTAGAGAAGTAGTGGGATTGTGATATGATACACTTCACTGACATACACTTCTTTCGCAATTATAATTTTCAACCATTGTTTATGTCTGTATTAGCTGCATCTGCATTCTTCTGATGCAGAATGTCTCATATCAACGATGTAAGAGTTGGAAAAAGTGACATGACCATTCAGACTGCTTTAAAACAATCATATGCATATTCACATTTTTTCAGACACCCATGAAAAAGTCAGATATGGACAAAAACAAAAATCCATAATCAGATTTGGGTTGCATTTGCCTGCTGTGTGAACGTAGACACAGTAAATGGCTGGGTTTCTTTAGAAAGTTGTCGGTCCTGGAGGGCAATCCTGCATGTTTTCGTTCAGTAATCAGTTCAACACAACTGGATCAAATGAAGGTTTCACTGGCAGACCTCTGGAAAGTGCTTCACACTACATTCAGTCATTCACACGCTGATGGTGGTAAGCTACATTGTAGCACTACCTGTAGCTCTCTGACCAGAAGGCAAGGTGGGTAAAATGTCCCACTTTGCCTTCTGGGACAACAGAGCCCCGGGACAACAACAGAGATGGAGCTCGAACTGACAACCCATCCACTACAGGATGAACTTTAATCTCCTGAGCCACTGTAGCAGGAGGCTGGAAAACGACAAGTCAAACAAGTTACAGCTTTTATCTCTCTCAACTCTTCATTGTGCTGCAGCAGCCACCAGAGTGTTACAGTCGTCACTGTGAAGTGTCTGTTCAGCCTTAATCGCTGACCAGTGAGGTCACAACATTTCACCTCTACTGTGCTGTTAAATTGCAACACAGAGGTTAGTTCTGTAAACTGTTTGCAGTGGATAGACTTTAAATTGCATCAAAAAGTTAACCAGCCATCCAGTTTTTTTAATCATCCGCAGCATCTGCTTTGTGCCAAGATGTTAAAGACTCTGCTTTTGTGTTGAAAAAGTCAGAGTGTGGTGTAAACAATTCGTAATTAGCCAAGAATAAAACACATCTGTCAGTAGCGGCGCTGTCACTGAATTGGGAGACTTGTCAGCGCTTGGTGAAAATAGTCCTGTAACACCCATCCATATGTCACAGCTCAGCATGTCGGCCCGCGGTGCTCGTCTCCGTCTGACTGTATACAGGCCAGCTGTTGCAGCGGTGTGCGAGTAGCTCCAGGCAGGGGTCTGATGTTATCTCAACGTTATTGTGTTAAGTTGGCATCTTGCATGCAGTGCCGAGCCGTGGTGTGCCTTGTCATGCTGTGCCGTGTCAAACTAAGGCTGCACAGTGAGCGAAGCACAGGAGCGGGGGCGTGACAGACGAGCTCTGAACACTGGCTACCCTCCTCAGGGTCCACCAAAACAAGCTCCGGTGTGTGTGCGTGTGTGAAACACTGCATGTCGATGAGAGTGTGCAACTTCTCAGGCTGATTTTTCTGTGGGTTTCTGTGTGTATTTGGACACGGCAACTTTGACGCAGCCCGACTGTGAAACAGAACAAGTGTGATAAGAGGGAGAGAGGGAGACATGAGGGAAAGCAGCAGATGTAAGAATATTCAGCTGGGAGGAAGAGGAAAATACACGAAAAGCAGAGACCAAAGTAAAATAAAAGGGAATTAAGCACACTTTTGTTTTTTTTCCCGTTTAAAGTAACACACAACGTATTACTGAGCGATGGTTTATCAGACTATACCAGCTCCAACTGGACATTATTCACTGGAATAATCTCATTAAAAAGCAAACAAAAACAGGCATGTTGAAGCTGCAGTATTTAACTTTAATTTAATTTAATTTATTTTTTTACATATTTATTAAAGCTATATCACTATTTTGTGACAGTATATAAGATGAGACATAATCTGTAAAATTAATCGGGCTCTTGATGTCAGCAACATAAATACACATCTTGGTCAGAAACAAGCAATCAGAGTAGGGAGGAGCGTCTTAGCTCCGTCAATCATCACTGTGTACGTGCTGCTCACATCCTCCTGCTATGCTACAGCTAGTTCAACACAACAGAGCCTGCCAGGAATGCTCTGGTTTTAGCAAATCCACCGATGACGGAAGATAAACAGTTTTCCCACAACAGTAATGTTGCTTATCCATCATTGAGCAGCGCATACACATGGTTTACTGATAGCATAAAGATCTTCCTCCTGGCTCTGATTGGTTGTTTCTGACCGGGAATAGTAGTTCTGGGAGGAGGGTGAGATTGGTCCTTTCACAGATTATCAGTCTCATATTTTACTGTCAGGACATAGTGACAGTTTTAACTAATTTCCGTAAAAGCTATATCCTGCAGCTTTAATGCAGATAAAGATTTTGATTTTAATTACATCTTTTAGTTATGTGAGCATGACGCAGTGATACTAACCTGGTCCCCAGGCAGATGCCAGTGCACGAGCTCATCCAACTCGGCCCACAAAGTATTAAGTTTTTCCTAGAATACACACAATCTGATGAATGAGTCAGTTGCAGCAGCGCTCAGAGCAGAATTATGACTGCAGTGAATGAATTATGCTCTCACACAGATAATATTCATGAGAAAGTTCTGGCCTCAACATGAACAAAGTTGGCCTTTATTCAGATGCACAACACAATTCTTCTTTTACAAAGAAATCCTGCCATTATTCAACAAGTAGGAGCTGAAGAGGAGCTGAAAGCCTGCGTTTTTCATAAATTTTTAAAATCAAGAACCTTTTTTATTTAATGAAGCTTAAACAAGACACAAGGTAAAGATGGACCAACCAAACATAATTCCTCCCACGCTAACATAAGACAATAGAGACCAAAAGAGACCAATAAGTAGGGCAGAATTAAACCTTCATTTATTTAAAAATAATATATATAACCTACTAGTTTCACTTGCCTACTTGGTAAAACATCAGACTAAATTTATTGTACTTAATGGATACATCTACCTTTGATTCAGTTGTGCATTTATTTTATCACAATTCCTTATTTTTAGTATCTTTATTCTGACATTTTGTGCTTCCATTTGTCGGTTTAGTTATTATTCAGTTTTATTTTATTTTATTATTCAGAAACAAAAACATGTTATTCTATACCAAAATTAATTGTGTTCCCAAACAAACATGTCTGATGCATTTAAAACAATAACGTTTACAACGTAAACAAGAATTTGGTCCATGCAGATGTATTCAGCAACAGTTCTGTATAGTTTCTGTATTTCTAATAATTTTGCTCAATATTTTCTTTACATCTATAGTTTTCAACTCCACCATAAGCTGTGTTATAGCTGACCGAGCTGTCAGCTGATTAACATTTTGTATTGATTTGGGTGTACATAAGTATCTTTAAAATCGGATCAACAGACTCATATTTTCTGTATTCATTCATTGGTATTGAAAGTTGGTGGAAATTTTACCTCCAGTTAGTTGAAAGAAAAAATCCATGACTGCATCTTTCTGCTGCAGCATCACAGTTTGGAAATATCCAGCCGATATCCTGCTACTTTTTAGAGACTCTAGGTTGAGACCCTCCTATTACAGCAGAGTTTGATGACGGCCAACTCTACACCCAACACTACAGAGACATCTAACACAAACCAAAGAATGTAAATTCAATTTCTTCTGAGGCCGGTTTAAGCAGCACAGATGTTTGTAAAATTTTATATTTAACTAGTGCGGTTTAGACCGTCCACAATGAGATTGTAATTTGTCAGGTCAACAGGGGTCGGCATAAATTCACCGTAAGCCAACCAGAGCGTTCAGTCATAACATTTGATCAGACCCGCCTCGGCCTCTAAAACACAGATCGTTCGAAAAGCATCAGATGTCGACTCCAGATGTGGTAAGTTACTGTAACCAAATGTTTTCTAAAAACGGCATTTGCTCAACTAAACCAACCCTCAGCAGAGTTCTCTTAAAAGACAGAAAATATAACACTGACTTTAATTAAAACACTGAGAAAATGTGATTGAAAAGCTGTTTGGGTCGAACAACCTGGTTTGCCAAGCCTGATTTCAGTACATTTTGTATTTGTCAGAGCTTTCCGGATTAGCTAAAATAAAATACGTCCATCAAGATCCTGTGTTTGGGTAAGATTAACCTAAAGCAAACAAAAATCTTTATTGTGTCCTGGTTTCTGTCAAAACAAATGCAGCTTTACCTCATGCACTGCTGCTGTCAAACATAAACTTTGATGCCATTTTTATTTTATTGTTCCATCTTAACTAGTGTTTGTATGGATGACGTATTCTACCAGAATTCAAGAGCAGCCATTTTTATTTAAAGTCAAGATTGAAATCAACTGAGGGAATCTCAAACAGGAGAACCCCAGAAGAAGGAGCGATGACACGCTGTGATTCAATTGGTCGAGACGGTTACCAGGCAAAGTTTCCACTTTGCTCCAAGACGCCGAGCAGAGGGGACAGACCTGAGGTAATAGTTTAACCTTTGCAAGGAGGTTTGAGTGCAAGAAAGAAGCAAATAGAAGGAGAGAAATTTTGTGCAGAAAGGATTAAATCTGAGTGCAGAAAAATAGCTTTGAGGAAGAGCTGAGAATATTTGAGTGTGAAGACAATTTTAAGCTCAAACCGCGTTTGAGATTGAATATAAAAGGTTCTGCACTCAAATTGAAAATGTATCCAGAATGTTCAAAGGAAAATTTTCCCCATGTATTTCCAGTGTTTTTAATAATTTTTCGTGGAAAATAAGAGCAGAGGAAACATGACAACACCGTCAGAGTGAAACGGATTCAATAAAATAGACAGGCTCATCAAAGGATGTTCGCCACACTGTCTGCTGTGAAAAATATTGGCCCTTGAGCAAATAGTGCTGATAACCCCTGTCATAAACTACTCATGCCTGCATGTTCACATAACCTGATTAATGCATTGTTTGTGCAGCTTGATGAATTGATCCGCTTAAATCAGGGCCACAAAGCCGACCTGAAATCAGATGTGCCACTTCCATGCTTAGGTGGCACAAGCTGAAATAAAGCCAGGATCCCACCGAGCCATGCAGGATCTACAACGCCTCATATCTAACAAACTTTTCCACCAATCCACAAGTAAAAATTATAGCAGGATCCATCTTCCAGGGCTCCAAGCAATCTATTTTTGGCAAAACACCAGGCAGACTTTATTGGTGGTGACAGTCGACAAAGAAGGCTTGTGTTCACTGAAGGCTTCGGCTTGAAGCAGACTGCTGGAAATGTCAGAAAACAAAGGGTTTGTTTCTCCACTCTCTCTGGAGCGGCCCTACAGTCCATCACTACTGAGAAACACATTCATAAGAGAGAGAAGATCACTGACACCATCTGTGAAGATTCTCTGTACTAGATGCATCGAGTGATCCTTTTTTCTATTTTGTAATGTTACAACCCACATCTTCAGTGTGTTTTATTGTAATTTAATTTTATGTGATAGACTAATGAATTAAAAGCATCTGTAAACATCAAGTATCGTCAGCTAGATTTATGTCTGTACTTTGACTGGGCCAATTTAGGGCAAGAATAAAAGCTTAGCTATAACCCATTCCATTGTAACTCTGGCTGTATGTCTAATCTTGTTTTCCTGCTGAAAGCTGCTTCTATTTATCCAACTCAGATCAACTCTAACCAGCTTCCCTTCCCACTGAGGAAAAACCGGGTACAATGAGAACATACCCAACTACCCAGTATAGTCAGTGGTAGTTTTCTGCCACACAGCAGTTTATGTATGGGGTAAAATGTTCTATCACTGATCTTATTGGGCCAGATCTCACTCCACATACGCTGTGGCATCGTAAAGCTGTTTCAGAGAAGAGCTAGAGCCGCTTACACATCATCAAGTCTTCCTCTAATTGGTTACTGTGTGGTTCAGTTTGGAGAGTTTCCATTAGCGTCTCTTTCTCATCATTGTGGGCATGAATTCGTGAGTGAGCAGGAGCTGTGGTTGGTTCTCCGATGATGTTAGCAGCGACGTTCAGCAATGGAGAACATTGATGAACTCAACCAACACCCGGTTATTTAATTTTGTCATACAGTATAGAAATTTACTGCTGGTCCAAAAAATAAAAACAGATCAGATGAGCTGATTATTTTTTTGCTATATTTACAAATCCGTCTATACTGTAGAAATCTTTTGGATTTAACTAATGCAGCCAGAAGATGTAAACCAGTATCTATACATGAAGTTTATTGATAAAAAATCCCAAACAGAGTAAAATGCTCATCATGCCAAAGTAACATCATGTAGTTCCATTGTTTCCCACCGGTCTGCTCAAAACTGTGGCTTCGACAGATTGTTGAAAAGATCCGCAGTTTCTCATTAGTTCATTGAGCTCCTGTTCTTCATAGAGACTGCATTGCTTGCAGCGCTGCTAAATGCACAGCGATTTGGTTGGTTCACTGAGTTGGTTGAGATGCTGTTTGAGTTTGCAGTGACATAAATCACTGGCCCAATCAATGAATGCAGACTCCTGTCAATCAAACACAACAAACGGCTCGGCGTGGCTTGTAGTAACCCTGAAGTGAGGTGAAGGTGTTCAAAGCTTAAAGTGTTTTCTAACCTAATTCTGCTCTAAACTTCTCCATAACGTTATCCATCATCTGCCTGCTGTCCTTGGTTTTGATATTTGATATCAGAGGTTTGTTCCTTAACAAACCTCTGAGGACTTCAGAGAACATCTGTTCTTATAGTAGACAGAGTCCGCATCTCAATTAGATGATCTCCAAAAGTAATTAGGTACAATTAACTTATTTAGAGGCATTAAAGTAAAGGGGTACAAAGACAAAATGTATGCCACACTTATTCATAAGGCAACCAAACACCAATAACTTTGTTAGTATATTACATAAAATCCCAATAAATTGAAGTTTGTAGTTTTTCCGTGAAATGTATGAATACTTTATTGATATTACAGGAAAACTAAGTTCACTCACATAAAACTCACAAAGGGGTCAAATATGAAAAAGTGTTCTCTAAAAGGGATGATAAATGGGAGGGCTGTAAGGCTAAATGGTGTGCTGCCCTCTTCACTGAGACAGCTGAATTCCTTCCCTTGTATCTGGGTTGGTTTTGCCAATACTGATACAAGGTGATTAGTTTTATCAACGAGATCTGGGCCAAGACTGCTCTCACCCATTAGACCTCCCTGCTTCCCTGAATTATGTGTGTCTGCTTCAGTTAAATCTTAGATAACTTTACCTCATAAGGTCCAAGTCTGCTCCAGCTTTTCTTTTTTGCTTTACAAAGCCAATAATATCACATTTTGCCCACACCTAGTGATCCATACTTTAAACTGCTCATTTTAAATAGTCTCCTTTTAAAAATTATACCAGTCATTTTTGTTTTATGCTGTATTCTAGTGTTTACTAAACCTCTCAGTTTCTAGTACAGAAAAAGAAAATTACAACTTGAGGTTCCAACATCCTATCCAACAAAACAAGAACTAACTTTTAGAGTAATTAATCATTGGAATAACAGCCATTACATTGATACTATGTATTTATAATTACAGCAAATTCAATCTAACCTGCACATGTGACGCAATATATCACGTATTTATGCTTAAGGAGATGCTGCATTCAATGCTTCAATGCTAAAAGTGACCTAAAGTGACACCTTTAGGTCACTTTTAGGATCTTTAATAGGGAGTTTATGTCTTTGTCTGTTTATTTTTACTTTGGAGCAACACATTTTGAATATATTTCATCTGCAATATATCGGAGTATTTACTTAATCTCCAGAGGAATGGGCAATACAACAATAAAACATTAGTAATGAGAGATTGTGAGGTCATCAATGCTGTTCAAAACAATTAATTAAACTTAACTTTAGTCCCCAAAGGTTCTTTGATCTAAATCTTCTATAATTTTGTTACTGTAAAGCTGGTACAATGTAAATTGTGATTTTTCTGTAAACAAAATCATGTATTCTTGGCATGTCATTTTTCCTTATTTTAATATTTTGACAGAAATCTTCCAAATATGTTACTTAATCATTCTCTAAATATGATTATTATTCACTAAAATAAACAAAATCACTTTAAAGATCTTGAAATAGTCCCAGCTGGTTGACCTCTGACCTCCTGTACTACTGTACATTGATTATGTGATGTGATATAGGAGTACAACATGCTTAATACTGACAGGACTCTCTGGAGGCTGGCTGTCTTTAGTGGTTGCAATCAGCTCTGGTGGTTTGTGTTGCAGCCGCCTCTGTGGGATTGACAGCTTTCACCAGTTTCCTGTGTGAAGCAGCAAATAACAGCTCTCATTGGTGAGTCAATAATAACGCTCAAGGGTGTTTAGCAGCAAACACAAGGTAGAAAAAAAGCTCAAAAGAAATGCAGAAACATCAAAAAGATAACCTCAGAATACCTTCTTCAGGGAAAGTATTTTAAGGTAGTGCTGAGCAGCTGAATTAAATCATTCCAGCAGTAAGAATCATCACGGCAGCCTCTCATGTGGCATAGGTGCATATTATAGCAGTGTTCGTGATGATTTTTTAATTCCTTCTACAAACTGCAGCCAGCACATCCTGTCCATTTAGCAGCAAATGAGGTCATTTTGACTCCGCAGCCACCCTGTTTGCTCGTACATGAATCACCCTGTGTGGATTTAGCTGAAAGTCTCTTTGAGGATCTTATGTTTAACTTGGACTGCTTCGAGTCAAACGAGGATGAGAAGAGTGGGGGTCGAATAAACGGTGCTCACTTTGTCTCTGAAAACAGCCTGAAATGTTTCACTACAGTTAATAAATACTAATTCATCCCATCAGCCTCTCCTCAACTCCCACCTCACTAATGCAGGAAAGCTATCGTCTGACTGCATCCACCGAAGCGCGTTAGCTTTTTTACTGGCTGTGGCAACTTCTGCCTCTGTGGGAGCCGGTGTAATAGCCCAGCAGGAGTACTGCACACCACTGGGTCGACTGAGACAGTGCTCTGTCACTTCAATGCAGCCGGAAATATGAAGGAAGAATTCATGAGTGAAGAGGGAGTGCAAATGAAAGCTGTGTTTGATGTGAAGCTGCACCAGCGGCGCTCCTTCACCGCAGGAAAATATGCAGGTGTATTAGTGCTGAAGGTCGGCCTGCGACCGAGAGCATCGATATTATCTATCACGTTCCCAGAATTGTAACTATGAAGTCCATCTGCTCATGCTGCAGAAAGCAACAATGGCTAAATTGAAATCCATTTCTCCTCATAAAATATTTAAATGCCTAAACTGAACAGAAAATGGAAATTTTTCAGCAGATTTGTTTTTGTATTGTCACACACAGCCAGAAATTAAACAAAAAAATCTGCCACAACAATAAATCTGCAGACAGAATAATTAGCTAGATTGATCATCTTGGTAAAGCTGCATTTTTTTAGCTGGGAGACCAGAGGGATTCTGCTTGACATTGTGCATAGCAGGCCATTCTCGCAGTCTCCATACCAAAGGCATTCCTAAACATCCCCCCAGCTGAAGAATGGACTGAGGAAGGCGGTTGAGGTAAACAGCAACGACGTGTCAACAGGCCTGAAAAGTCCATGAATCCTGACCGGATCGAGCTTTTAGAGGACAGAACCTAAATCATCATCAGACTCCAAATGTGTCCATGACCTGACAGGGCAAAGATTTTCCTGAATGAAATACAGCAGAGGGTGTAATGTACTGGATCATCTGTGTATATTAACCAGATGAGACCTTGGAAAATAAAGGCGTAGTGGATTTATGACTTGTAGTTTAAACAAGAGAAGGACAGAGAAATCAGATGGTGGTGAGAACTGACTCATTTTCGAATGGATCAGTCTTTTAATCAGTCAATACGCTTTATCAAGCTCAACCAGATTACTGGAACAAGATTTTTCGTGTGAATACTGCTACCAAACAATGTTCAAATCAAAAGAAGGACAACAATGTAAGATGGAATTAAAAATCAGATTATTTTCATTAAAATGTATGTGGTCAGGCTGCAGAAACAAAAGAAAGAACAAGACTTTCATCAGATAATAGGAAGGCTGAACAGGACGCAATACAGTCACCATGATTTATCCTTTTAAGATCTCAATTTCTGCTTATTATGCTGTACTTGGAGAGTTACAGTAAGGTTTCATATATCTAGAATATGACAACAAAGGCAACCGTTTACATACTAGTTGCACTAATTCCCAATATGCTAAAGCTCTTTTAAATCATCAACTCTGAAGTCAAAATAATAGAAAATCTCTGATTTCAAAGCAACTGCTCTCCCACACAGGAAGGGACATACCCGCTGCACTTAATATAAAATATTAAAGATCACTGACAACACAAAGCTTTGAAAAAATATTTTCATTTGCTGCTTTTATAGCTACTTATAGCTCTTGAAAATAAAAAAAAATCTGCAGCTCAAGGTTTTTGAAAACTGAAGATCAGGAAATTGGCTACTAAAATAAACTCTAAAGTTGCATCTCTAGTTTTTGCTTGAACATATTTCAGGTCATCTGTACAGCAGCAGACTGACCTTAGACACATTTTGTGAAGATATTTAGAGAAAAATGAACTATGACTTCTTAGGAGTCTGACTTTTTGTGGAAGCAAATGACTGAAGAGCAACTAAGTGCAAACTACTGCATAGCATTAACCTTTATCTGTCTTACAATGTGCTTTGAAAGAGTCATTTCTGCTTGCCAAAAGAACATATTGTTCTCTAACCCTTTATTCACAGCCTCTGACAGATTTCACAGATGCGTGTTATTTTTTTCAAGGTTGACAAAATAATTACAAAATTTAAATGCTTGAACATCTGCTGTTGCACAAAGAGGTTGTTCAACAGCACTCTCCTTTTTAAGAACAAAACTACTGGAGAGCTGCATGACTGATCATATATCTCTACCAGTGGAGTTCAACATCCTCATCTTTTAAAACAAGACAAACAAGCAGACGCAGAGTTATGAATTCATAAGAACTATGTGAAACTAGAGCTCGACGTTGGAAATATTTGAAAATGAGTCTAATGGGAAGTGACAGCAGTGTCGATGGCAGATGTAACAGTCCGGTGGCTTTGTGCATGCAGCTTTAGGCACCAATTTGCAACATGCTGGGAGAAGAAATTAGGTTGTATTTCACCAATGCTGAAACACACAAATATTAATGCCCCGTCACAGCCTGGGGGGCTTACCACCAATAACTACCCCAAATTATTCATACCCCTTTAACTGTTTCACACCAACAATCACAAACTGCTATGTATTTTATAGGAGGCTTACTGAAGACAAAATGTAAATATTGATGTTTTATCATTTCTGATTAGGTTGATACTTTAATCAATTTTTTCTATTACAACTTCCAAGCTGCAAATTAAATACTGACAAACGCACTTGTGATGTCTTTGTTCTGTAAACATGAGTTTAGGATCAGGTTTCAGCAATTGATAAAGCTTCAGCTTGCACCTCTTCGATCAATTTGGATTAATGTTTTATGACAGATGTTTATTTATTACAAATGACCAAAATAAAAATTAAATTACATCCAATGTAGCCAAGGAATCTACATAAATCATCACATTAGTAGACAGAGTCTATACTGTGTAAACTTAAGGGTCCCACCATCTTGATCGACAAGGTAACTATTAGTTGTGTACTTCCCATGTATGGAAGAGTAGCAAGAAGAAAAGTAATTAATGTGATAACAAGTTAAGCTGTCTTGTTATCACTTAACCAGACACTCATGGTGAGACATAAGAAGAAAGTGCTGCTGTATTGGAGGAATTGGGTTAAGCAAAACATGTCCTCCATTGTGGTTCACGCTGTCGAGAATACAACATATCGCCATCACAGTATGAATCGCGTGAATTTTCAAATATATTCCAAGTGTTGAACTTGTATTTTTTATTCTAATGTAATATTTATATAGTTGGATAGAGTCTCCAAAATGCTAAGGGCTACAGGGTGATGAAAGTACAGATAAGAGAGGAAAGAGAAAAATTAACATTCCCTACAACTGCTGTTGTCACTGCAATGTTTATCATAATGATCATAACCACCATCGCTAGGTTTTCTATTCAATTGATATTGATTGAGATGACCATAAAACTGTCTTTGTTCATGTTCCCTCTAGCAAAACTTCAGTCAAGTTTGTGTTCTTCTTGCTCTTAAAATTTAAACCATGTACCGTCTCTTTTTGATTGTACTTTGGACACTAAAACATTTTAGTGCTTCTGAATATCTCTTAACATCTTGCACTGTGCTCTCAGGGGGAAGATGCACCCAAACCTGCGCATGTTGGTGGTTGTTTTGCAAACTGTTTTCTTTACCATGCAATGACTGATTTCAAATTGTTAGAGAGCTCTGTAAATCCTTACCAGACTCATACAAACAATCTTCTTTTGTAAGGCTTCAGACAACTATTTCTGTGTTCACTCTCACTTCAACAGTGTGGATCAAACCAGGCTAGATAACGAGGGCAAACCTCCTTCAAAATGCTAAGAATCTGTATAGATTAAAATATTCAATATTAAAATTGATATAAAATATTCATATGTCAAAATATGTTAACATTTCTTTCATGCGATGTCCTCATTTTTCCACAACTGTATTTTAGAGCAGTGTTAAATGTTGCATAAACAGAAAATAGTAACGCCGAGCCTGCATGGAAGCTGTACACAATGCATTTACATTTCTTTCTGCAATATCCATGTATCTGTGATCTTTCCTCTAAGTGACTTTCCCTAATATCGCCTTAATTAAAGCAGCAGGAGAGGCGAAGCCCACAGAAATCCCATCGCAGTGTCAAAGGACACTTGTTGTTCATACTCCACTGACCCCGTCACATGCAAATGGGCCACCTAAACAACCAACAATCAGCCGTAATTGGCAACAACTAATGCCACCAACAGACCTCAACAGAATAAATTAGTCATGAATTTTAATTTATATTACAAGACAGTGAAAGAAAATCTTTTAAGAAGTGTCAAACTGATTTCCATATTAAAAGAACAGCATTCATTATTTATCCTTCATCACCACTGAAAATATCACATCAACGTTCCCGGCCATTGAAGCGCAGTGTTCCAGGAAAAGGAGAGATTGGAGGAGACAAACATCAACAAAACAAAGGGTGAGGCAGACACACAGCTGGAGAAAGAGAAATGAGTTTGGGAGTGAATCAAGTGGAAAAAAGGGAGCAAGCGAACAGAGAGAGGATAAAACAAAAAAGAGGTAAATTTTGAGCACATTAAAAAGATGTGCTGCATAGATGGATGTGGGAAAAAGGTGAACATTATTAGTGTTTTGGCTTCTTTAGAGCAGTGAACAGCCAACAAACAGACGGCTGATCAGTTTAGGTGTTATCTTTCACAGATGCTGGACTGAGGAGGACAGGAGGCAGGGGGCCTGTGAGGTGATAATTGGCGATATGTTTACCTGGCTAGTGCATTCAGCCCTCAACCCAACGCCAACTAAACACGCACCAGAGCAGACACAAGATTTGGGCTTTGATACATTATTCCACATACCCTGGTGCAAAAAATAAAAAAATAAAATAAATCAACAATACTGCCTTTAAACCTTCTTCTGTAAATTTCATGCCGGCTACGCACTGAAAAAACCTGAAACCATGTGTTTACATTTCAGGATGAAAAATGTAATTCTCCAAACCTGCAGGGAGTGCAGCATATTTTTTGAAAACAGAAGCTCTGAAATGTTGCGCTCACAACTTGCTCCAATAATCGTTTGGGAGTATATTCTGGAAGTAAAATCATATCACTTAAAGCTGCAGTAGGTAACTTTTATAAAAACTGTCATTATGTTTGGACAATATAAGAGAGACAGATAATCAGTGAAAAACATCATGCTCCTCTGCCTACTTTGTGTTGTCCCAGGTCAGAACCAACCAATCAGATTCAGGAGGAGGGTCTTAGTGCCGTCAATTGAGCTTGTGTATGCGCTTGATCACACCCACTCTTTTGCACTACAGCAGAGTGCAACACAGCAGGGAGGAGGAGCAAAACGCAAACCTCCTAAGATTTGGTTCTTGCAGCTGGACTCCTTTAGAAGAGGCTACCTTTAAGTACCTAAAGGGAACTTAATTTATATTTCTCCATATTTTGTAGCCTAATAGGTAGGAAATTATGAATGATTTCTGTGGTAAGAAATATTATTCAGTATTGAAATAATCAAAACATTATGTTTAACTAAAATTTTGTTTAAAATTTTAGTTATTATCTTACGAATTCTGTCCTCCATTTTGCAAAGTTTCTACAGCTTCTTTTTCATAACTAAATAATTTCTTCAACCTGCTTGCGTTTTAATCTGCCTCACCTCCATCCCTCTATCACTACTTGTACCACTAAATTTGTTGACATCAAAGCCCCTTGTCATTTTTTTCACATACTGGCTTTATCCAGTATGTTTAGGTTTTTACAGACTTTTTGCTGGATCTCCACCTCTTTGCCAATAATGTATGTTTGTTTTTGTTGTATTTACCCAGAATCCCCTGGGCCATAGTTCATTTTCTGTCGTTGAAGCAGACAGAGAAGTCTCTAATTTGCTTGGTATTCACATATCCATTTGAACCGCACCACAGTTCACTTCAACCAAACCGAGACTGAGGGTTTAATGTGAACCAGAGTTTGTTTTTTGGTCTGCATCAGAGCATTCACACCTTCCCAAATGAACCGAACTTCCTAGGCAAATGAACTAGAGTTTCGATTGAAAGGATGGTGTGAATGGACACTTAAACCTGAGAGAGTTCTGATCAGACCAAATGAAGTTGACACTTTGCCTAGAACTCTTAGAAAAATTGACAAAATAGCTTTAATGAGCCTTTTGCTGGTTACTGTTTAAATCCAGTCATATCTCTGATAGCAATAAAAGTAGATGTTTTGCACCTTTCAAAAGATATCTGAAATACCTAACATGCTCAAAATAACATGCAGCAATAAGTAACATGTAAGTATTCCATAGGCTTATTAATTAACACCGAATACCACAGCATATCTGAAGAAGGCTTAACAATATTGGCATATTACTCAGCCCTAACAACACACAACGCAATTATTGTAGTGCCAAGAGTTCTGCCTACTCCCAAAAAACACACAGACACACACACAAACAGGTAGATTGACACAAGAGTAAAACTAATCCTAATGCCTGTCCTGTGGAATAATAACACAGCTGCCCTTGCCAGCTGACCTCTTATAGGCCAAACAGCTTGTCTATCAAACTAATGGGGTGGAACGCTGGCATATTGCTTCCCTACAATCCCTCGGCAAAGCCGGGACACTCATTTACTTCAGTCAGCTTGTTGCCAAGGCAACATTTAGGATGGGTCTGTTGTTGGATGGACGCACAAACATGCACACACACACACACACCTTCATACATGCACACATGAACTCCTGCATACATTCTCACAGAAACAAATCACAATCTGATAAATAGAAATAAATGTGTAGCACATACGAAGCCAATAACGTGACCCATTACAATCAGCAGTGAAACAAACAAATTTATGTATGACGCCGGGAGGCAGGCAGCTCTGCCTGCATGTGGAAGGCACACAAAGTACCCTTTGCCACTTTTCTCATCTCCACACCCCAAAACCAATCTACCATTCTCTCCCTTCATTCACAATACATGCTCTTTTGTTCATTTGTTCTAAAAAGCGAGCAGACAAGCCTATTCTCTACTCGTATTTGTCTCCGAATACAGATGAAGAGAAAGCAGAGAAAGAGCGAGCTGCAGACACATGGGACCACAGCCGAGGGACTTTCAGCACATGGTATCAAGCCCCATCCTCGCTCCTGAGGATTGATTATAGATGTCAGCTCACACAAATTCAGTCGAGCTTTTCAGCTCTGCAAGAAAATCCTGAGAGAAAAGATTCAGGCTTTTTCCCCCTCGTCGCCAACAAATTAGAAAATGCAGGAAGCTGAATTTTAATTGAGAACCTGCTCATCTATTGTAGGCAGTGCCTGAATGTCTTGAAAGATCCAAATCAGTGAAATGCCAGCAGTGTCTACATGACTGCTTCACAACCAGCTAAAACAGGCCTCTTTAAAGGGGCGGTATTATGTATTTGTCAGGCACATGGTGCCATTTTATAACATAATCAAGTAACTATGTTACCTTCACTTGTTATGAAAATGCTGTATATATCAAACATAACATAAAAGGAATTTGACTTCGCAATTTAACGACTTGAAATTGGCCTCTGTCTCTTTAAGAAGCTTTTACTCTGTCTGATACCCAGCTTCATTATAACAATGCTCTTCATTATGCCGTTTTCAGCCATTTTGAATGTTTTACTGAGAAGCAGTTTGTATGATAAACTAAGCAGACTCAGTTTCACTGGTTGTTTGTTAATTGCTGAACTAATTGCTGAGCCGGATGTTAGGAAAGTCCCATTGGCTTTTATACCAATGATTGAAGTGCATGACATCGACTCCAGTTCCTGTTTTGAACAGTGAATATCACTGCACATAAAATTTGACTGTATTGAAGAATTGGAGGAACTACAAGTAACTACAAAGTCTGACCTTAAAATTATTATTTTTCCTTGTTTTTAGAAGCATATTTAACATTTTGCTTATATTAATTTTATTATATTGAAGGCCTTCCTGCTCTTTCTGTTTGGTAAGTATCACTTGAGTTGCAAAAATGTGGCTCAGCATAGCCGACCCAACAACAAAAAACAGCCGGTTCTGATAGCGACTGTACATCTCCTCTGGTGAGACGTCTTTCGTGGGAACAGAAATGATAGAATAGAAATATCCTTGACTGTCCCTCAGTGAGGTAATTCAGGAGCACCAGCAGCAAAGAGAAAATGGAAGCCTGCACAGAGGTAAAAATAAGAATAAAACTGTAAGGAAGAAGCAAATTTCCAGGATAAAACACTGTGCAGGTTGTAGAATGGCAAATTCAAAGAATATAAACTGAGTAGGATAATTTTATAGATTTTCTAAGTGATAAAATGTGGCTGAACTGCAGGTATAAACCGGGAGCTAATAGCTTTGACATTGTGAGAATATGTTTCCATTTCCAGATGATGGTTTCAACAGAGCACTGTAAAATATTTAAAGTTTGGGATGTGATGTGACAAGGCTTTAAACCTGCCCATGACCTTATATCCAGTGATGGCATAGTTACTTTGAAAAAGTAACGTTAATCGGAATTACTGATTACTCCTTGAAAAAGTAACTCAGTTAGATTACTGACTACTTGATTTGGAAAGTAAAAGTAACTTTTTTAGTTACTTTCAGCAGCTGCTAACAACAAGGCTGTGAAAATTAGATTGCTCTTTGCCAATACTTAATTGTAAGCTATTTTATAATGGTAACATCAACAATGTGTCCTCCAGTTGAACTGAAGGGGAGATTTTTTAATGGTTACAGTACAAAAAAAACGTTAGTAATTTGTGCATGTTTTTGTGTGGTCCACTATTGTCTGGAAAACTCTAAGAAGGATTTTACCCCCCATGCCCCTCCAGCCTCCAGGTTGTGTGTTACTGGCCCTGCGTTTGGTGTCAGAGCGCGGCGCACAGCGCTCCTCCTGCGGCTCCACAATTCAGACGGCTGCTGCACAGATTTGTGACACTTATCTTAATATTAATAATTATAATGGCGTTAAGTTGCACAACTTTACGGACTCGTTCATTCGTGGCTGTTTTCACGTTTATTGCGCTGTTCATATTAGTCTCGATGTTTCCAATGTTTTGGATAGCTCGACGTAATTGACAGGTAATATATTAACTTGACATTAACAAAGACACAGTGGGACGGATCATCCGGGAAATGATGGACAGGGAGAGCCTGACTAAAACTAATTGGAGGTCAGACACATTCTGGGGTTTCTGTCTGCTTATTTCCAAGCCCAAATGAGCAACTTCACGTTCAAAACGAGCCCAAAAAGCGCAACACGCTGACTCATTAAACTTGCTAGCGACTTTAAGAAAAAAAAAAAAAAGCCCACAGCCGCTTATAATAATCGGACTTGGCGACAGAAACTCAAAGTAGTTCCTGTTTTTCTACCAACAAAATGCGCATCTCTCTCTTTCCCTCCATTGTTTACGTTTCTGTCGCTGCTGATACTGTCGCATAAAAACGGCGATCACTCGACAAGACGCATAGAGGAAATAAAATTAAATTCCAAAAGAAAATAGTAACGCACAGTAACGTAAAATGATTTTGATAACTGTAATCTCATTACTGGATATGAAATAGCAACGCGTTAGATTACTCGTTACTGAAAAAAGTGGTCCGACAGTCAGTAACGCGTTACTGTTTGTTGTCTCCATGATGTTGTTTCTTCACTAATGTTCTCACAGAACAGCAGATTTTCCACTGTGGGCTAGTTATGAGACACTGGAAGGTAACTGACTATACTGGATTTAAGTATATCAGAGTAACAAGAATTAAATACATCACAAGTCCATCTAAGAATTTCTTTTGCAAGTAGAGCTGGTCAAGAAGTAAATTTTCTGGCTGTAAATGTGACAAAATGTGAAAAATCAAGGCACTGCATTTCATTAAAATGTCCCATAAACAATCAAAATATTTTCTTTTCCGCTACTCTGCAACATTTAGAATCAGGTGTGACATATTCAAAATTAAACTTCTAATGAAATCCAACACCAGTCAAGCAACTTTGAGTCTGGATCATAAATGCACCAAATGAACAAAGGCTGGCCTGTAATGGGAGGTTAATGGGAGCCATGTTGCTGCTCAGAGGTCAGGAGACAATCCCTCCAGAGATAAGAAGGGGCACAAAAACCACAGCTGTCAAGGCAAAGCTCAAATGATGCTGCAGAACCCAGAGTTAGCCAAATCATGTGGGTCTTAGTGTTCCTTTGTTGCAGAGAGTAATCTTCTTCCACAGCCCACAGCAAGGAAGCACTGTTCATGGAGAAGTTCATATTGCCGATGTGCAATAAAGGGACTTTGGGAAATGCAAGGAATTCACAAGCCCGACGCAGTGGATCAGTAACAGGCTGCTGCTCCTCTTATCCACTATACTTTAAGTTACTGTGCAATAAAAATAGTGCAACACGAGGCGTTGCTTTGTCCTATCAGTAGCGTTCATTCAGTCATAAGCTTATTTAGCTAAACAAAGGATTCAGGAAATTATTAGGATGGCAAGGAATAAGCAGAGAGGGTTAAGCCTGTCAGAAATTATGTGAGCATGAATAGTCTCAGAAATAATGGTGATCAACGATTCGGCTGACTTCCTGTTCTCACCTTGTGGCAATATCAATTTTACATTAGCATTATTAGCAGCTATTGCTGCTTAACCACCGTCCTGCCTTCTTCAGATTATTAGGCTTTCCCTCAAAGCTTCCCTCATCCTGTCGTAAAACCAAACTGTGCAAATTGGCTTTATAACCTTCTATGATGTGAATGGAGGCTGCTCCAACCTGAAAGCAGCTGGATGGTTCTTAGTGTTAGAAAACCCTTAAAATATACAGAATGTGTTCTAAATAAAGAGGAAGAAAAGGAAACAACATGGTCAATGTTGTAGAAGAGAAAGCCTTTCTGTTTGTGTTGAGATGTCTGTCACTGTCAGAGATTTGGTTGTAATCCAACAAAGAGCAAGAAATGTAAAAAAAAAATGGAGAGAAAATATTTGTGTGCACCAGAATATTGTAGCAAGTTAATGTGTTAGTGTGTTAGATTGGTGGAAACATGTTGTCCACCCAGTGTTTGTCTTTTAAATGAAAGCATTTGCATGCATTAATCTAGCTGATCTAGAGCATCGTGGGAATCTAATTACTGCTTAGGACATTTGGAAATATAAACATGATATAAAAGGCTCCTGATTTAAGCAGTTTTATATTCTTTGAACTCCATAGGGGAATTTCTTACTATCTAAGCCATAATAATCAGGAATTGCCAAATGATTTTCTGCATTTACCAACAGGAGTAATAATTTATTGAGTCTGTCTGGTGCTAAGTGAGGATTGCACAGTGGATTTTCAGAGATAATAAGGTAAAAATATGTCTCTCTGTTGTGCTCTTTTCTCTTCATCACAAGAAGTTTTTTTACACCCAAATCTTAACCTTGTAGGTTTGGGAACGGAGATTCCTATGAAAAAAGGTTGAAGTTGTGTCTTTGAGCCATTTCTGTGTTTATTTGTCCGTCTGTTTTAGATTTTTTTCCCACTGAGATACTCATACATTTGACCCATTTTCAAATGTATAGTAGAGGCCACTCAATTCTTGTCCATTATGTCTTTGTTTTCCAAATAGTTAAAGTCGCCATGCACCTTAACAAGATCTTAGGATACTGGTGATAAACTCATGTCTGCCTGGCTCCTCATGCAGCTTCGTTTCTCACAGTTACAGTAATTTTAAACCTTTTAAAATTTTGACTTAAGCTATTAGGTCAAAATTTGAGGAAGAACATATTTTCTTTTATATAATTCATAAGAATATAAACAAATATCTGCTTTTACTTGAATGGCATGTCCAAACATATTTCCTAATATGAGGAAAGGCTCCATGAAATGAGTCTCTATGTCATAGAAATGTTTAGAATGTCCTATACAGTAACTAATTTTAAAGTTCCAAGGCCCTTAAAAACAAATTAAATAATTTGGTTCAGTTTTGAGAAACAAGTAGATGGGCCACCAAGTGGAGAACAAGTTTTCTCCACACTAAATAAATAGATTCAGATTAAAGGGCAGATTTTTTAAAATTATTATTATTATTATGATGCCTCAATGAAACATTAATTTATCTTTGGTCTTTTATGAAGAGGTGCCAACATTTGTAGAATGTACTGTGATAGTCAGAGTGAATGGATCAATAAAGTAATTTTAGAAGATGAACAGCGCCACTAAGTCTTACTACTAAGGCTTTAAAGCTGAGGTAATATGAATGTAAAAGTTTTAATTATCTCTAAGGTAATGACTACAAGCGTTAGCTTCTCAGACATTGTTTCCATGTCCTTTGATTCATGGTTAGTGCTAAATCTGAGTAGAAGCCCCCAGAAAGTTGTAAAATGTGCGATTTGCTGCTTCAGGGTACCAAATCAGTGATACCCCAGGGGTAAACTGTACTGCCATCTTTCATGACTGCACCACAGATGAAAGGAGACACTGCTGCTTCCAACCTTTGGAGATTATCTACCTTGTCTTGAAATAAACAAACAGGTTTGGCTTCTCATCCTAACAAAGTGCTTAAGTCTGACAATATGTGGGGCCAAAATACTGAGAAAAGCACAGTACCAAAATAAACTCTGACATATATGATCAAAACATCACCGACATTCTGGGGATTTTTGTTAAATTTATTTAAAATCAAGACAACACTGATTCAAAATGAATAAGACATGTGTAGGGAGTGAAATAAAAGCAGAATGAGGGGCAAAACATTTAAACCATCAATCATGTGTCGTCACAGATGCCGCCTTCTGAACTGTGTGCTGATTAGCCAGATGGTCTCTGTCCTCTTTAGCCCAAAGGATTCAGTGTCCATGATTTCAAACTGTTAAATTCATCAGAGCATAAAGCTGTCTTTCCCTCAGTTCCAGTCCACCTCAGATAAACCTGTCCCCCGAGAACGCCTCTGCCTTCTTTTCTTAATGGTTTTTAAGTTGCATTTATGCCTCCCTTTACAAACTGCGTTCCTGAACCCATACAATGGCTTTCTCTTTTCAATATCTCTGTTACAAAAGCAAAGCTTCACAAGTGCCTGAGGATCACGGCCATGTGATATTAGTTTTTAAGCTTGTCCATTGCAGAAAGTTTATTTCTTCCAAGACTAAGGGAGACTTTCTATGAGTCGGAAACTAGTAAAATATGCTGCATTTAAATGAAACATAAATGTTTGTCTTTCACTGTAAGTGAAGCAAGGCAGGAAGCATAAGGTCAGGGATCAGAGGGAATTTATTGTTGCTTTTTTAAACAATATAAAATGTTAACGTTACTTTTAGTAATAAAAGTATGAAAAACATTTTAAATACTATGTTAACCAAATTACCTTCACTTGTTCTGAAAATGCTCCATGTTTAAAAAGTAGATGACTTTGCAGTATGATGCCTTGAAATTATGCCTTTGTCTTTAAGAAACTCCTTCTCTTCAGCACCTAATAAGAACAATGCTCCTCCACTATGCCATTTATAACCGTCCCTTGGAGCGTTGCACTGAGAAATAGTTTGTACGATAAGATGATGACCAGGCATTTGCTTATTGCTGCTGCTGGTCTACTGGGAGATGTGTGAGAAAGGTGCTGTGTTGGTACAATTACAAGATGACGTTAAACCTAAATCTATCAGGCGTATTAATAAGTCTTGTTTCTGTAATAATTGTTAACATTTCTTAATGTCTCAAACCATTTTTACCTCAAAATACATATTTATTGTGAGATGCTTCATCAAGATCATAACTTCCATCAGTAAATTGAAAGATTTGTATAACTTTAAAGGCATATTTATATAAATCATGTTGATTTTGACTACTTTGGCTTAAGTAGTGCACCACACTATCTTTTTATACTATAAATTGTTTAATAAGGTCTTGAATTATTCTGAAGGGCATCTGCGAACTTCAGCTGCTTTTTTATTGATGCACTTATTTTCAATCCAGTCCTCTCAGGGCTGCATGCTTCAGGAAAACATGTAATTGTGGTATGACTGACAAACAGAGCAAAGACTATATTGACTGAGATGTGACTAGCACTTCCATTGTTCCTCTTTCTTTTCCACCGTCACATCGTCTGTGCCACTGTGCAGCACAAATTTACATTTTATTGCCAAGGTCCAAGTCCTTCTATATGTCTGTTTTCAGATAGTCTGTTTGTTCACTTCAAAATCACAACCATCCAAGCACAGAAATGAACCCGAATCAAGAGGCATCAAAGTGCATATACAGCTTAGCATAGAGCATCATTTTAAATTACACCCACCCAATCCGGATGCTGGTGTCCTCATTACATCTTCAGTGTTTTTAATTGTTTTGAGGACATGGAAAAAAGACTTTCTCTCAGGGCGTTACAAATGTGTCCACTTCAGTGGACTACATGCACCTGAGCACTCAACACAAATAGTAGGAGCTTAATATAAAGCCTTATTTAATAATGTTGTATGGTTGTGATTGGTATGGCTTACTGATAAGGCCTGAATATAGTGACATTTTATACCACTATCAAGTAGCTTCACTTGTTATAAAAAGGCTGTACATATCAAAACCAATCAAGCAAGTCGGTTTTGATCCCTTTATATTGGACTCTGTCTCTTTAAGAAGCTTCTACTCTTGCTGATACTCCCCCTTCTGCCCATCAGTGTTAACTACTGCTGCTGCTAGTCTGGAGGTGCAGAGTGGGGAAGGCGTGGAAGGGTACGCTGTGAAGAGGAAGTGCAGCAGGAAACTGCAGCTCTGCAGAGGAGCTTTGGGTAAAAAAGTGGTGCTTTGTGGCAGCAACACTCCACGTATATTTATGAGGAGAAAATGACATAACAATATAAAGCTCAATAGGTCGATTTTGCATTATATCCTACAAATGAAATGATAAAAAACACATGTCTATTTAAATGGCAGCCAGTGTCCAAATAAAAACTTCAAAAAGAGAATAAAAAGCTTGTATTAGTACTGTCTGGTAATATAAAAATGCCTGCAAAGTGTGAACACCATCCATCCATCCATTTTCTAACACCCTTGTGCCTAACGGGGTTGGGAGAGGTGCCGGTGTCTATATCCAGCTAACGTTCCGGGCGAGAGGCGGGGTTCACCCTGGACAGGTCGCCAGTCTGTCGCAGGGCAACACAGAGACAGACAGGACAAACAGGGGTGTACACACACACACTCACACCTAGGGAGAATTTAGAAAGACCAATTAACCTAACAGTCATGTTTTTGGACTGTGGGAGGAAGCCAGAGTACCCAGAGAGAACCCACGCATGCACAGGGAGAACCATGCAAACTCCGTGCAGAAAGACCCCGGGCCGGGAATCGAACCCAGGACCTTCTGCTGCAAGGCAACAGTGCTAAGTGTGAACACTCTGATGCTAAAGCTGCAAATATAAAATGCTGATTGAAAAATAAAATTTCAAAGAACCAGTCTTCTTCTGGTTTTGTTTTCTACTTATAAAAATCTATCAAATCAATGAAACATTGACAAATGCTGAAATAAATGAACAGCTGCACGATGCGGACATTAAAGCAGGTTCGTTTCCTGCCTTTGAGCTTGTTGTTGATGCGCCGCCACCGGTGCTCAGCGCTCCTCTGCATTGACAAGTGGAAACAATGTCGGCAGGTGTGCATTTGATCAAACTGAATGACATTTACCCAGGTACTCTTGAGACTGAGTAAGCACCGTAAAGACCTTTTGTTGCCTCACCTCCGACTAAAAAAAAAAAACAATCTCAAAGGCTGAGTGAATGGGAGCTGTGTAACTCGGCGTACAGTGGGATCCTGGTGAATGGCGATGTATTCCAGATGATGTTTGTGTGTTTTTCCCCACTGGGCTCGGCTCTTGCATCTGTCTGTCCCCAGCGACCGACTCCAAAACACTATTGGACCTTTTGTTGCTTTTGTCTGTCTTCTTCTTTTTGTTCTAAGCATCATTTGCCTCCCATTTCTTTTGTTTTTTTCCATTCTTCACTCATCTCTACCCTCACCTCTCTCTAATTAACACCTACTGCAGGCTCTATCTGCCGTGGTAAAGCCCCAGGGACGGAGCTGGAAAAGGAGACGGTGAGAAGGAAACAAATACAATGAGACTTCAGAGAAATCAACTGAGAAAGTGAGAAATGGGAAGCAATCGGATTCAGAATGGGGCTGAGATGTGGTTCAAAAGTATAAACTAAACCAGTTTACCGTGCTGTGAAAAAGTATTTTGCCCTTTAAAGATGTCTTACTTTCTTTCTGTTTTTTACAAATTTAAAGTCAAAGAAATTATTGCATCAAAGACAACCATAATTCATACAAAGTGCAGTTTTCAAACGATTATTTCATGTATTAAGGGAATAAATAAATGATGTCAAGTCTCACGTCCTTTGCTACCAGACACAGCCATGTCTCGAGTCTCGAGTCTTTTTGAAACCAGGTTTCAGAGAGAAACTTTTTGGGAACACCCACCACGAAGGTGTGCAGTCCTCCACAGGTGTGAAAGTGCACAAGCGCAGAACACATGGCTGATATAAAAATGAGGATGACGTCTATGAAAATAACCTGGGCTTCTATTACACCTCAGCAGAACCAGAGGTTCCATGTTATGCTGCATTGATGCAGTAGCTCATGCAGAAGGAGCCCCAAAACAAGCAGTGAGTTTATAGAAACACTTCTCAGAAATCTGACATTTCTAATGTTGCTCCAAATGAAACAATTCTGCAAAGAAGAGTGGGCTAAAATTAATCTAAGGCAATGTTAAATACTGATTGTAATGAGGGTGGCACAGCCAGTTATTTGGTTTAGGGAGATTTACTTTTTCACTTAAACTTAGACTGATCTGACAGCTGATACATAAAATAACTGTTCAAAAACTGCTCTTTGTTTTTATTAGAGTTATCTTTGCCCGATATTAAAATTTGGCCAATGATCTGAAACATCTGACTGTGTAAAAAACAAACAAAACAAAACTGTAAGAGGCCAGCACTGTATATTGACCTTAATGCAGCAGTCAGATGAATACACATAATCAACTGCTCTCCATAAACCATCTGTCTCTGCAAATCCACCAGAGACCAGAGGACGGCATCAAACGCTGCCGGAGATCTCGAGGTACTTCACTGCTCGCGTGACGTGATGGGAGATGAGTGGGCTGCCCCTTCTGAGGCATAGAGCTGGTTGTTAGGAGTCAGGGTGGAGCCTTAGTGTGCATGAAGACACTGAGGACTTCAATGGATCATTTTTAGCCAAGCAAAGCCACTGCTATACGCTGATAAACGAACACAGAGAGGCAGACACGCTGGTGTGTCCTAAATAGTTCACCACGGCGGCTGGGAACACATGCAGGAACACACAGAAGCTAACTGGAAGGGTAAAAATGGCAGCATGGTGGAGAGAGCGGGTGGGTCTGAGAGGCTGAAGCTGTTTGAGTGAACAAAGGCAAAGAAAACAACCACAGGCAAATGCTCACTCAAATTTGCAAACCCCCACCTACACACACACACACCGGCAGGCTGTGTAAACGGTGTGTGTGTCCTTAGCGAATGCAGCCACTGCATTAGTAGTGTAGATTTATTACAAATATTGATTAACCACGGACGACTCAACATCACACTTGCGTTGCAAAGCACTGAGTCAACAATACGTAGAAAAATGACTGTTTATATCCGCAGCACTCACACAACAATAAATTATGAACTATTGACTTTGCACCTGTGTGCACCAACATGGAGGGAGAAAACGAGCAGACAGGCGCACGCTGAGCAGCATGCAAAGGCACCATGAACACCTGCCACAACAAAGACCTGCCTGTTACCAAACACAAAGAAAAATTCACACCAAAACACCCACTCCTGGAGACACCGAATTAAGAGAGGTTTATTCCTGAAATAAATCCTCTGGCCGTGATTTATGGTTGTATCTTTGCATTCAGTTCATGCTAGACAATAAATAGACAGGTTGGTACTCACCTCCACCTCCTCCGAGCAGGCTCTTTTTGCCTGAAAGAGAGAAGAAGAAAAGAGCTTTTCAACATGACTGATCTATGCAGAGTCTAATGGGTTTAACCTTTTGACACTGATTTTGATATAAACCAACAAAAACACATTCAGATTAGAGGAATTGTTGCTAAGGCTTGTGTCTGCAGCTTGCTGTTGGATCCATCTTATCCCAAAACTGTAAGCTAAAGGGCACATAACCTGATTTGATCAATGCTTCTACAGCATTATTTCCTTCATTTTGCTCAAAAATACCTGCTTACAATGAAAACCCATCAAACATATTTTGTCTCTGCTTTTTAATAAAAAGAAAAAAATTATTTTTTTTTATCACAGATTAACAGCAGCAAAAGGATAATCAAGTGACGCACACAAATGCACACATTATGAAACAATAAAGTATAAAAATACCCTCTGAAGTAAACGGGAAAAAAACCCCGTAATACAAAGTGAAACCCTGTTGGAATAAAGTGTGCTCGTTCAAACTTTTCAACAACTTTTTCAAATGACCTTGGCGTTTTTAGATGCTTGCAACAGTTTCCTTTTTCAGACAGAAATTAAATTAATCCACAAAAAACAGGGTCAAACTTATTAGTCCTCTTAATGCTTCCAGCCCTTTCTGGATATTTATTTTGCTGGGTAACAGCCTGCAGGCATTGGCTGTAGCTTTCGACAAGCTTCTGACAACCTGGAGGAATCCCAAATCGTTCTTCGGCCAAATTATTTGATAACCTTCTGGCATGTACCTTCATCTTCATTTCGAGTCAGTCAAAACATTATTGTTCTCTGGAGTGTCTATGGACTCCTTGGCTTCAAGTTTTTGCCTCATTTGTTCTGTGCGGATCTGCTTGAACTTCGTGGAAAGCTTTTTTTTTTATCCTGCGCCCTCTTGGCAAATAAGTCTAAGCGAATTTTTGCTTTGTTTGATCTCCCCTATGCCCCCACCAAAAAAAAAAAACATTTTACCTTTATGAGCTTTGGGCATCACAATGTTAAAACCAATGATCAATAAAAAGTTTTAGTTGAAAAATTGTAATTGATAACAATTAATCATATTTTAATTTAAAACTATATAAAATAAGCAACATTTCCAATTCAAAACCCCTTTTTGCTGCTAAATTGTTGAATAAATGACAGAGTTTGGGGCAACTGTGCCTGCTTGCAGCATGTTTTGCATTTTAGGGTTGAATAGCTTTGGTGATAAGCTAACCCCTGTTTGCACAAGTTACACAAAACAAAAGTGATTCCAGCATCACATCAGATCAACTTTTGATGCAGAAGTTAGTGGGACAGGATAAGTGGTTTTATTGTCCATTGCTGTTTGTGGATGGTTGTGTGTCAGACTTACAGGTGTACCAGAAACGCCCAAATGTAAAAACAAAAAAATGTGATTAATTGAGTTAAAATTTTAATGTGTCATTTAATGAATCATTTATGTACAACAAGGCAACAAAACTCAGGGACAAACAAACCTATCAATGAACGAAATGCAGATTAAACCTTTAGACACATTTTGTTCTTGTTCAGTTGAACCCAAATAAAGACCTAAAACTTACTCTGCTTAAAATTGAGACGTTTTGTGTTTTAGCAACATTAAGGTCATTCAAAAGTATCTCTTTTGCACCTTATTAACCACAAATAATGTACTCTAATGGTCAAATATTAGGACTGGACAGAAACAAAAGCGGGGGTCATTTTGTGGTCTTTCAAAAACAAATTAGAAACAAATTAGAGGTGGTTTAAAATCCTGTCAAGGTACTGTATTTGACAGCAGCAACACCTTTTCGCTTTAATTTTCTGTATTATTGGTCAAAGAAAGCTGCTAAAAATAATCATAATAAGATCATTTGTGGGCACTTTTTTTGTTTAATGATTAACAGTATTTGGAAAAATATTCCTGAAATGATGCATCTGATGGCAGAAGCTCAACAATGAAACCTCAGTTTGATTTTTAGTATTTATTCTAAAATGAAAGGAAAGAGGGGAAGAGGCTCATGCTGCCATGCTGGAAACATTAACATGACCCAAGGATGCATAGTCATGAGCGAGCTTTACACGGCACAGTCCTTGTTACCGACAGACAGATAGTACATGCGTCATGTTGCCTTGGCTGATGCTGCCCTATTGATTTGGTTTGTTACAGAATGTACCAGAAAATATGTGCAGCTGGTCACAGAGTTGAAAAGAGGAAGATGCAGCTCTTAATTAATCATGTCAGCATGTTTTCTTATTTTATATGAAAGAACATACATCTGGTTCAGACTTATTTGTTCTTGATGGTTTAATGAACTTGGACCTTTAATGTGTTCAGGTTAGTTTATGTTTACACCTTCATCCTGAAATGTTCCTGTGTTACCTGTGTTTTGATACCACAGTCCAATGTTTGCTCTATTGAGCGATAAATCAATAACTGCTAGTTTCAGCTTACAGAATGATAGTTCAGAAAATTATAGGAAATTTAAGTTTTATACACTGTTAAGGAATTTTTATATTAACCACTCAAGCCCTTGTATTTTTTTAAAATGACAACAGCTTGACTTGATTTTTTAAAAATTTGTCACAGAACTACAAACTTCAGTGATTTTTATTTTAATTTTATCTGATAAATCAATGCAAAGTAGTGTGTTGTTCCACCCTTATGTTTGTCTCTACCAGCTTTGTACATCTAGACAATAAAGTGAGACAATGTTAAAATATGTTTAAGTTCAGTCAGACTGGATGGAAACGTCTTTGATCTGAAGCTGTCCATTGCTGCTCTGGTTGGATGTTTATCACCTGACCTACCTACAAGTGTTTCGGTCTTTTGCAACTCCTAACTGGTTTACTTCCAGAGCTGCCCCATATTTAGCTGAATGAATTACTTTATTGTCAATGTACACTAAAAACATAATGAAATCAAGAGCATCTCTCCCACTACCTTGGGGATGATGTGTTTAAGGAGAACAGATTCAGTTTTCTGTCACTAGTAGCATTTTTCTTATAAGCCAAAAAGTCAAATTTTGGTCTAATCTGACAATTAGATTGAGTCCTTGTTAAGTTGTCAAAAATTGTTTTAATATATAGAACAAATTGTAATAGTCTTCCAAATGTTTTATCCAAGCTATCTTACTCCCAGCATTGGTATTGAGATGGTAACTATAATTTCATAAACTGCAGCTCTACATAAATGCAATTATTTTCTTCATCTCTAGTGCCAAACCCAACTAATCCTTTGTGTATAATATCCAAAAATATAAAATTAGTCCAAACTTTTACATTCAGGAAGAAAAAATGTGAAGCTTTTGCACCAGATTTATACAACTGAATCTCATGTTTCTCCACATCATCACAGGTCTGTAACGTGTTTCAGGATTTCTCATCAGGATTAGCGCTCATCGCTCCAATCTCTTTCACAGCTCTCTGTAGCACCAGTTTATAGCATGTCGCCGAGTTAATTTTATACATGTGCCATTTCTGGTGCCGCCACCCTGATTTGATAGGGAGAATAAGAACCAGCAGGTTCTACATTTTATCAAGAACAGAGAGGCACAGCACATTATTAGAAGCTAACTCCACTGCCCACGAAGCTAATGAATAAACTCATGCTGAGTCTCCAGTCCTAAGAATTACAAACAATTCAGTGGGAAGAAAAAGAGACAAAATGGCTTGATTTTCCTTTTAGTCATGGAAGTCCCTCTTAACACAGTCTTTCTTACAAATAACAAAAAGGTGACTGCAGCTTGAACATAATAACATAATGAGCTTGTTTAACAGACTGAATTAATGCTTGTAGCTTAGCTGGCCAGCGTGTCTCCAATCATTACCCTTCCCTACTTGTATCATGTCACTGCACAGCTTTAAAAGTGTAAACTGCTGGCAGGGTGATAAGCCTGGCTGTGGCTGCTTTCAACATATGCGATACCCAAGTGTTTTCTCACACGCATAACCAAAAAACGTGTGGAGTCAGCAACAGTAGCCCAGGGACATCTGCAGTGCCTTCAGTTAACTCAAACCTAACTAAAAACTCATAAAATCACGTTTTTCTGGGGGTGGTTCCTGGTGTTTTTGCATCACATCCTCACTGATGTGACCATGTTAGCATAATCTGATAAGCACATAATCTCACTGTGAGAGGCGGTTAGAGAGATGTGTCAGAAAACACAGGGGACATCCCTCATTTTAGATACCACTTGCCAGCAGGCACTGAGCCAGCTGAGACTGTGTGTTGTATCAGGAAACTTGGTTTTAAGGCGGGAGGAAGAGGAGCTAAATCTACACGTGTCTGAAGATTATTCAAACATCAAACTGTGCTGCCTCATTACCAGTAAATAACTTGTTTTCTGCCTTAAAACTTATTTTAATTCTTAATGTGGGCTACAGCCTGACGTTTCATCTACAGAAGATAAAAATCTCAATACTTGTTTGAAATATGCAGCAATAATGTTGTACAACTAGAGTTGCTAGCTAGAAAGAATAAAAATGCATTACTTTACAGCTGAAAAGGATAATTACAGATTTTACAATCAGAAATGTGAATTTGTGAGCTGAGCATCATCACTGTGTTGTGTTTGCAATCAAAGTCAACATTATATTTACCAAACATTACACCAAAGTCAAGGTTATATCTGAGCAAGAATAACACTATGCTGCACTGTCCCAGGTGTTAAACACTATTATACAACCATAACAGGTATTTTAACTTAATTAAATTTCTACAGGGAAATTGTTTAACGAGATCATTTGGCTCATGAGGAACCCAGATGTAATGTAGAGCATTAGGAAAACGAAGTACACCTACAGAGGCAATAACCTAAGGTACTCATTTTCTGTCTCTCACCAGGTAGTGGATGTTTTCTGGCCCATTTTGCTTTGCAGCAGTGTTTGAGTTCATTGAGTTTTTCAGACAATCATTTCTGCACTGCTTTTCTTCAGTTCCCACGACGACATCTTTATATCTTTTCAGGCACTCTGCTGTTGATTTACTGTGAGTTTTGGGATCTTGGTAATGTCTAAACATATAATATCAAGTTTTGGCCAAACTTCACTGACAGATGGACTCATATTTGACTCTGGAATACTTTGGTCCATCCACAACCGAATGGGTATGAAGTGTTTGCGCTGATTTGTTGTGTTTGGTTTGGTTTGAAACATGTACGATTGTCAAATGTCCTGATTTTACAGAAATGCTTACACCGATGATATTTAATTAGTAGCAACTGGCCTCTTCTTTCCTCCTATGGAAGCATGGAGCGAGAATATACTTAATTTGCCCGATCAGTACTGACAGTCGAGGAGATTATGTTTTCTCATTACTTTATTTATTTCTGCTTTTAAATATGGGCGTTTAACACTGCTGTCTGAGGTAATTAAGAAGCTAGTTTTTCTTAGGTGAAAGGATTTTGGCATTTCCACAGCAGATTTACTGGACTTTTCAACTTCTAAGTTGGGAAAATTATCAGGCCCTCTCCTAGGTGCAACATTTCTGAATAGAAAAGTCACAAGTTTCTTGCTAACCCTGACCTCATAAACTAATTTGGCAACCACACATTTAAAACGTGATGAAAGCTGCAGTAATGAGGTATGTACTTGCATATCTACGCTAAAGCTCTTGCTATAAAGGGAAGCATTTTGGATCCATTCTTTACAGATAGTAAACCCTAAAGGACTTAATGAGGAGCTGGTGCTGAACTGTTTTCTTTGACTTTAGTGACTTTATGTATTTATATGAGCTTAAATTTTTATAGAATCTTGTATATTATTGTTTTCACTGCTTATCACTGGTTTATCACAGATGTCTCTTTTTTGGGGCTAACTGCCTAGCTTGACTCTGATTGGCTTAGAAGCGTTTTAATCTGCATATAGACACATTGTCAGATCTGTAACAAGCTGACACAGGTATGTAGCGAAAGGTGTTTTTTTTTTTTACCGTATTAAAACGTTTGTGTATTTTTGGTGTGCTGGTTATTTCCAATTTTTGTTACTCTAAGGTTTGGATTTCAGCTAATCTGATACACAGAAACCAAAATGCTAGACTGGTTCAATGTATTAAGAACTGAGAAATGCATTGTTGTTGGCTTATATTGGTAATAAACTGGTCACTGAGCGCAATAATTAGTAAATCCTACTGGTTTTCTGACTTGCATTTGGAACTGGGTTATTTAAGGTCAAAAGTCATCCCCAGATCAGAGCTGTGACTGCTGAGATTAATGAAACTCTTGCTGTTTTATAGCCTGGGAATAAATACTAAATAAAGGTATGTAACATTTAGTGCAGAGATAAAACGCAGGACTGCAAAGCTGCTGAATAAAAATAAGTTCATGAAAGAGATGCAGATAAAGGCAAAAAAAAATCAAAACCTCCATAAGTATATGCTGCAAGGCAACCAATATGATGAGAGGCTGAGAGTTTAGACCACTTGGATGAAAACACCTTTGACAGCTGAGTCCCAGTTTCACACCTGGGCAGCTGGGTCTGTGATGCATGTCATTTCCTGACTCCCTTCGCCACCTTTCATGTCTGTTTGAACAGCAACAATCTATTAAAGGAGCCAAAATACAAGAAGAAAACCTTCACAGCAATAAAACTGTAGAGCACTGAGCTGAACATGTAGATTCTTGTTGCAATAATCTGAAAAAGTATTCACTCCCTTGCAGATTTCTTTTGTTTTTGTTTTTTTAAGCACACGTAAGCGTTTCAGATAATCAAGGCAATTTTAAAAATCAGACAAAAGTAACCAGAGTAAATACAAATGAGTTCACTAATCACACAAACCAACCTGGCCTTATCTGAAAAGTAATTACCAAACTTGTTAAATCTTCTTTTTTTTGTTTATTTTTTAAAGCTGAGTTAAAATAAACCAACCACACTCAGGCCTGATTACTGTCAAATCAGTAATCAATAAATTAAACAAAACGTGTACAGCAAAATAAAGAAGGCTTTAAGATCACAGAAACACAATGTTACATCCAGATTTAGAGAAAGTTGGTGGAAGCGGGAAGACGGGCTGCTTTACTGCTTCAGTTCAATTCAGGTGGCCCAGTCAAAGTCAGGACCTAGATTTAACTGAAATGTTGTGGTACGACCCAAAATAAACCATTCATGCTCTAAATGGTTACGATGTGGAAAAAATAGGTTTTGCAATACGTCATTAAGTTTAAGGGGCAATTACTGCTTCAAATTGCGATCATGTTCTTTTTTTGAGAAAATGTAAGCTATCATTTGAAAACTGCTTTTTGTATTTAATCAGGTTATGTTTTTATGATATAAAAATGTGGCTATCAGCTAAAGTATTTAAGTGACAAAAAAGCAGAAGGAATCTGTATATTTTTACAGCACTGAATGTGTAATACATACCACTGTAAAATTTGTTTATTTAAACTACTATTTTTATACAACTTAAAATATGTTGTAAGCCGTAAATATTTTAATTAGGTCCTTAAAGTAGATGTGAGGAAAATGTGAGCACTTTTAGGAATGAGTCAAATGAAAGTATTTTTTATGTTCTTAGCTACATGCAAGAAGAAAAATGCTGTCAGTTAGATTTTCAGTTTCAAGCATGCAGCACCCTGAGGTGAGAGAATCATTGCTGCAATACCTAAATCGCAGTTATGAGCTTTGCTGATGATCGTAGCATGAATAGTGCAGGTTTAAATGCTTAAAGAATGATGCTCAAGAGTTATTTACCAAAGGCACCACGTCCTCTTGAAAGGCAGGAATGTAAGAGTGTGAATTTGGTTTTAGGGTGATGTATTGTTTAAAAAACTTTATTTTCCATGAAAAATGCATCATGCCCAATGAAGAAATGTGATACTATGAGCCTGTTTCTCTACCAAAGGTCTTAGGGAACATTGATGGAGTCCATGGCATCATTGACATTCAGAAATACCAAGACATTTCCAACAAAAAGCTGATGCTTTCTGCCAGCAAACTGAAAATGGGTGCTTAGGTCCGTCATCAAGACCAAAGGAGACACTCAGATCAAGACAGAAACGCTTAACCAGACTAAAACGAGCTTATTTCCAAGAGCCAAATCCTACAGAAACCGTGTGGGGTGATCTGAATAGAGAAGAGCATAAGACCATAAGACGGCTCATACATCTGGATTATTAATAGACACTGTACAAGGTGGCATGTTCAGAAATCCCTTGCTCTCTATACTCTCTACCAGTGATAAGAGAAAACCAATCGCTATCATCTTTGCAAAACTGGGATTTGCAAAGTATTGACAACAGGGGAGCCATTAAATTTGCCACTAGTGATTTTCTTAAAATACTAATTTCTCAAGAGAAGTGTTTCTATTTTTTTTTTTTACTCAACTGAATAAATGTCCTCAAATTAAAGGCTAGATTTCTCTAAAATTCTCTGTGTGAGAAGATGCTTTTTGTGTAAAACGTCACATTTATTTTCAGATTTATTACATGTCTTCACCAGAGATACCAACAAATCTGTCTGCAAATATCTATTAAACAAAATACTGATCGTATATCGGTTTGGACATTATCATACTTTCCGTTTTACTTAAATTGATGTCGATAATCGACAGGCTTTATCAAGTTTTGAACAAATTTCCAATTTCACAGCTCATAAAATCTCTCTTTCCACATGTGGAGAGAAAGCACACCCAGAGACGAGAAATGAGATTTCTTTTTTGTGTCTAATATCGCTGCAGTACAGTCACTCAGACTGAATTATTCTGTGACTGGTATTAAATGAGAGCAGCGGCTCTCTCACAATGTGGGAATGTGTTTTTTCCCCTACTTTGTGCTCTGTGCCCTGGCAATTACAGTGAATGTAAGTTCAACTTATATTATCCTCCATCTCATTAAGAGTTCAGAAGGCCCATAAAGGGACAGATATTCTTTTAGTACAAAGGCTAATATATAAATATGGCAGGTTTTGTGACTGATTTTCTAAGATTTTCCAAGGTTCTCGTGAAGGAATCCTTTTAATTTCTCAAAGACCTGAAAAGAAAATTTGATGGGTGATATTTTACTCTGAAATGTTTTGTCTGCTCTTCAGGGCCGCTGATAAAAGCAAATGGTGTCATGATTAGAAACATCTTCTTAGAAATGAAGCTACATACACTTAAACAGACACAACCACTTCATAGTGCACTTTTACATAGATTTAACAATAAGTCGTGTTATTTTGTCTTTTTTTACAGCGTCAAATCTTACATGGTTGGAGGAAGGAGCAAGGAGTGGCACACTTTGTGCTCTAGGAATAAACACAACAAAGACTTACAAAATAAGACTGAGTTCTTGGACTGACATCAAGAAAGCCGCCTGACGACACCATAGGGAGGCTGTGACTGCTGTAAACACTGCTGCCTTCAGATATGGCTGGACAGAACCAAGTATGACCTACTTAGTCTGAAGCTTGCTGAACTCTTAAAGGAAAATTCAGGCCTTTTTTCCACTTCTTGGCCAGAGACATTTCTAAAAATGTAATGGTATTGAAGGGAGCAGTCAAAGTAGTAAAGTAGGGATGCAAATGAATGGTTTTGAATTAATTAATTAATTAATTAATTTAAAGTTTACTGATCTTAATCGACTAATGATTAATTGATAAGCGGCCATTTTCTTATAATCCTAAGTTTTCCCTTCTGCTATAAAAGCAGTATTAATTGCCTTAATGTGTTTGTAAACTTGTGATTTTCTAAGTTAAACTGAGATGCAACCATGTATGTAGTTTTAAGCCAAAGCCTCAAACTGCTGCTTAATGTCTGAAATCATAGAAAAATCTAAATAAAATCAAAGATCGGGTTCATTTGAAGATCTATTTTCTAGATGCCTATAGGTGCAATCTTTATTTCTTTTTCAATCATGAAGTACAAACAGATCTGGAATATCCAAACATCATGCTGTTCTGCTGCGAGACGGGTTCTGTGCGCCAGAGATGGATGTGTTTTGGTGCCAAATGTGGGCATCAACCTTTGGAAAAAAGCAATGGACCTTGTGAAGATGTTAGCTGAAGATTAAAGCAGAGAATTAGTTTCCTCAGTGAAACTAAAAGGCCAATCAAAGTGGAAGAAGCCATTATTTCAGTAGCAACATAAAAATGCCAGACTGGGCACTCAGGGACAAAGACGTTAACATTTGGAGGGATGTCCTGTGTTCGGACATAACGACCATTGTTATATTTGGACGGAAAAGGGAGAAGCTTGAACACCATGCCAGCTTTTAAGTACGGGAGTGGAGGAACAAACAACATGTGGAAATATTGAATCAACATCTCAAGATATTCTCACTCCGTCACTCCAGTTCAGGAGGAAAAGGACAAATTTCCTGCAAACTATTGTGAGACTTTTGTTAGGTGATACACAAAATGCTTGACCCAAATTACACAACTAAAAAGGCAGTGTTACTAAATACAAGAAAAATGTGTACAAGAAAAAATGTGTGCAAACTTCTGGATTATTGTGTCATGTAGCAACTAGAAAAAGTTTGGTCATGCTAACCGAACAAAAACAAGAGAATTTTAGTCAGATTGAAAGTCTAAAAAATAATTAATATTTTAACTTGAATGAATAAAAAAAAAAAGAAAGATGAGTCACTTCCATTACCACTGTAGGTGTGATAGCACCATTACAGCGTTAAAAATAAGGGTCAAGGTGGTTTCTTTTGCTTTTTTAAAAACAGTTTTAAGACATTTTCACTAACAAGCTCAGAATATCATGTTCTAAAAAGAATAATGAGATTTAGAAAAGTGTGCGCATGCATGTCTTAACGAAAAGTTTCCTGTATGAATCAAAGTGCAGATGGAAATGAGCACCTGTGGATCAGGCTGACACTTTGCCCTCTACTTCCCCACACGCAACACCAAACGTTCACTTCGTGCATGTTGGAGCATACAAAAGAACCTGCTGATCCTTAGCTCTGGATGATGAATCAAGACCAGGAAATGAAAGCCAGAACCCAGAGGTTGTTGTGGGGGAGGAAATGTTCACACTGATGAATGCATGTTTGCATGCGAGTCTTTCATTTACAGTATTCAGTGCAGCAGGATTTTCTCTAATACACATGTTTGAAATTAAACAAGCAAAATCAAACTCATGCAGTACAATCACAAAAATGTTTAAACAACTTTGAGCTTGTTAGTGATCAAGGTGGGGGTTTTAAATAATGGACAATATATCAACAAATTACTATTTCAATATTATTGTTGGAACTATTTATTCTTTATATTTATTTCTTTGAATTGTTTAAATTTATTCTTAGTTTACTTTATACTTTAGGTTATTTACAAGGTTTACTTGTAGGTTAATATTTTTATTTTATTTTATTTAATCTTTGTTTCCTATAAGTAAAGGGACTGGTGCAGGACCAGCATGCACTGGAGTTGGCCCTATGGTTTAATCTTTTATTTATTGCTTCAGAAACTGGAAAAATAAACCATGAAAAGCAACTTCCACGTTTTTTGGACATTGGGCTGCGAAACAAAACATCACCATGGAGCAGCAGTGGCTCATTGATTGGATTTTTAAATAGGATGCAGTAGAAGCCCACACCTGGCAGAAATGATGGTGTCCTAAATGTTAAAGGTCAAAAAGAGCGCTGGAATCTGAGTAATGACATGAGATGGAGAGGAATTAAAAAATGTGTTTATCACTTATTGCTGTTGCAATATTTAACCAAAAGACAGTGAACCTCCAACTATCCATGTATTCTCAAATTCACCTATTTGTGGATTTTTCTTCTGGAACATAACCCCAAATTATTCAAAGAAAATTAATCTATCCACAAATTTTTTTCGTATAGCACGTGAAATATTCAACAGAAAAGCAGCTTAAGAAGCTGAAATCCCTAGGTATAATATTAGCTGACAATATTGGCTGCAGTTTTAAAGCATCGATCCAGAAGCATCACTCCTTTCTCTGGGCGGTGATTGGCTCAATCCTAAAAGTGGAGATAACGAAGACTGTAGATATCGGTTTCAGAGGTAATGCTAATATGGTTTCTACTACGCATATTTAAGCATATTCAGGTATATTTGGTGTTTGTAGGCAGTGCAGGTGTTTTTAGAGGTGCAAAGACTCATGGATTTCAAATATTCATGGATGGATGGGGTTTGTAGCCTCCATAAATACTGGGGTTCTACTGTGATACTATTTTCTAATACCTAAAACCTGATAAGATTTTAAGCAACTGTCAAGTACAGTAGTGGTAGCATCATGCTGTCCCACAAAGTGGGTCAATTGATGGGGGAAGACCATTGCTATGGGTTAGAGACTTTGACAAATGGTTGTTCCAACAGGACAATGGTCCCAAACACACATCAACACTGGTTTTGAATCAAGCAAGACTTCATCAACTAATCAAATGATACCAATGAATTCAAATGAGGTCAACCAAAACAACTGAGAACAGTGGTCAAAGATTGAGCCAGATTTTATTTTTTATTGTTTATTTGAATGGGAGCAAGTGTTAAGTACAAGCAAATACTCAACACTGACATTTGCATCCTTCACTAATTTGCAACGCACGACTCCAGATGGGCTGTGAATAACATAAACAATTTTAAAGACAGCAAATTTTAAGAAACGTCTTTAAAGTGGCCTTAAAACAGACCTACACTGATATAAGCTCCATCACAGAACCAATTATGCACTTATTTCTTGGTGGCAACATCTAGCTTGTATTAGTGCAGTTGTTAACTGAGTTTTTGTACATATATAATTGGGCTAATGTGTATATTTTGGACCCTGTGGAGATTGAAGAATATTCCCTTAAGTTGTATGTTGTATTATAATACTACAATGGCAAAAAGAACAGCTCAAATGAAGATTCAGAATGCCAAAAATAATTAAGACACCTATCCCATGACAATTGCATGTACACTGTATTTGTAGCTAGTGTTAAGTGCAAATTGGACAGGCACTTCAAGGGGTGACTGAACTGAGACAGGAGGAGGTGAAACAGGGGAAAAAATGTATTCATGCACAGATTCTTTTCATATCGTCAAACACTCCATAAAAATCTGAGCCTGTCTGTTGCAAATATGAGCCGTTTTACTCTGTCACACATGAGTGACTTTTGCTATTACATTGCAGTTGTTTGGTGAAAGCCAACCATGGTGCTCTCATTCAATTTTAGGTAAACTCACAAGCATGCCAGTGCATTATCATACTTTCAGCTCAAATCCAAGAGTAAGAAGAGTGTAAGTTGAAAAATCACCCAAGTTCCCTTCCTAATGCTCTTTCCACTTTACCTCAGTGTGATGTAAAACGGATCACGCTCTTAATGTTGAATTGAACGCTTTGCTGTCCTTTGGTGTACTAGTACTGGGTACATAATCATATCCATAGTTGACTGCCTAGGAGGTTAAAAAAGCTTTCCCAACATCCTGCCTCATAGAAGGTGAACTAACTCCATGTTCTACCTTTACATTTCCTGTCATAAAAACCATTATAATTAAGTCCCCCTTACAATCATTATTCATAGGATTATAAAATTATTAAGATTGTCTCCTGCAGGGTACAATAGACCTTTGATAAATGTGCAATGATCCTATTTAATGCTGCTGCTCTCTGCGCAGATACATAGGTGCTTGAGACAGAACCAGCCTCAGAGCCCTGTGGGGAAACAAAGGCATCAAAGCAACTAAGATACTCCATGTGCATGCACAATCACGCAGGGACAGAGACGAAGCCCCACACACACGGGAGGGCGCAAACACTAAGATGTGTGTGCCCAAACACAGCGCTTCCCTGCAGTCGCACATGTACACGCACATACAAATGCAGCCAGCCACGGTTCAGTGTTTGGGTAACCATGGGGACAGTGAAGCCGAAGGTTTGTTACTGAAACCTAGTTAATTAGAGAGAGGCAGAATAATGCCGATACTCAAGGGAAAGTGTTTCGCCATCTGTTAATACCCACAAGCACCCTCTGCCCGGTTGCGCGCAGAGGAAGAAGCCGGCCGCCGTTGTTGGTGCACGGCAAACATCTTCTCCCACGGCGCTCCGGTACGTGGAGGCCAACAGTTTCTTCTTCTTACTGGTATTAGATGACTAATTGGAATAGCTAATACTGAGCCGCTAAATAAAGCAGGCTTGCATCTGCTGCTGACATACACCAATTATCGAGTGGGGAAGGAGATCAGGGTGATAAGTTATACAACTACATCCAGAGAGAAAAAAGGGGCGAGATGGAAGGAGGGATGGTAAGTTGACACGGAGGAGGAGGAGAGAGCGAGGTGTCGGGGGACGGAGGAAGGGCTCCGAAAGGGAGGGGTGATGGAGGTTGAGTGAGTGAGTGTTAGAGGCAGAGACGAAGTGAAAGAGACTTGATGTTGGAGAAGAGAGAGATGCGGGACTAAATCTGCCGGAAACGTAGAGAAAAACAAGAGGATGGAGTGCGCGTCGTCTTTTTAAGGAGGTAAGTGATGAAACTAAAGGGTGAGACGGACCCGTTGGAGAAGGGGAGCAGATTGATGGATCAGTGGAAGAGCAGGAGCTGAATGCTGAAAACCTGGGCAGATAGAGGAGGAGAAGTTGGCTATGAGAGCAAACCCAGATAAGATATGAGCTCTCAGCTGGTTTTGGCACAGCCTAAAAACTAGTGTTTATTCACCTGCATGCGCGTGTGTATGGGGGTGCGTGTGGGTGGGTGTATGGGTGTGTGTGTGTGTGCTTCTCTCAGTGGATTATGTTGGGAGACAGGAGTAATGATGTTGATGACGGAAACGGGCTACAATCTACTTTACATTCAGCTGTGTTGAACCAGTCTTCCGTCTGTGCTTTCTCCGTCGCTCCATCTTATTTTTCTTCCCTTCTCCTCGCTCTCGGAGCCCACCCCCCCCGCCCCCCACCCCACCACCAGCCCCTGCAATTCCCCCAGGCCCACAGAGCAACCTGTTTGTGTATTCCTCCCTCTCAAGCTCCCCTCTCCATCCTCTGCCCACTTGTCCTAACCACCATTACACCTCTTTCAGTCATTTAATTTCTAGCCATCATTCATTTGGTCCACTCGAGAATCTGAATCAATTTGCCGCTGTCCTCATGTCAAAAAGGACAAAGCTACTTATAGGATAAATGAACTAATAGTGCAAAGGCTCTACCTGACGAAAGAGATTGATTACAGAGCGATTAGATAAGAAATTACTTTTTAAAAGCAGAGGACAGCCCATTAATTAAAACAAAAACCAACTTTCAAAGGGAAAGAACTTAAAACAAATGAAATACATATACAGCCTAAAGAAACAAACAAGCTGACAGATCAAAAAAGAAATACAATGACTGAGGTAAAAAAAAAAAAAGAAAAAGAAAAATCCACTTGGAGGAAATTCATCTTATTGCAGTTCTCTCTTCTGCACCTGTGTTTACAGCCCTTTATTGGTTTCTCTCAGCCCCCTTGGCAAAAGCAGCTCCAGAATCTTAGTGAATATGAATGTGCTTTCAAGCTTCCTGCAGCCTCATTCACACCTGATGAACACACAGGTGCACGCATGCAGACTGGTTTGATGATAACGGTGGATCCCAAAGACTGAAGTGAACCGGAATATAACCGGAGACAATCACGCTGCACTAGATGTGATCTGATTATTTCTTTTCCAGTGTGTTGAAATTAATTTCGATACATTCACACGACCAGGCTTGCAGTAACCACCAGACTGCCTGGAAATTAGCAAAGCAAAGAGCAACAGGAGCCAAGGTCTCCAACAGCTCGGGGAAGAGGCTGACTAGAATTCAAATGTATGCAAATGAGCATTCATGAGGAAGAAAAGTAGCCGAGGTGTAAAGGTGTTTTCACTTTGATTTTTTTCCTCATAAATCTTCTTTACTTGTTCCAGCAACAGCTGGTGGCAGTTTAAAGGCTTTTTAAATGCTGGAGATAAACAGACTTCCAGTAACGTGATGCCAGAATCAAATTAGTTAAACCTTTGAACGTAAATGAGGTCATTAACTGGCAGATAGATGTGACAGGCTCGGAAATTTGACTTATGTCAAGTACACCGAAAATATTGGGAGAAATATGTAAAAAAAAATTTTTTGCACAATTCAGTCTTTTTCTATCACAAAAAGTGATGCTTAAGTGAAACCAGGCAGGTTGTGAAAATGCCACTGGAAGAAGAAATTGGATTAGTAGATTTATATTCTGTATTGATGAAGTGAAGCTTTTTGAAAGCAAAACATATTTTTTCTACATATGAAGAAATGTTTGTGGTTCATCCAAGGCATTAGAGAGCAAAAGAGACCAAGAATTTCAGCACCTAACAGGAAGGCTGAACAAAGGACAGCAAAGTTTTTCTGTTTTATTCTCATGTAATGTGTTACGTAAGATGGTTTATTTGGAAATGTTTGAATTTCAGAGATAAGGTAAGGATTCTGAAAATAACTACACAGGGAAACTACTGTTTTCTGAATATTAGCCATGCTAACTGCACTAATTGGCAAAAATAAATAAAACGTGAACTCAATCAATATTTTGTTGAAAATATTTCTAAAATCCAGACTTTAGAACGAGTTGACCTAGTTAAATGATGGAAAAGCAATTTTGGTTAAATGGCACCGTTCACCCACTTGGCAATCCAAAGTACTTCACACAAAATCGAAGGAAAAACATTAAAACAACCAAAACGTCTAAGCTTTGATGAAAAGAAAGGAATGTTAAAATGTAAATTAAAGTAGTGCATAATAGAAATGAAGATACCGGAAGAGCCTCAAAGCAAAGTACAATTACTGTGAAAGTTTTTTTTTAATCAAAACTCAAATTTAGTTTTTGTAGCAAAATTTTCAACATATTGTTAATTTATTTGCTTGGAATAATGTTTAAAATGTAATAACACTAGCATTTATTGAAACATTAAATTTTTTTATTGCTTTTTTCAGTTGATACTAAATAACATATTGAATAAATATTTAATTATTTGTCATTTCTAAATGTATATTTTGTTGTAGAAAAGTTGCACACAGGGTTACTTTTAAATAACTGCTGCAACAATTATTGAACCAGCTTTGGTTTAGTGTCAGGTTTAGTTTTTAACATCTATGGCCTTTTATTTTGAAAGTGGGTTTTTCTTGTACTTCCTGAAGGCATGGCAGTAAAACAAATTAGCTTTTAGGCAGCTTTGCACTTGAAGCAGCATCCATATATCAGTTTTCAATTAATTGTTCTAAAGGCCCAAAGCACTCAGCGTTGCACTGAAGACTTATATGAACACAGAAATGTTAACCCTAATTCAGGACATTCAGATAACACCCAAGACCAGAACTAAGCACCATCTTAGCTCATTAGATAAAACTGACACGTCTAATGCATATGAAGGCAAATCATCTCTGTTTTTCTTTAGTTTGACAAAGTCTTGTGGTGCTAACAAATTGAGTTTGAGCAACCAAGTCAAACGTAAAGCCCATCTCCATCACTTAAACAAAACTTTCTGCTGAGCATTCTTAAAAGATACTCTGCAAATCCCATCATAGAGCCTTAATCCAGTACAAGCTGTCAGTTCTGACAGTTTCTGCAGGAGAAGTGAGCTGCTTTAGGATGTCGAACTAAAAAAGAACATTGTTGTGATACAGCCTGAACCATTACACACTCAGCTGACCAGAAACCACAGAGACATTCCCCTGAATCCCTCTCAACCTCTGAAAACACCACATCTAATGGAGTATGAGGCCATTTTACAGCATAACAAGTATCTGTAACAGTGTTAATGTGTTAATGTCTCAAAAGAAAGTCAATACCATAAGACTGAGGACCATCTCTGTCGTTAAATGCATATCTATGTTGACTGTTTAGATTATTTTCCAAGAGGCGATTTGTTTTGGGTCGACTTTGTGAGCCTAAAAATATGCTACACATCAGCTGGCTTGTAAATTCTGAATTAAATAAATACTACAATAAAGGTGCTTTCTCCTTACAGAGTTAAAGCTTTAACCTACTTTTACTTAAGACAGTAATTGCCTTTGCAGGGCTGTTAAATAGACACTATAAGGTATAACTACACCATAAATTACAGTAATTTACCACAGACGCACTAATAATACCTACAAAGAAAATACTTCTATTTGTCATGAAGATATTCATAAAACAAAATTAAAGAAATATACATAAACCTAAAATGAACTTGGCTATTTCCAAGCTACTTCCACCAAAAGATGCAAATATTTTCTGCAGCATGCAATAAATCCAACTTACTATACTTGATGTTCTTCAGTGGCACGCATGAGACGACAGACATGAAGAAAAATCTTGCTGATGCAATCCTAAGAGAAGCTGACTATAATAACCTTTTTTTTAAGCACAGCTTGGATAAAATTGCATTATACGGTGCGGCACCTCGGGCGTTCATGTCAGCGTCTCGCATTATGATACAAAATGGGTCAAGCTGCACATTATAATTTGAGCCGTGGAACGATAACGACAAATCAGGCAGTATTGCCTCATTGAGTATATCAGATATATATAAGCATGTGTCAGTGGATGAGATAGGATACAGAGCAGAGCAATAATGCAACATAAAGTGTATGTATGAGATCATTTGAATAGAGACTGAGCAGGATCGTGTGAGAAAAGGGCGTTATCTGTGATTTAAAGTTCAAAGACGGAGTAGTAGATAACGTTGTTACTGTGGCCAAGAAGCCTAGTATAGCAGGCTTTTAAAATGATTCAGACTGAGTCCTTGGAGGCCATCTTTGGACAAGCGCCAGAGGGTGCTGGTGGTGCAGCAGCAGCACCTGCACCCAGGCCCCCAGGGGCCACACGGTCCCTCTACAGTTGTCACTGTGTGCAAAGCGGCTGCAGTTGCGTACATCTGTGCACAACAGGAGATTACGAGGGAGTCCCCGTGTTTGCGCCCAGGTCTGGTTGGCGAAAAATCTGCCAGCAAAAGCTGATTTGATTGTTGCTGTGTTTGCAGCATTCGAAGGGGCTGAGCCGCCATGACTCTTCAGCCCAAAGGTAATAAATGGTAATTAATTGTGAGGTGTGCCTCTAAGGCAAATAAAAATCATTGGTCACGAAGACTGAATTAAAACGCATCAATATCAATTTAACCAGCGTTGACTCCGAGTTATAAGGCCTAGAGGAACCTTGTCTTTGACCGCCAAGTCTGATAATGACAACGTGAAGCGTGTGAACGTGACTTTGTGTTCTTTAGCCAGCATGTTTAAATTAAAAAATGGCCGCTTTATAAATTAATAGAGAATTATGCGAGCCAGAAATATGTTACAAGTAAATCAAGCATTGTAACCTTCGGAACGAAAGTAAAAAACGGCTTACACACCTGTGGAAAGATTTGTTTGTAATTTAGTTTTCTGCTGATTTTGAACAAAATTAGAACAATGAATGTATAACTCATGTCGGTGATTCTGAACTCAAAAGTACATTTGACACAATCTTTATTACTTAAGTTGATTGGACAGGGAAGCACAACACCAGCCAAATAGCTATAGCTGTGTTTAGAACCCAAGGTAATTTGGTTTTATTATTAAATTAATATCAAATATCAAACAAGACTGTCATACTAATGAGTTGATTAAATAATTAATCAATTTTACTAAGCTTACTTTTTAAAAAAAATAAGTGTATTGATCAAACTTTAGTCCATAAACTAAAGTGTAAACTAAATGTTTAAAGCCACCAACTTTTTGTGAGTGTTAGGATAAAAAGAAACATGAAAACATCAACTCTGATCACTTTCTCCATTGAGCAACAGGCTTCTGGCTGGGCAGTCCTGCATGCACCAACAATGTATTATTCATTGACAAACACTGATATTTTTAGACCTGTGGCTTGTTGTTGGCACACAGCACCTTTCAAATGTATTTGTGTGAACTTTTGAACATTTTCCCATTTAAAACCACAAAACTTGATGCATTTTATTTGGATTTTATGTCAACCACCCTGAAAACAACATGCCCACCATTAGAAATAGTAGTGGTGGTGAAAGATAGACTGAGTTAACTACTACACAATACTGGAAGAAAACCTGATAAATAACCCAAAGCAAATGTTAAATCCGCACACAGAACTCAAGAGTCGCTCTACATCCAACATGACTGAACTTGAGCTATTTAGTAGTAGAACCAAATCTAATCTCTAAATGAACAAAACTGGTAGACACCCACAAGCAGCTAGGCAGCAGTTTTGTTGTTTGTAATTATACTCACAACTTTGTGTTGGTCTAACAGACAAATCCCAATAAAAAAACATTAAATACTGGAATTGTAACGTTGGAAAAGTTGAAGGGGCGTGAATAAACTTTCACGGGGCAGCAGCTATGGGTGCGCACCTGTCACTCTTTTTGCGCAGCTCGTTGTCAGGAGTTGTCGGACCATGACGACCTGCTGAACCCTGTAACAGAGCTCAAAGAGCCGCTGTAAAGAGCGGCCCCTATAGAGCTCACTCACCGGGACAGAAACCAGCCTCCACCCGGGACAAAGAGGAGGAGGAGGAGGAGGAGGAGGAGGGTAGAAGGTGCGCTGGAGGCGACACCTGTCAAGCTGTTGCTAAACACGCCGGCTTTATGAAAAAGGACTGGAGACTTCGGGGGATAAACCGAGCTGGAATCGGAGATTAGTTGCTCCTTTATTGTCGGTGTTCATCACTCAGACCTCTGAGGAGAGGGGAAAGGTGTGGAGGGGGGGAATATGAGGCATTAATGTCATGTCAAAAGCTGTTTTCAAAAGACTGTGTTGAAGTTAGCATCTGATCTGTAGGCTCCCACTGGGTACCTCGTTAAAGGGCTATTCCGCAGGCACACGACTCTGGACGTCCTTTGATTTGTTTTAGCTCCAAATGAAAAATAGTCAAACTGGACTGGATTAGTCTGTGAAACGTCATTTGTGAATACTTTATTCCATCTATGAAAAAAGTGTGATGCCAATGCTTTTCTTAGCTTCTTCGCCATAATACACAGAGTCCATTTTGAAAAAAACACACTACAGGCAGATCAAACCGGGATGAAATCACTGCCAATCATTTACCTGAGGCCACCTATGATAGCGTCCACCTCAATGCAACTACACAACATAGAAAGTCCAAACATGGGGAGAACCAGTCAACACTGATTACAGCTTTAACAACAAAAAAATAGTTTTATCCTTTGTTCAGTTTGTGAAAACTTTTATATCTATTTTTAAGCTACAAGCCACAAAACACCTGATCCAGCTTATTGGATGTAATAACTTGAATGACAGACAATTTTGGATTTGTAAAACCTTTATTACATCAGTATAGGTGATCTTTATCTTTCTTTTAAGCTTAAGATGGCGTCCATTTTAAAAAGCCCACCTAGATGGCTAAAAACTGGAGAAACATAACTTGTTTTGTTTGTTTGTCTGTTTGTTGTTTGTTCTTTTTAGATTTGGACAGTTTTCTGGCCATAAACCCTCTTACATGGGGCCCGTCATAAGAACAATTCAAATAGGCACTGATTTATCTGTCAGATATGAAATCATTATTCAATTTGGAAAGCAAAATCTGAAATATTTTAGGCATTTTTGGGGGTACATGATAAAAACTTCAACACTTAGAGTAAAAACAAGGCTACAATTATTTTAGACAAATTGGACAATGTACAGTTTATGATTTAAGATGTATTTGTGTTGGGATAATAAAAAAAACATATTTTATGCTCTATTGACCAGTTTCAACATTTTATATTTGATTCATGATAAAAGCTACCCAACAAAAGGGCAAACCTGCAAAAAAATTATAATTTTTTTTATTCTATAGCACACAGTAATCTGGAAACCTCTATTGCTTTGTGAAAACTTATAAAATGGACAAAAACAAAGCTGGCCAGGCTTAATTCAAGCTAGAACACAAAAAGAGTGAATTTTTACAAACTGAACACAAAGTTTCACCCAAGTATTTTCCCAACACTTTAAGAATTCACAACCATCCAAATCAAACATATTTTAAACTGAACCGGGGCAAATTGTTGTCCGGAGTTATTAAATTCAGTGGAATGGCCCTTTAGTCAAACGTCGAATCAGATTCCAACTTCAGCGTCTTCCCTTTGAGTTGACGAACTTGACGCAGATGGCACCTGAGCGGTGCGCATTGAGCGCAAACAACGGGAAAACCGGGATGTAAAAAAAAAGGACGCGGGGGGGAGCTTTACACCCACTGCTCTCTCTAAATCCCACGCACACACACGCTTCCCCCACTCGTATTAACCCACTACAGAGCGCAGAGTAAAACCGCGGGGTGGGAGTTAGTGCTCGTCGCGGAGCTTCGGTGCGGGCAGATTCACCCTCCTTCGTCCCGCTGTAGAAGCTGTTGAACCTGCTGTAGTACCTGCTAACCGGAGAGGATAATATAGGAAGGGACGCCCCGCTGGACGCGAGCAGGAGAGGGTCACAAGGTATGGATCTATGCCATGTTGATGACTGTGCGTTTGTGGAGGGAAAAAGAGTCGGTCCCATTACGGATATGCAGGGTTGTGGGGACTGTCAGTGCTCGGTGTGCTTCTGCATGTATGTGCGCTGGTTGGTATTGTGTGCAGTCGTGTCGTAGAAGCGCTTTTACGCATCAAAATGTAGGGGGGGAAAAGTTGTAGATTTTACCTGCAACATTTAAAAGAGTTTCAACCAGAGCGAGATTAAAGAAGAGGATTATAAATTGTAAAGAAAAAAAAGAATCCCCTCTTGCACATTCTTGCCCGTCTCCATCCTTCACAGGAGCAGCGATGTGTGTGTTTTTAATCAGAGTATAATTGCATGCGGTCATTCTCCATCATGTGTGTGCCTTTGCATGAGAAAAAGAAGCCCTCCTTTTAATCTGTCACTTGTGCGCCAACAGATGTGCTTTGCAGCTTCACTTTGAGTAGGACACAAGCTGGACTAAAACCACACACAGAAACAAACAAAAAATACACACACTCTTTGCACTAAACCCGTCGAAAATCTCCTGCTGGATGCAAAGATATATGCGCAAACGCACGCACTCACACAGATGCACTGTAAATACATGTGAGGGATTACTGTAGTCGTACATCACACCAAGCCTGCAGATTAGAATAATATTCTCAGGGCCAAAGATGTAGAGAACATGGGATTAGATACATAAAGAGATGGATGGATGATGGATGCATGCATGGATGGATGCAGAGAAGCCAAAAAGACGGGAAAGACAGAAGGAGACAGAGAGCAGCAGAGAACACGAGATTAAAGTGTAATGTCCTAGAGAGAGACAGAAGAGAAAAAGGGAATCCAGGCCAAGTCGTGTAGTTAGAGGGAACTGCCATGGCAGAATGTGGCAGGAATAAAGACGAAGAGAAGGCAGCAGACACTCTTTCTTTATCGCCTCCCTTTTGATCTCCTCTTATTCATCCATCCGAAAGCAAGAGGGGAGAGCTGCTTATATAACTCTCACTTTGAAACCTATTAAACCAAGAGGGGGTGGGAAGGGGGGGAAAAAGAAGGAGGAAAAAAACACAATAAGCCTTTTAGAAATTGTGAAATTGCGAGACAAAATTTTGAAATAAACCCCGGAAAGAGGAATAGACACTTTTGTCTCTAAAATCCTGCAGGATGAACTGAGCCAGCGGCAAGTTTTTAAATGCACTTGGTGCTAAAGGATATGTAAATGCGGACTTGTTCTGCACAGCATGCGCCTGCTGTTAACGCTTTTGTAGGCCCTAATTGAACTCCAAGAATTACTCCTGACAGATTAATCTGGTCTTTTAATCAGCCCTTCGTCTTGTACCGTTGACTTGTGCAGCTCTGCAATCAGGATGCAAACGCTGACTGCGGGCAATAAAATACAGCATTAAAATATGATCAGAGGGCTCTGTGTTACAAGCAGAAGCTCAACAGGCTGCAACCGTTTACAAGAAAAACTGCATTTTAGATCATCCCTGCTCACTTCGTGTGCATATTCTCTACTGGCATGGCTAGACAAAATGAGATTGAGATTTATTGGAAACAAAATATTTTTATAGCTCAAAAACATCCTTAACAGTGTTGTTTGGATAAACTCAGAAATGGTAAATGGGACAAAAGCACTACTGATGCATTCATCATCTCATGTCCAAATTGTAAAGAACTACTTGGATCCAATATCTGTTAGGTATAATATTTACGGCGCCACATATTCAAAGTCTAATTGCTAGAAATATATAATCTATTTGGACACCTGAATGGACTTCATTGTCATTTACGCCCCATCTGTTGATTTTATTGATCAAAATCCTAAAGCTCAGTGAGAGTGGTGGCATTGTGATGATGTAAAACAAGGTGAAAATGAGGGTAAATCCCAGCAGTTTTTCTATTAAACTACTAAAGCACTGCTACAAATTGTATACAGACCAAAATAAAAACGTGGTAGATCAATCGGTTGAGATTTGGGTGTTAATAAAAGGCAGAGAAGCTGTGGGGGAGATAAACAGAGAACAGTCCACTTTACAAGTTTTATGTGCTGATCAGTTGTTATGTTTTGATCATTTTGTCAATACCTGCACTTTGTACCAGTGCATTGCAGTGTAGTACCAACCTCCTTGTGTTAAATATGATGATTCTTATGTATCAATTTATTTTTCTTATGCATCTTTGTTTAATTTGGAGACAGCGTAGAGTACAATTAATTATTTATCATTAGTTCAATGTTATTTTAATAATGCTGTATGTTGTGACTGTACATGGTTTCATTTTCGTCTGTGTGATGTTACTCTATGTGAAAAAGCAAGGAGTGTAATTCTGTTGTGGAAATTCAATGCAATTGTTCCGTGGAAACATGGAAAAACTGCTTAAACTTGCACTTTTGTTGCACCCATATTTAAAGACAGTTGGTTCTTTATCATTTTTGTCAAAGTTATTAAGAGTCCTTGCAAAAGTTCCACAGAACCACTTGTGGCTGCAGGTTGCAGACCCCTGAACTAACATTATTTGGAGCTGCTGCTTAAAATTTTTATCTGTCAAACAGACTATGAAATGTTGCCATTGCTGGCATAAATTGCTGCATGGTTGGTATAAAACATCTCGCAGTAGATGTGCCTGACCAAATGTGCACAGGTACAAAATGATGAAGGACAGAAATGGCCAAACCTCCAATGCAGAACACTACATGAAGCCTTTTTCACAAAACTGTTTCTCTTTGTTAGCTGGACTGAAGCAGGCAAGGTAAGGGTTGACCTCTGCTACCTCTCAGTTCAATAGAAAGGTATTCATAGAGGCTCAGGGTATGTAAGGCTTTCTGTATTTAGGTATACAAAGCAGGATGTGGCGATCTTGAGTGATTGCCTTGTAAAAGGCCAAACCAGATTAAAGAGGGGCCTTGTCGTTGAACGACCGTAGCGCAAAACTGGAGAGCTGGTACTGCAGCGCAGTTCAGTTTACTTTAGCAGAACGCCTTAATGATGGTGGGAGTGTGTAGCCATTGAGACATGGTCAAGAGGACTTGCTAAAGTTTAAGCCAATGGTCAGAATTGGGTTCAAAGGGGATTGAAGTGAGTTTGAAAGCTGCATGGGTGAATTTATTTCAGAAACAGTTGATCTACTGAGATTTTCATACAACACCATTTCTTGAAGTTATTAGGGAGTGATTCAAAAAGGAAAAAAAATCCAGTGAGATGTGCTGTGAGGACGAAAATGCCTTCATGGACAGGGTCAGAATAGAAATAAATAAGAAGGCATCGATCTATCCTGCCTTTTATCAATGGGTTTGTTGCTATAGTGCTCTTCTGATGGCTACCTCCAGCAGCCCTAATAGTCTCACACTGATTACTTTGAGTGTAACAAATTTTTGGAAAATTTTCACAAAGTGAGCTGAGCCAAGAGATGCTGAAAGGCGAGGCCAAGTGTGGGGATTGAGCGGAGGGGGTAATCAGGGCTGTGGTCAGAACGAGAGAAGTACTGTTACTTACTTATAAACTTTGTTGATATATTTAGCGGTTTTCCAGACTCCAGCGGCTTCCACTCTCACCATCTGTCAATACAGCAGAGCAGCTTTGGGTTGTGGAGGAGATTCTTGTGAATGTGCAGCAAACCAATTTGCAGCAACTTTTAGATGCCATCATGTAAATATGAACCCAGAATCTCAGAGGTAAGGTTCTGGGATCTTGATGAATATGAAAATTTGAAGACAAAAGAGGGTCCAATCCAGCATCAGAAAGTTGTACCCAATATATTTCTATACAAGTTTCAAGAAACGTTGAAGAACTTCTATTATATGAATCCATGTTAATAGGTTCCTCGGTGAGTGGGTTTTGTTTTAAGGATGGTTCGTATTGTTGTGAACATGACTCAGTCTCCCTCTTGTATTCTGCTTTACACAAAAAGGAAAAGGTTTCTCTCTGCATGGTAATATGCAAGTGTTTCCACTAATCCTGTGCGGCGCCGGGCCTTTATTTTTCTGTGAGCTTGTTGGATGTTCGTCAAAGTAGAGCAAATCAAAACAGGGATCTATAAGGCTCTAAACTGTGGGAACCTTCTCCATACATTGTGTACATGGGATGTCCTTTTAAAACAGTAATTTGTGTTTCCTGCAGTATGATGTACAGGAAACTGTTCTTACTCACTCTATAAAATCAGTCAATCTATTCTGTATGCTTTAATGTAAATTCCCAGCTGCATGACTCGAGGTTCCAACTCCTCCGCACTTTTCATCAGCAGAGAGGGCATCTTCCCTGGTGGCGGTTTGTTCGGTTTACCAGTGTGTGATTGCATGTTCATGTTCAAGAGCACTGGGTCACCTCCCTGTGGCTGCGCTGTGCTTCATGTATCTAAGTAATATGTCTGCTCTCCTCAGGCACTTTCACCCTCCTATCTAATACACCGACCTGATTGATTTCTGACTCTGCTCATCTACTGATTTATTATTTTACAAAATACGACCCTCATCATCTCTATGACCTCAATATGCATCTTACTTACGCCTATTAAAAGTGGAGACTGATTGACTGTACACCACTTTTAAATAATACACTCAACTTTGTTTATATTACTCATGACATTCTGGCATCAATGTTTCATAACTAAAAATGTATGCAAGAGAGAATATGAAACCGGGACAAGAATTTAACTAAGCAACAATACTTACAGTAATTCCTTTGGCATGCTCCGAACATTTCCTTTTATTAATGACTCAATTATGGAGCTGGTTCCAGTCCAAATCAATTACCAGCTGGAACAAATGAGAAACATTCGAGCTGTTCATGCCGGTTTAGTTTTTGCTTTATTATTTTTTATTCTATTGTGTAAAGCTGAAAAATGCATGAAGTAAATTGGTGAAGCACAAGCTTTAATGACAGACTGCAATATTATGAGGTAGGAGTGTGCATCGTATTCAACAACCAGAACAATCTAAAAAAGAGCCGTGTAGGCTGGGAGTGCCGACTATATTTGGACCTCCAGATATACCTGTGCATTAGTGTGTCCAGGTACCCCACCTTATTAAAGCTTGTGTGTGGGAAATGCTGCACTTGTAGCCAGATTTGGAGTTTAACCCGCCCCCGAAACAATGATTTCATAACTGCACTCTGAGCAGCTTTAGAGCCACTCAGACAGAGAGAGAACTGCCTTCCTGATTTAAAGTGAAGTATATTAGGGCTCACTTTATTATCCTCCACTAAGACTTGGGAAGACAAAGCTCCTTTAGATGTAAACATTCACGGTGACAGTGATTAAATCTATAATCAGTCAATTACTCAAGCTGAGCTTGTTGTTGAACTTAATTAAACTTCAAACTAGTGTAAATATGATGTACACATATTATCTGCGGTGTTTTATATTATAACCCAAATACAGCTGTACAGTTTGAGCTGCAGAAATATCTGCTTTGCTACAGTTTGGTAAGCCCAGCCGTCCTACACATTTTTCATGCCCAAACTCCGAATTATCCCAACATAAAAATGAGTAGAACTTTCAGCCTAAAATATAAATACCAGCAAAGGACTTTTTCTGAACTTACTGGTGAAATATCCAACGAGATCAGAAACAGAAACCTGTAAAAACCATCGATCCATGACAGATGGATGAATAGATGGATGGAATCAGGAAGATAGAAAGATGGACAGAAGGTTTATTGATGGATGGATGGATGGATGGATGGATGGATGGAACATTCAGAGAAAGTAAATTGTGTAGATTAGGGTAATTTCCCAGAAGCCTCGTTGTTTTTCTCATGCAGTTAGTGCTGTAAGCCAGCAGAAACAGAATAAAGGAAACTTCAGCAAAAAGACAGAGAAACAGACCCACTAAATGACACAAGCTCATTTACACCTGATGTTAACATGTGATCTGTATCTGTTTAATGATCCAATTTATGGGGTGTCGCATTTACACTTGGCAGGGCTGTTGGAGTGCAAAGGAATGTCACCCTGTGAGCCAAACAAAGGCAGCCAGAAGGATCTGTTATTGTTTATCTGTACGCCACACATCATAGATCAGAACTGAGGAAGAGAGGCTCGTAAAGTTTTGGCACTGCGTCTGCAGGTTGTCTCTCAGCTGCAACAACTTTACTGAGGCTTTATTTATTTCAGACAATGTTATCTTAGTCATTTCTGTAAAAAGCTCCAAATTGTCCTGGTCTACATTTTCAATTATCTTTTCCAACAAGACAACCTGAGATGAAAAAACAAAATTATCTTTTTACTTCATGCTGAAATTACATAGCTGTGGCTCTCCTGTCTCCAAAAACATTACATATCAGGAAAACACTCCAAACTTAATTGGACGAATTTCTGACATTTTATATGATAATGTCAGCTTGTGAAAGGCCGTTTTCAATAGAAAAATATTCACAACCCAAACCCATAATTAAAGGTACATACTGAACTCTGCGCTGGTACAAAACCAGGACAAGCTGATTAACATGCTCATTATCTTCATTCTGCCTGGATTCAAACTGAATCTCAGTATGCAAATGAATTAATCATAGCTGCTGAATGTTTCAAAGAATCGCTTTGAGTGTGCGACTGACAGCCTACTGTTAGGTAATCCTTCAACCTGCTGATTCATTTTTAACCTAAAAGAGCCTTTCCAAAGAATTTTGTCAATTTGCTTTGAAGAAGATTTTGATCCTGTAAATCTGAGGCAGTTCCATATGCACATTTCATCTTTTTTGCTGCCCAAGCTGACAAGTTCAAGAATTTAAAAAAAGGTGTTACCTGAGAGGAGCAACAGAGGCAAATAAAGTACTTCAAAGAAAGGAGTTCTAGTGCTTCCTTTTATATTTGCATTAACATTGGATTCACTGGACCTACTTTATGCAGATAAACCTGCCCCACAATTCCTTGCAGCTGCGACATTCAAAGCAACACTCAGTTATTTTCCTACAGTCGTCCTAATTAGCATTAATGCAAACGCTCTGGAAGGAGGGTGAGTGCAGGCAATCTGCAAAAACAATCTGTTCCACTTATGTGGGTTTTTCACACACTTTTTGTTCGTTTGTTTTTCCAATGATAAAACTTGGAACTGGATTATTACTTTAACAAAGCTGGCCATGTTTATATAGCCTCCTGACAAAAAAATAAAATAAAATAAATGAACAGAAGTCATTTTATCCCAGATGAATGGTAGTACAACAGCTCGCAGAAATGTACACGTCCTTAGTTAAAGTCAGGGTTTTTATGATTTAATAAAATGAGAATGCATTAAATAATTGTAAGCATAATCTGAAAAATGTATAATTTTATGGGTATTGCTCATAATGATTTTCAATAAAATAATATTTGAAAATTTAAGGTGTATTCTAACCTTATGACTTAAGTACAGTGTCTGGTGTGACAAGCCTGCCAAAATGTGAAGTGGTGGACATTTTAAAGATTGGTAATCGGTCAGAAAACTGTAATCGATGCACCGCTAATACTGTGCTACAAAAGAAAATGTTGAACTAGTACTTTCTTGCTTTAGTTCCTTCTGTTTTCTTGGTACATGTCCAACACCAGATACAGTAAACCTGATTACCCAGAAAAGTTCAGCCATAAAACTTCTAGTTTGTAAGTAGGATCACATACAATCGACACGGTGGTGGCAGCATCATGGTCGGTGAGGGCTGTGGACCAGAGACATCCTCAAATCTGATGCTGACATTGAATCAAAAGGAGGTTCAATAAAAAATATTTTAACCACATTAGTGCATCTTTTGATTTTTGATGTTTAACATCTCCTAACAGATTTGTCTAATCTAAGTTGTGCTGAATTTACAGTATATGTAAAATTATACTTTAACAGGGGTGGGTGCACTTGTGAGAATAAGTTTATATGCAGTCTCTTTCTCTATAAACTCCCAACGTTTTTAGTAGAAATCTGTGAAAAGTACAGAAAGTGGTAAGACAGACCTTTTGAGTAATCGATCAAACGTAAAGTGTTTTTTGAAGTATTTTCACTTGACCCAGAAAACATCGAGATCAAGAGAAGATATGAAGGAGAATTCATAAACACAACTTCCTGTGCAAAGACAACTCAATTGCACTTCCACCACGCTGTGCATTAACTCGTTTTGCAGCAGGTCTGCCATGATGAATGCTCCAGAATGAAAACAGAAACTAAAAACACGACGTGCACTTCATTCTTACTGAAGCGATGTCATTTAGTGTTGGGATATCGCTGAGATAATTGTTGCGTTTCTAAAAGGTAGAAGTCTCTTCATCGTTTCAGCCATGCTGACTTATAAAACACATCCACTCACATATAGTAACCCAGTAACCCTTTCTGTCTTCGAATGCACTGCTGCGGTTTCTGTGCTGACTCTGATACATAAGTCCCAATGTGATTCACTTTTAATGCTGCTGCCGTAAGGAACTGTGGGAAGGAGTTATCTTGACTCTATTAAAAAAGGATGGTCCAGTATTTCCTATGCAAAAGGAGATAACAGAGAACGCAATGAAGCACCTTTCTCAGCATTTAGAGACTTCAAGCGGTTCTTATCAGGGCTGCAGGACTGATACTTCTGGGTCATTTACCTAACTTAGGAAACCTCTTTTGGAAAAGAAAATAAAAAAAACGGGGAGTTTGAATGTAACACTGATGCCGAGTGGTGGGCTGTTCAGAGTCTGTCATCATATCAAAGCAAACCCACGCAGCCATGCTGGAGATGGCCTGTGTTTACTTTAATTGTTCATTTATTTTGTCATCCTGCATTAACATGTGTTTTTGTTCTCAAAGGATTTCTGGACCAAGATTATGTAATAATTGGAGTAATATGGGGAAAACTGCCTTGCAAAAGTATCAACACCGAGTAAACTTTTCCTGCTTTTATCATATTACAAAAGCGGCCCTCAGTTTATGGGATTTTATGTGACAAAACAAAACAATTGAAGACATAAGTGTGGAAACTGTATTTGTATTTATCCGTCTTTATTCTGATTAGATCTGGAATTAAAGATTATTTTGAAAATCAATTGTTCTGATGATTAAAAAAAAATTGGCAGTCTATTTTTTTCTTTTTGCCTCTTAAGCTAAGTTTATACAATATTAGAAATACATTAAAAATACAAACAAGTAATTAATTTCCTTTTTAAATAAACAGTTAACAATTTTTTATGATTAACTGATTAATAATTGGATAGGAAAAGGTGCTTAATAGGAAATTTTTATTTATTTAGTTTTACAGTTTGAACCAAGTGAAGCTAAACTAAACCATTTGAGGGGTTTTGGGTAGAACAAAAAAAATATTTTTTTTCCCATCTTAAATGTTTTTTGTACAGTTTTGGTTTACCTCTTATCTGAATATGTTGCTCTTTCAGCATTTGGCCTTGGTTAATGATTATTTTGATTATTTCAACCATCACTTCATCACAATTAATGCAAATAATCATTCCAGCCCTAATTTGTACACCTGTAAATAAAATTTTGTGTGTATTAAAATCAAGAAGCACACCAGACAAGTCAAAGATGAAATTGTGGAGTGTTAGAGGTAACTCTTGAGGAGCTATGAAGATCCACTCCTCAGGTGGGAGAATTTGTCGACAAAGTCACTATTGCTAGAAATCCACAAACCTGACCAACACAGAATAGTGACGAGAAGGTAAAATATGCTGCAGTGATAATGTGGAAAACGGTGCGCTGGTCACATTAAACCACAAATTACATTTTTAAGCCTAACTGCATAAATGTAATGGTTTGTAGAAAACTAACACACCCTGATTACGCCATCTAGTGGTAGCAGCATCATGCTGTGTGGATGCTTTTCTTCATCAGGCTTCAAAATACCTCAGACTGGTGGAGGGTTTACATATCAGGAGAAAAACACACAGCCAGAGCTATAATGAAATAGATCAAAACATATCCCTATGTTAGAATGGTCTAGTCAAAGTCCAGACCTCAATCTATTAATGAAGATGGATTCAGATTTGAAAATTTGGTATGCACAGACTGTTACCATTCAGTTTGATGGAGCTTGAGCTATTTTTCAAAGATGTTAGGCTAAGAGTTTTAGTCTCTAGATGTGCAGAAACACATCCAAAGACATTCAGCTGTAACTAACACAAAAGATGGATATTAAGGGGCTTGAAAACTTTTGCAAGGCAAGTATAAATAATATTACAAATAATTTTATCCACTTGCAGTAGAGACATGTGAACTGATTAATCTGGACTGGAATTATTTTGTAGGTCTGTTTACACTATTAATTCATTCTTTTTGCAGTCTACCAGACAAGCAAACTGTGCTTCTGCATAGTTAACATAATGCTGGTTTTTTAAATTTTATTTTCAGACTGTCCCAGAAAGACTTCATAAATAGTCAACAGAGAGATGCCTTTCACAAGAGGGTGTTTTGAACAATTTAGGTTGCTGTTAAGATTCACAGACATAAACATACGCAGAACACATGCAAGTAACAGAGCATGGTATACTGCGTTATGACTTACTGTATTTGAGTGGAAGAGGCTGAGGTGGGAGCGGGGGCACAGAGAAAAGGTCAGAGCTGAGCTTTTATTTGAGCAGGAGGATTGACTATACAGTGCCTGCATTATTCCCTCACCTGTCCTAAAATATCCCACAGGAGCCCTTTGAATATTGCATTTGATTAAACACCATTAAGAGCTGAAAAAAAACAACATTAGCTACTTTAGGTTAGAGTAAAATGAGAAAATAATTTCTATAGAGTGATGAGCAGATTCTGCACACACTGGATAGGACTACACCAACAAACAACTGCTTGTGGATCTGTCTTTAAAGATGGCTCAATTATGCATACTAACCAAATACATATATGTAATCATTTAGACCTCTAAATAGATGGCAAGTCATACAACTTTAATCAGGTATTAAATAACAAGAAATTCAAAAAATGAATCATTACATTTTAGCTGCTGGAAACTGATTTGAAACCCAATTATCACAACAGGAGCAAAAATGTTCACCTGAATCTTAAACTTTGTACTTTAACAAAAAGCTCAGGTAAACTACGCAGCTTTCCTTCTCCAGCTTAACAAGAAATAACTAAAGAAAACGATATCACCGATGACTGACATTTACGATGAATTTTGCTTGTTACTGTGGGAGGAATGGTTGCCGACTGAGAAAATAAAGCCAGCCATAAAAGAAAAGACGGAGGAGAAGTTCGATTGTGACAAAAAAATGGTTCTTTTTTTACTCTCCTCTTATAAAAGCCTCAAAAAGCTGATAGAAAAAGCAAAGGCTATAAAGCTACTAACGAATGCAGAGCTTATGGAAAAAGAGATCTGTCATTTCTGAACGTGTACTCTTTGTAGGCTGCTACAGCTCTGTAAGTGTGCTACTCAACACATGAAAGAAACGGCATGAAGGATTTCATCAGTAGGACTTTATAATTAGAGAATTACAAGAGAATAGCAGATGAGCCAGAATAGTAGAAGAAAAAAAACTAATGTTGGAGTCCTTCTTTATAATGGGGGGGGGAGGGAGAATATTTGTGATGCGCCAAGAGCTCCAGATTGTCCATATTTCCCTTGTTTCTCACCAGTTGCACCACAAGTCTGTCTGTTGCAGTCCGAGCGCGTCGCCTGCGGCAGAAATTACTGTTGCCATGGCATGTGAAGAATGTAATTTATCTGGAGCTTGCATGTTCAAAATTGTTGAATCTTTTTTTTTTTCAAATTTGGGGACAGGCGCCGACTGTGTCGTGTTGCTGGCAGCGTTTTTCCCTCAACCAACCCGTTGCTTAATGACAAGCAGTGGGGGTTCAGTGTAATGTGTTTGTGTCTGCTGAATGCAAATAAGTATTCCACCCTCTAAATGTTTGTCTTGAAATGCTGCACGCTCTTTGCTCTATGGCTATTTTTTCAAGATAACGCCTTTTTCAGCAATGAGAATGCGTGTTTGAATGGCTCCAGGAGGAGCATAGTGGAAAAAGAAACAAAAGTAAGTAGAATGCAAAACATCGCAAAGCACATTTGGATTAAATACCAAAGTCATTAAGAGTAATGACACAACTGTTGAAGTAAAATGACTTCGTTTGGAACAAAACAAAGTGTCTAAATAAAAACAAATGCCAAATTACCAACAGCTACCAAGGCAACAAGGAGTAAGAAACGCTGCCACAGTGTTTTAAAGAAATTTACATCAACGCAAACCAATTAGAAGGTTGTGTTCTGGAAATGTAACAGACAGCATGCTAGTGCAAGACTGGGAGGTTGACCTACAAAAATATACAGTGCATTGCAAAAGTTTTCATACCCCCTTTATTAAAAGTTACCATTGTCCTTTAGGCCCCATAGCCACATGTTAATTCACAAACCCAGTCCTGTGGGCTTTTAGAAGTCTAACTTTAAAGCTGCAGTATGTAATTTTTACTAAAAAAGAAAAAAAGTTTGTGTTTTCTTTACATATTTCTTAAAACTGTCACTGTGTCCTGACAGTAAAAAACATAAAATCTTTGAAAGAAAATGGAGCTCCTCTGTCTCCTCTGGTGACAGATTTAACAAATATGTAAAAAATTAACTAATAATAGAAGGAAACTAAAATAAGACTTCTATACATTCAAGACATTCCCTGTAAAACAAGACTTCAATGACGGAAAACATATTCGTCTCTTTTTGAGCCACTGGTTCACATGAGACATAACAGTTCAAAGATGCTCAATTGTTTGATTTCTGGTGGGAAACTAAATGAGACAAATGATTGACCAAATTATGTTTAACAACTTATTGAATTGCAATTAAGACTCCAACTGTGTGGAATATAATATTCATATAAATACAGCTGTTTATAAAGCAATATCCTGAGCTTAGAGCATCCTAGAGTCAGTGATTAACTAGTCATCCTAAAAGGGCGAGTTTGGCACAAACCAATAAATGCAAATAAATAGGAGCAATGATAAGATAAAGGCAACTTTGGAGGAGCTGGAGAGTTTCATAGCTTAGGTGAAAGAGTACGATGACAGCTGTAAGTCATCCACCAATAGGGTTTTTTCGGAGAGGGATAAAAAAGAAAGCCAATGACTAAAGCATTTAGAAGACAATGGTCATAATTTTTCTGTTTGCCTGAAATACAAAGCACTATTTCTGGAGGAAAACTCACATTATACTTCAGTCCTAATACATTATCCCCACTGTGAAACATGGAAGTGGAGCTGGAGCTAAATAAACAGCAACACTAGAGAAAACCTGTTAAAGGCAGTGAAAGACTGGAGACTGGGGCGCAGCTTCAACTTCTAATAGGACAACAAATCTCCAAAACACAGCCAGAGCTACAATAGTTCACATCGACTCTAAAACCTGCAGCTGTGTAACATGGACATGTTGTTCTACGAAGTCAGGGAATACAAAAGCACACTTCAGAATTTTTTTTTTTTTTTTTTGCGTTGCATTTTTTTTGCATCATTCTCTTTAACTTCAACGTGACAAAATGTGAAAAGGCAGATGTGAATATATCTGTGACTGTCCTGAGGTAGCAAGGTTCCTAAGAACTTACTTTTTTGCAGGTGTTAGCCTTGATTTTGAGCTTTAATAACTTTTCATAATTACCCTGAGGCTTTTCTGGAGTGTGTTTTATTAATAGGAACCAAGGTGAACAAAACAGCAGAGGGAAGACAGATCAGCAGCAATCAAGGCTCCCACTAATAGCTTCTTAGTTTAAAACATTGAACTCATAGATTTTTTTTTCCTTTTTAAGCTGAAAATGGAAAAACAGCGACAGGCTGTAATAGAAACGGGACACAAAGTGCTGGTGGGAGAAAGGTAGAGATCCTGTCAGCTGGATGTGAGGCTGCATGCTTCACATCTTACTGGATTTAAAGTGGCCTATGGTTTGTCTGTCATCTCCCTCACAAGCCCACAGGAAGGACTCCAGAGATTCTCGATCAAAGTACAAGTGCCGAGCCCAACGTAGCGAGAGTAATAGTGACTTATCTAAGAGTGCTTGTTGGTGGCATGTTGTGCGCAGTGGTGAGAGTGTGTGTAAAGGTGTCTGATCCGTAAATTATCCCCCTCCGTAGCTGCTTCCTACCTCACTCTGAGCTGAAGAAAGGGAGGGAAAAATAAAGGCTGCAAAAACCTTCAATCATATTTAATGTGCTTATTTATCCTCATACTGTCATAAGGGGGATGTGTATGCACGCCGGGCTGCCTGTAGAAATGTGTGTTATGCTGAAATATGAGGTGCATCAAAGCATCTCTGAGTGCATTATATCCCAAGCTGAGGTCTGAGTAGTTTTCTCCAGGTTTTTTCATAGCAGATAAATTTGATGCATTCCTCCTGTGCTGATAGAAAGCAGTGTTAGGCAGATATTAAATCTGTTTCGCACGCGAGCCAGGCCACTTCGTCCACCGCCAACCTGATCCAGGCGACGCTCCCGCCACAGCCACCGAATATGCTCTTGTTAATATCGCCGCTCTGCTGCTCACGACTGAGCAGAGAAATTAATTCCAGTGTTGTTGGAGGATTTTACTCACAACTTCAGGGCTGTCAGTCTGTAAAACTCAAAATAAAACCTGCATCAGGCCGCCCTAAGTAGCTGCCAACCCGCCTAAAAGCTTTCATCTCAGACGGTTTTTTTAGCTTTCCTCTTGCTAATGTGATTGTGGTGGGCTTTCCTAGCCTGTCAAGAGTAACATGTCGGGATAAACAGCTAATTGTTTACAATCCGTCTTGTAACTATTATGATGGGGAAAAAACTGAAAGTTTTTTTCATGGTAGAGATGGGGATACTCATTGTTAACTTGTGCTGTAATGTTAGGCGAAGTGAGCAGGTGAAGGAGGTGGACTCGTGTGAGTAGGCAGTGGGCACCGCAAGGCTTCAGCCATCAGAGACCCCCCGGAGAGATGATGCAGTTTATTCGCAGATTATGCATTAGAAAAAATAAATAAATCTGTGTGCTGTCTCTGTGGAACACAGCATGATGTCTGGCTGTTTTAATTATTAGCTGCTGTATTTAAACTGAGCTGCAAGCAGTTTTAAAAGTTTATGCAAAACACCCTCAGTGTGTGTCCTCTGTTCCTTTTGCCTATCTTTGCCTCTTCAACCCTCCCTGCCCCAGCATTGTCCTTTTTGATTTTCTTCGCAGCTCCTCTTTTCGATTCTTTGCTCCATTTAAACCCCAATTCCTCCTCCTGCTCCTCCATCACTTTCTTCCTCTCCAGCCGTGTTTTCTCTCATAGTCTCGTTTACTGCCTCCTCTGCACATCGTTCCTTTTTTGCAAACCGGTTCCCCCTAGGGCGAAAACTCTACAGCTCACTTTGTCTCCCTGTCTGCCTCCGTCTACGCTCCCCTCCTTCCATCTCTCTTCCTTAGCCTCTTTCTTTCACTCCATTTTCATCTTCTCACTCGCTCTCTGACAATAGGTTTCAGGACCTATCTATTGAAATTTCCCATTTGCGCCGCTTGCCTCTCAGTGGCTGATCACCGTCGGAGGTTTGTTCTGCCTTTACTGTTCGGAGGAATGAGATGGGGGTGGAAAGGGGGCAGAGGGAGTGAAAAGAAACACAGCAAGAAACACCACCAATACACACATCTACTAGACCCGGCTGGTTGGAAAGGGTTTCATGGAAAAAGTTTCTATTTGATCGTCATGCTGTGGGACCCAAATAAAACTCACCCACAGATAGAAGGATTGGCTGTGTTACATAAACAATATCAGAACGGACATATAAATGTTTGCGCAAACATTTGTAATTAGTCCAAACGATTTGAACATTTTAAAGGGTGAAGCCCCAGAGGCTTTATTTTTTTATTCTCTCTCTGACTGACATTAATTAGATTAAACATTGATTGTTTTAGAGAAGGTAGATTTAGGAAAATTATTTTCATTTGTTAAATACTAGAACAATAAAATGTATAAAATTAAGATATTTTTTCCCCATTGTTTACATGTATCTCCTTACAATTTGGTAGCAGTACCTTGAAACTTGGGTCAAATATTTTTGGTTTTCCTTCTATAAGCAAGCTTCTCGTAGAAGTTTGCTGGAATTTTGGCAAATTCTTCCCAACAGAATTTATGTAACTGGGTCGGGTTTTCAGGCTCTTTTTTAGCACTGAGAACGCAGTGTTTTGATGGTCACTCCAAAACACTGACATCCCCGTCTTTATGCCACTTTGTAAGCACCTTGTCTGCATATTAAGGGTCACTATTCATTTGGAAGAACCAAACACAAGCTTTAACCTTCTGGTTGATGTTTTAAAATTTCCCCATGATGTTATTTTCTCATAATGCCATCTGGAGCTGGTGAAGAGCACCAGTCATTCCTATGGAAAAACACCCCAATAAGAGATGCTGCCACCCCCGTAGCTCACAGCTAGGATGGTGCTCTCAGTCTTTCAAGCTGTTTCTTTTTCTCCAAATGAGGCAATGGTCATATGTCATCATCCCACCAAACGTTGAGTTTCCCCCCACTTCCCCGAGTGCATTTGCAAATTATAAACCGTCTTTTTTTAAGCTATTCAGAAAAGTGACTTCTTCCATGCTGAGTGGGCTTTGATGCCATGTTAGTACTCATTTAGGACTCATTTAACTATGGATTACCAGCCTTAACAAGCATATTTACAAGGCTTTAAGATATGTTATCTACATTTTGCACCCACACATGTTAGTCTCCTTTCTAAACAGCATGCAGGCTGAACTTTCCCATGCTGTTTATACCTGCGTGTAATTGTTTGGACAGATGGTTGTGGCGCCGTCAGGCATCGGAAAATGTACTCAAAAACAAGCCAGATATGTGAAGGTTCACAATTCTTTTCTAATTTCTTGGCTCATGTCCTTTGATTTTTCCATGATGTCAGATAAGAAAGATGCATGTTTCAAGTGTTACCTTAAAAAACACTAAGTCTCTTAAAATACCTTAATTCACTCACATTTGTGTCTCTATTTAACTCAAAAGTTGCAATTAACCTATCAGAAGTTTACAAAGCCATGACATCACCATCTGACTTTTCCAAATAGCTTAAAATAGCTTAGTGATTGTAAACTTCTGAATTTAAAAAATGAAAATTTCTGGCTATTGTTATTTTAGTCTTTAGCAGATAGAAATAGTTTTAGCAATACTAACTAAAAATTAGGCCAATTTAAAATCAGACACAAGTAGAAATCTCTAGAATTGTTGCTTTTTTTACAGTATGTAAATATTTGAATTATCTGTATTTGTGGTGTTTATGTATCATACTTTTCTTAAAAGTATGATACAAAAGATAGAAAAGTATGTAATGCAATGACTGATGGAATTTAACATATTTTATTTATAGACTTTATAAGTTTTTACAAAGACTTTATAGTTATTTAAATAGAAATTATTTCTTAAATATTCTGTACAACAGCAAGTATGTGCAATTAATACAGTCTTTTTTATGTCAGCCAGTATTATAAAAGGATATTGCTCTTGCTCAAGTACTACTTAACCCATAAGAGAGAAATATTAGGAGTGCAAGGAAAAAAAAACAAGAATAAAGAGAAATGAGATGTAAATTTAAGAAAAAAAGATGAAAATCAAACAGTTTGGCTAGAAATGCAACAGAGTTAAAGAGGATAAAATATGGGAAAAAATTATCTTAAGACATTTTAAAACAGATGTAACTTAGCACCTTGCTGCATTCTGCAGATTTCAACATTTTCTACAAGCAAATTCAGAGCTAATTGACCCCAACACAATTCAAAGTGAGAGGCAGAAGATGGAGGAGAGGCAAGGGGGAGACAGAAGCCAGGATTGTGTGAAGTGTCACAAGAAAAAGAGTGGGAGGTAGTGTTGTCACAGTGCATAATGTCGTTGCTATCATTGTTGCTGCCTGGAAGAACAAAGAAGAGAGAACTACAGTGTTTGTGTGTCAGGAGGATAAAGTAGGTGCAAGTTCACGGGTCAAAAGTGAATGAAAAGTATGCAAGCGTGAAGAAAAGGCTGCGAGGGTGAATAAACCGATTCTTTTAGGAGTAGAAAAGATCATTGCCTGGATGTTTATTTTAGAAGAATGACTACTGGTGTCAAACCACTGATCACTGAGATACTGTTAAAAAAACCCATTATTGACTGTGTTCAACACATTTGTCTTGACATTTATCAGCATTGTGACATTTATTCTTCCAAAAAAAAAAATGGTGCAAGTTTTTGAGCTGGGCCTCCTATTCCTGCATCCGTGTACAAGGAGACTTGGTTTTAAATGGCAAAACTAGAATGACATTTTAGACCAAATTACATTTTGCAATTATAAAGTCTACAGAAAGTTCAGCTTTACCCCATAAAGCACACAAAATGTGATGAAACTGAGAAGAATTTCAATATATCACAGTCACTTACAAGATGTTACACCTCTGAGCTAAATCAATGGGTATAATAAGCATATAACATCCACAGTGTAGCTTTAATTGCAAGTGACTAGGAACAATCCAGATGCACTCTAATGCAGAGCCAATGAAGAGCTTGTTCTGTGTTCTTTTATTATTACTATCAATAGCAGCCGGCTGCAAATCTGGATAATCTACTTAGATGCAGATGAGCAGATGTTAGCAGCGATGCACGCATTGCAGTTTCCTTGATCAATTTTTGATTTCAGCGAGCAAACAGTGTGTTTCACTGACCATGCTTTACACACAGCATAGATGATTTTAGGACTGGCTTAGCTGAGGGTGGTTGTAGTGGAAGGTCAGTAACTCATAGGATGATGCTGCTCAGTATTTTGTGTATTTATACTCAAACAAATTGCATTGAAAGAAACAAAGGTGGCACTTATTTCTGGAAGTACTTTAAAATATTGGTTAGAAGAGAAGTGGTGCAAAGTTATCACTGCAAAATATTAATACTATTATGAAGGAGTGTTTTTAGACATGTTGCAGTTTCAGGCTGGGATAAAAATCAGCTAATTTTCCATCGATAGGTTATAACTGGTGATCAGTCAAATATTAAAAGAAAAAGAGAGAAATCATAACTAATTTTCTATTCTTTAAAATGAAGGTCGGTAAAAGCCTGATTGGTGGATCTTAAAACCCATCCTAGAAATGGCTGCTTTTCACAGAGTCATTTTACCAAGTATCATCAGGGTCACAGAAATCCGACCACAACGACCTGCAGGCTGTGAAGCAGGAACACTGTGGTTCTTCCAGAGTTTCCTCTTGAGAGTTGATGGGTCTCTGAGGAATTTGTTGGCTCTCTAAGGGCCTGAGGTCGTCTTTGTCTTGTTTTCTGTTTGTGGAAGTCTGTTTGCTGTTTGTAATAACAAAAATTTATATGATTTACCATTAGAGTATTATTGTAAACATGTTATTTACATCATTCATTTCCTAGGGATTTCTCTTTTACTCACTGAAATGGAATGGACTTTTTTTAAGGAAGCAAATATAATCTTTAAGATATGTTGAAAGCATTTCGAGTTTATAAAACCAAATACTAATATAGTTGGCTCATAAATCAGAAATACATATTTTAGGAAATTGTTCAGGGCTAAAAGATATTTTAGGTGTAAATATAGTTGTTGAAAATGTTATTTTTATTTGTTGTTGCCTTTGTTAGGGATGTAATCCATGTTTAAGACTCTTATTTTGAAGTAAAAATTAAGTTGTTTTTTTTTACTGCTGTGATGATGGAATAGGGATTTCAGCCGCCCACAAACAGCTGAAATGCCACTTACAATAGTTCAAACTTCCAAATACTCATTAATATACATTAATGCGCACAGTAGACACCATCTTGGCTCTACTAACGTCTACAGTCTTCCTTATCGTCGCTCCTGGAGGTACAGCCAAGTCAGAGCCAGGGAAAATAAACAGCACTCAGGGATTGGCTGCTTTGTAAATGCACGCCAACTGAGCGTCAGCTTGCATTAGTCTTAGGTATTTCAGCTTCCTAAGCTGCATTTCTTTCAAATATTATAAATATACTCTATGAAAAAATCTGCAAATAAGTGCATTTTTTGTAAATAATTGGAAGTTAAGTTCCACAGAAAAATGTGTGAATCCTGAATCAGTGGGGGTCCAATAACAGCTCTTTAGCTGCTATTCTATTTGTGAAAACATGAAAAGGAAAAATTTCCATGTTTCTTTGGCATTAGGACCACCTAAAACCTAGACCAACATAAATAATCAAAATTATATAGAAGAGTCAAACCTGAACTAGGTTACTATACTGATATGCTTTAAAAACAAAGTTTGTTATTTTTTAAACCTGTCACTCTATTTGTAGAAAAAAATAAAAGGGAGTGTTGTTTGTCCAAAAGATAATGATAAAATCTCATCTAGTCTCAATCCATTTCGCAAGATATATGGATGGTCACGCATGGAAACATTTCTTTTTTATAAAATCCTGAAACAGACAACAGTAGGAAACTATAAAGTCAGTAACTCATAAAGTGGGTCGTTGACATCTGGAAAGATGAAAATTATTAATTTATTATTTATTTCATGCCTTGCATTCAAAATATTTTTTAATAGTTTAGTGTTATTTAAAAATTTATGGTCCAACAAATGTTTTTTTTAGCATTTGATCTATTTTTTCACTGACAGTTCTGGCAAAAGAATTACCGGCAGTTTTAAGTCACCTGAGTGAATCCACCCTGACTACACATTAATAGAAGATCAAAATGTCTCTTGGTTGATTTTTTGAGAATCTGTATAGAAACGTACCTGTGAAGACCGAAAGCACCAAGACGCAGCATAAGAAGAGGATATGAAGATTTTAATCTTGTTTATCTGAAATTTTAATATGCAAGCTCTGAGCTGTGGCACAGAGACAGCAGATGTAGGGCTCCCAGTGGCAGCCTATTTCTAGCAGCGAGGTAATATATAAGGAAATAAGTTTCCATACAGTAGGTGAAGACAGTGGTAAAGAAATGCTCTGATCAGCAAAGTGAGACAGCTAAGGAACAAACCTTCAGCACACAGATGTATAAAAAAACATTCCTCTCTCGGCTCTAACAGCTAATTTTTCCTGTGGCTGCAGGAGTACAGGAAGTTAGCACTTTTAATGAGACAGTTTTCATATGAAACATACAGATGACTGAAGACGTTTCCTCCTATAGTACGTCAACCATCAAAATCATAGATTTTAGCTCAGTATTTGAGACGATGAGAAGAATGAAAATACAGGGCTTTGAAAAAGTATTTACTCCTTTTACTTTTATGTATTTATTTTTTTGCTTTTCTGTCTAACTTAAAGCAATCAAAGAAAGTTTAACAGCAAATAAAGATAACCAGAGTAAATAATGTGGTTTTCAAATTATTATTTTAGAAAGTGGGAAAAGAAAACAATCCAACCCAGTAACTGTGTGATTAACCACATTTGGGTTTAAATTCACAAGCGAGGAACAGATGAAGTAGCACACCATGCCCCAATCGTGACAAAATTCAAGAATAGATGAAAAAGTAAGTCACTGATGTCCATAAGTCTGGAAAGGGTTATAAAGACTCAAATGAACCACACCATCTTCATTTACCCACAAATGAAGATGATGAGTACAAATGTATCCAGAACATCTGAAGCCCTGCAAGCCTCATTTGCCTCAGCTAAGTTCAAAGTTTGTTAAGCAACAAGAAAGCGACTGGGCAAAATGGCTTCCTTATTGTTTGATAGGAAAAAAAACTGTGCTGACCAAAAACAACACAAAGTCTCAAATTTGCCAAATCTTCTATGGACTGATGAGACCAAAGTTTTAGTGCAGTCTTGTTACATCTAGAAGTGAAGCAGCGTTTCAGAAAACCATCACACAGACAGAAGTGTGTCGGTCTGGGCCAGACTTGCTGAACAACCTGCTGTGATTGAATAAACCATGAATTGAACTCTATCAAAAAGTCCTGGAGGAAAAGGTCGGCCCTCAGTTCATGACCCAAACACTGGAGCTGGTGATGCAGCAGAACAATAATATGAAACATACCACCAACCACCTGTGAATGTTTCAAAATTAAAAAAAATGAAGGTTCAGGAGCTGTCTAGTCAAATTCCCGACTTAAATCAGATTGAGATGCTGTGGTGTGACTTCAAACAGGCTGTTCATGTTGGAAAACCCTCCAATGTGGCTGAATTACAGCAATTCTGCAAAGAAGAGTGGGCCAAAATTCCTCCACAGCACTGTAAAAGGCTGGCATCAAACCCTTGATGTCAGCTTTTTTTTAACCATTAATTGTTAGGTTTAAGGGGGCAATTATATTATTTTGAGCACGGAGCCAGCTTGAACATAATTTTTAAAGTCCATTTTGTATTTACTTAGATTGTTTGTCTGATACATGCATCAAAACAGAAAAAAAGAATCATTAGGGGTGAATACTTTTCAAAGTGCAGTACATTTAAAAAGTAGCTTCAACTGTCTGCCCTATTTACTCACTGCAGCTAATTGAAGAGGAGCCCAAGTAGAAATTAACTGCAAAAGGAAGCCGACCCCTGGCGTGTGTGGTGTGTGTGTGTTACAGCGGAGTGTCAAAGTGATGCTAGATCAGGAAAAATACACAGTATTGAGTTTTTCTTTCCTTCAGATCTTTGGTGATTATCCCTGCTCACCCTCCCCTCCTCTCCTCTCAGTCTAAATGGAAGCTGTGTGTTGCCGAGTTGGAAACCAAGTCACATCCCTCTCACACTTCTGTTTAGCCCCTCTTAGAGTCTCACACTCCTTCCTCTCCATTTTCCACCTCTACCTTTTTTCTCTGTCTATCCTTGACACGCTCTCTGCCCCCCGCCCCCACCTCTCTTTCTGTCCGCACCGACGCCCTCGACTGATTCTGCCGGAGTCATGGCCTTCGGAGCCTGACGAGAATCCAGAGCCTTGTGTGCGCTCTTGTGAATCGGCGTCTGCGGGCGGAGATGAAATATGAACTGTTAAATGTGAATGCGGCGTGATGTTGTGATGCCGCGTGGCCGTGTCGCTCAGGCAAAGGTGGTGAAAACAGGCGCGCACGTACAAGAAAGCCTGTGTGGTATTATTCTGCATTACATTTACCATTCATTTGGGTGTGATACTTGCCATACAAACACACACAGACAAAGGCCCCGGATTCAAGCTTCACTGACTTTAAACCTTGCTCAGGCTGACAGTAATTTCTGCCTCCAAATTACATTCCAATGGCTTCATAAATCTGCTGCCTCCTCCTCCATCTTTTCTCCTCCTCCCCTTTTCTCCCTCCTTTCACTCCAGCCTCACTTCATTTTTCCTGTATAAGCCTCCCCCACCTCCTCATCCCTCCATCTACGCCTCTATTTCACTTCACGTGTCTCTTTCTCCTTCTCTCCCCTCCCGCTCTCCTCTCCTCTATCACTTATTTTCTCGTTTCCCCCCACACTCCTTCTCCCTGGCGCTGGCTTGGTAAATGAGAAACAGGGAGGCTGAGATGGGGAGGTTACGTGTGCGGGGTAGTTAAACAGTAACATACACATAAATCCACACAGATGTACACCCCATACACACACACACAACAAAATGTGTAAATATACACATGGGTGAGAACACACCCGCAGTCAAACATCATAAACAGCACATTACTCTTTGATGGAAAGACAAGCGTTTGTGTTGCCATATATTTGAACTGGCTCCCACACATTTCAGTGTGTCCACATGTGTGCACTCTTTTTAATGAGAGTGTTCATTTTACAGATAGTACCTCTAGGCGAAATAATTGCCAATGTTGGGCCCTGACGGCTAGTTCAAGTGTTCTCCGGCCGGTTGTCTTTATGGGCCGAGAACACACCCATCAGCTCCCTCGCCGCCGCTTTAACTGCTGCTCTGCTGCAGCCGGCGCCCGCATGCAATGAATACACGGGCGTAATATGCATAAGCACACAATACAGACACCGAGTCGGGCATTAACACCGACACACGTGTGCACATGTGCTGCAAGAGAGGCCAGCAGTGAACAATAGACCGGCTGACAATGGGGCTCAGAGGAGTTCTCTCCGCCGTATTAATATTCAGAAGAGCGGATGTTGAGAGAGTGTGCGTGTCAGCAGGGACGCATGCTCATCAACCCCACTAACACCGAGGTTAGGCAGCCACATGATTACAAAGTACTCAGACTTTGAATCTCTCCGTACTGCTCCTTTTGCTTCTAAGTCCTACCTCCCTGCAGCGGACGGAGAGCGCAGACAATCTTTGCTGGTACAAATTATTCCAATCAGTCCTATTAAGGGAAGGGATGGAGAGAAATGGAGCGTAGATTTTGTCAATTTCTTGCCATCCATCCACATCAGTGTCAATTATGTGATGTGCAACAAGAAAAAAAGGAAGCCTTTTAGAGAAATAAAAGATTTTATATTTTCATCTGTTAACCTTTTCACTGAGAATTCATTAGTTTCTCATATAGAAGTTAATGATAGGACAAAGAAATATGTGAAAGTGGTTTTAAAGGACCTTACAATGCAAGATAATACACTCAGCTCACAAAAATGAGACAGAATTTCATAATTATTTTCAAGAATGCAAGAATAAAAATAATCTAGAAGCCCCATTTTTTTGTTTTTCTAGTAAGAGTGAAGGCTTTAAAATCTTTAGCTGCATTTCAAAGAATCTATAATAAGTGTAAAATCCCCATATCTGTCTTTTTTTTTGCTTGTCTAATTCCAAAGTCCTGATGCCAAAAAAAAACAACAACAATAGAATAGAGGTTGTAATAATCTCTGTACTGTGTAGTTTAGCAGAAAATCACGTTGCAAATCAGATGCCAACTTCAGCAGCATCAGCAGCTTTACTGATGAGCTCGTTGCCTGATATATAAATTGAAGGGTTGGAGGCTTATGCAATGTTTATGTAACACAGGGTTGTCGGCAGCCTGAGTATTCGTCTCAGTATTTATCGACTATGTCAACAAAACAGTTATTTCCTTTCAAAACACGAGTCTCAAACTCAGATTCAACAGTGTTTCAAGTCTAAAGCACTGGCCTTCATATCCAGGGTTCATTATACTAGTTTGCACTTACAACATGTCAACATAAAGTCACATGACGAGAGCTGATGGACAGCTCTTTGAAAAACAGAAATTGATTAAAAATATTGTGGCATTTTGAATACTGCAAAATATTTTTTGCATGAAATCCACAGTGTAGCCCGAATTTTTAAGCTTTCAACCCAAAGTATTCAGTGAAAGAGACTTGTAACTTAAACTGTGTAGATTGGGAAATGAGGTGCAATTGGCTGGTTTTTACTGGTCCATAACGTTTTCAGGTTTTCTTTGAGATTCTTTCTGCTTATTAAAACATTCCAATGACTATGATACATCGAAAGTTTGCTGTAATTTAGTTGTGAGTCCAACAGAGAATAGAGAATGACAATATATTCACATTTATGCATCAAAGAATATATCCCTCATTTCTATCCAAATTGAACTAAACATTCAGTTTAGCTAATGTGTTTACAGACAGAAAAAAAAAGTTTTCAGTTTTATACAGAAAAAAGCAAAAGGAAACTATTTTTATGTATTTCATCTGCTGATCATCAATCACTGCACTTTTACAACAAATCTGGCAAAATGTAAGACATCAGGAATCCTCTTAATCATCTTAAGACCAATCGCTGTTTTTTTTAACTCTCAAATTTGGAAACCGATATCTCCCAGAGATCTAATAATGGAAATCAGATGGCAACACAAAAAGTGAATATTTTTCGATACAGTGAATGCAGCATGCTGAACACTACCAGGTTATGCCGACAACAACGCTGCTGTGTGGGAGTTGTTACTGTAAGAAGAAGACTGTACAGTAATTTATAGCATCAGCAGGGCGTTTAAGCTGAGGAAGAAAAGGACATGGAAGAAGTCATTTTAAAGAAAACTATCTTCTGTGAGAGAGCGAGAGAGAGCAAGACGTGCAGCAAACAGTAAGCTGACTATATTAGAGCAAAGTTGCTCTGTCCTAGTCTTTTGAGATTTCAACCTCTGCTTGCCATTTAACATGATGGACTTGGGAAAATGTTTGCAGTGTTGTTTGAGAACTACCAGTTTTAGCTAAGGGAATGTTGCACTAATTGTTAAATTGTTAAATGTTTAAATTATGAACCTCGTGATCCCCATTTTGTTTGAAAATAACTGTAAAATCCTGTTGAAGAGCAACCGTTCCCTCACACAGTGGTGTGATGTTGCCTCTGCTTATCAAATAAATATAAACTGTAGATGTATGTATTGACCATCTTCCAATGTTATAGCGCCTACAAGGAATCGAGTCAGCTAAACTCGGCATTGGCAGGTCAAAGCTGTACATAAATCAGAGGTAGAAAATTGGCCATAAACAGCAGATATGAATATCCCGGATATGTATCCATCCATATTGTTCCACCATCTGGAACCTGTAATAACATAAATCACTTAGAGCTCATATTTGCACATCTGCACACCCTCCTCTAAACAGACTTCTTGCCACTTTTGTTTGCTATTCATGCAGTCATCAGCAGCACTAAGGTGCAACGTGAGTCCATGCCGTTATATTACTGTCAGTTCACTCAGCCATGTTGTTGTCACCAGGCGACTCTGCCTTCGTTCAGCTGAGAAAAATAGATAGCTAATATTTCATCATTATTATTCAAAGCAAAGACCGTGGGTGAATGTTCACACAGGCCACAGCGAAAGTCACACAGTGCTCATGCCTGAAGGCTGCAAAGTTGTCACTGGCTGGATAACAAAAAACAGAGAGATTTCTGTCCCCGTGAGGAACAGGACATTTCTGTGAACTGTGTTATGCACTAAAAAACCAAGAACAACGTAAGACAAGATGTGGCAGGGTGCAGGGAGAGATGTTATTGACCAAAGTAGTACGGGGTCGCAGGAGTATGAGAACCTGCTCTTTTCTTCCCTCATTCATCTTCTTCTCCATATACTGGTGTTCGTATAAGTAGAAGAGAAAGTACATATATTTTTCTTTCAGGTCTGCCCATCAAATAATAAATATAGACAACTTAACAGTTTACTATTTAATTTAATAAAATCTAATCTAAATGTTCCATTACCTTATACACACTTGAATTCACCTGAGAAGAAACTATACAAGACAACAAATATACTCCAGGAGTAGAGACCAGTGAATCAAACACTTATTTAGCTCTTCATTGCCTCTATAGTCTGCTCTAATCTCTAGTCTTTTGGCATAAAGCTGTTCAAAGGAACAATTCCCGAATGAAAGTCAGATTTATTTCAACCTTTTTATAGCATCAGAGTAAAGAGCTTTGATGATACTGAACAGATCAGTTATTTACTATGTAATCCCAGCATTGTTCGATTACTGGGATGCAGTAATCGAACAATGCTTACATTTATAAATTAAAAAGATTTAGACCCTCAGTGATTCAAAGAGAGGCGGTTGGTTTGTAGTTAAGATGCATTCATTGTGTGATTGATTGGACCTGGTGGAGTCAGAGTGATGGCAGGATTACAACGTGAAACTTTCAATTTACCAGTCCGTCCACGCTCCGAACCTCACTATTGATCACGAGATGCATCATGACCCGAATATCTTGAATACAAGCTGCTAAGATTAGAGCTACCTGCATAAGGGGTGTGGGGGGACTCAACCTTACAGAGAAGGCAAAGAGCTCAATCGTGTAGCTCAGTCATTACAACCAAGCTACGCACAGAGTAGATGGACTACAGCAGCAGAAATCCACACTCGATGCCACTGATGACAACTAGGAACAGAAAACTGGATCTTCAATTCTTTCACAAAACTGGACAATAACTAAGTGACAAAATGTTGCCTGGTTCAGTGAGTCTAAGCAGTCAGCTGGCGGTGTAAACCTGAAACTATGGCTCCAACCTGCCTTGTATGAGTAAGTGATTCAGGCTGGTGGGGTGTTGTACTAGTACTATTAGGGAGTTATTTTCTCAGCACATTCTGAGCCCCTAAGTACCACTTGAGCGCAGTTGAAACACCACAGCCTACCCAAGTATAGTTGCTGTCACCACATCTCAATTCAACATAGCCCATTTGGGATGTGGTAGACATGTAGAGTCACATCATGGGTGTGCAAAGCACAAATCTGCTGCAACTGAGCGATACTATCATGTCAATATGAAACAAAGTCCCCAAGTAATGTTTCCAAAACCTTGTTGAACCTGTGGCTTGAGGAATTAAGGCAGTTCTAAAGGGAAAAAATGGTTCAACCTCCTACAAGGTATGCCTAATAAAGTGACTACAATGTAGACATGCCAAAGAGTTTTGTGGGTAAATTTGCACGCCATACATCTTGGGTGACATGTTTATTAGAAATGTGGGAGACATTTGCTTTCACAATGGTAGGCAGTAACCTCCTGCCCTTTCCTCTAACCTTCCACACACCTTGATAAACATTTTTATAAACTCCCGTCTGCCTAAATGTTTTTGACTCCTGGCTGCCTGCTTTTCTATTTCATGAACTCCCCCCCTCTCCATCTCTCTATACCTGGTTTGACTTCTCAAAATCCCTGACAGAAAGTTTGAAGGGCAGCCTTAACTTTACACACACGTCAGGATCTAATGGGTGATGGCAGCGAGCTGTGGGGAAATGCTGCTGATCTTCAGTAGGCACTTACAGGCACCAATACAGGCAGATATTTTGCATGCAGTAGATAAAGATTAGCGAAGGGTGTAAGAAAGGTTGGACCTCAGAGCAAATCATATTACAGGAGGTCGTTTTAAACTAACTGCTCTTAATATTCAAGGTGACCGCTGCATTTTAGACACAACTAACGATGCTAAATTATAGACTTTAATTCAGCTTTAGAGTTCCAGTTCTTTGTTCAAATAGAGCTCCAGTTCAAATACACTTCAATGTAAACACAAACATCAAAAAATATTTAGAGAGAAGTGTGTTTAACATTCTGGTGCATCATTTTAAAAAAACTTATAGAGATTTAGAGTTTGGAAAGTCTGGTTTTTTACTATTCTTGCAACGCTTTTCTTACGTTTTTCCTTTTAATGTGAGAATTATTTTGATCTGGTGTAAGATCATGCCTACAGACATGTTAGCTTAGCAACTGCAGTCTTCCTCAATGAAGTAATCTTGTTGTTTGCACATACAGATTGGTGCTTGATGTTGTTCAAATAAACAATCATCCCTGGGAAGCACTGCAACATATTACGGATCAAGGTTTACCAGGAGAGATTACCTCTTTAAAAGGCAGAGGAGCGTGTTTTGGTTTCCTAAAAATAACATGTTGAACAATCAGAAGCACAGTAGTTTTACACTTTCCGCTCAATCCTCCGTAAACTAACCTTAGAGAGAAAGAAGCTCTGGTTCTTTGAAAAGCACTGCTGTTAATTCAGGGAGGATTTTCTCTTCTCTGACAATGGTTTTCATTAGGGCTGTCCCAATTACAATACGTTTCACTGATACTGATCTGAGTCATTACATTAAATTAATGCCATGTATAGGTTTGAGAACTACAGCTTTAAAGTGCAGTAAAAAGCACACAGCATATGTGTCAGCAGCCTTCTTCATGGTCTACATTTGTATTGTGACTGCATCCCACTTAACTAATTTATCGTTGCTAACCTAGTGCATGCAGTCTCAGTATTTCTTGACAGCGACAGATATTTTGAACCAAGTGGAGTTTCTCCAGGACAGAGTTTTGTTTCTACAGATAAATCTAACCGGACAAATAAGACTGTCTTCAATAAACTTGCATCTTTCTCTTGCCGACTGTGCTTTTATGTGAACCATTTGACTTAAAGTTAGGCTACCACTGGCTTGTTTATGTTCTGTTTTGATGCTGGTGGTTGGTAATTCGGCTAGTAGCAAACATTAATATGGTTCCAAGTAATGGTGTACAGACAGATGTTTTTTTTAAAAAAATCCTTTTTCTTCTGCTTTATAAACTTTGCTTTGATTGTCATAAATTTTAATGACTGATGTTTCAGCTGGTTTTGTCTCCGACTGTCTGAATACAACATCCAGAACAGGTTACATGACAGACATACGAGGCTGCAGCATCTGGTGCATCTCATTCATTGTACACAACATAGGGAAAACACAATAGTCAGTTAATTTTAATATATCATGTGATTAATTGATTTATGGGTTATTGTGACAGGCCTAGCTATCACTGTTAAAACTGGTTTACCAAATGGCACAGATAAAAAAATCATAATTATAGGTACCAAGGTTTGAGCTTTAGCGTTGCCTTGATTAAGGTCCTGTTTTGATAATTAGCATCACATAGCAGTCTACATCATTTTCACCAAAGCTCCTGATGTTAACTGGTTATTTACAAAATGATGTCTGATCAATACAGTGTTAAGTGAGTTTCTAGGCACCGAGTAGTAGCTTTCCACCCTGTGTTTCATATTTCTGAAATATTGTTTGATTACCATGGATGATGAATGTGCTTTGTGTGGTATTTTGTACTTAAAAAAATCAAAGAGAAATTAAGTATTATCTTACAATAAAATAATATATACAACATAAAATATTCATATTCAGAGCATCAAAATAAATTCTCAAATGAGTTTACTTTTTCATCCATAAAAATTATTTGTATATAGATAAACAATTTACTTAGATTTACTTAAAGTATATTATTTTTAAATTTTCTTTGATTGTTCATTTTATTTACCCAAACACTATTATGAGTTAATCACTTTATCTCTTTGTTCCAGGAGTTCTGCATGTTTTACTACATTAGACTTGAGACTTGTTAAGAAATCCCGAAAGACCATTATTTTCATTTTAAGGTTTGCGAAAGTTACTGCCTAACAATTTATGCAAGTTTAATATAACTGTGTATATGTAATGTTATAACTGTATAACATATTTTATTTGGACTCCTCGTAGTTTTAAACTTAGGTTACCTCATTTCAACACATTCATACAGTATGCATTAAGTATCATGATGGTTATTTATTCCTTCAATCTAGCCAGCTATAGAAATCTCAGTTTTCAAGCCAAATCTAATTAAATCTATATTTTGCTTTGAGCTTGTTAGTGAATAACATGAGAAAATTTTATTGCAGTTGCCAAAAACAAAATGCAGCTATTTTATCAGAAACTACTCATGGTTAATAAAATAAAAGAATAAATTGTTGGAAGAATAAATAAATAAATGTCAGACTTACCCATTAAGGCTTAGTATGAAAAATATGAACATATTTTATGAACAACACACAAGTTCCTACAGAGACCCTGTTACTCCTGAAACTCTAATGAGATGTTTTTAACACCTTAATTACTTTTACTGACTTCTGTAATATCTCGGTTGATATTACTGCATTTTTATGCCCATTATCTTTTCATTATAAGTCGCCAATGTCCATTTAATATTATTTTCTTGTCAATATTTTTAAAATGCCCTGGCAGTATGTTTAATCACTTTATTCTTTTTTTTAAGCTATATATCATCCTATGTTTAAACTAACTTTTATATTCTTGGAAGCATGATTAGGTCATTTCTTTAATCAATCAATCAAGTATGTTTGTGTAGCATACTTCAGTTCAAGGCAGTTCAAAGTAATTTACATAATAAAAACACACAAAAAAGCCACAAAATACAACATACAGTCAGCAACTGAGAAATCGGTAACAAAAATTACATTTTAATGAGTGGCATCATCAAAACCATCAAAACACATCAAACATGTTGGTCAATGTTCCAGTTATTATGATTCAAAAGCAACTATAAACAGGCAGCATTTTAGTCTTTATTTAAAGAAACTCAGAGTTTCAGTTGTTTTGCAGTTTTCTGGAAGTTTGTTCCAGATTTGTGGTGCATAGAAGCTGAATGCTGCTTCTCTTTAGTCTTAGCTCCACTCCCCACTATGTTCTTTCTATGCAAATTAAATGTTTTAAACTATGTTTAGTCTTCTGTCCCAAATGAATTTGCTTTCATTACATATTTCAGCTTCACTCTGCACATAGAAATCAGTCTACAATCCACAAACCGGATATCACATTGCTGCTGTTTTTATGAATAGGATGATTTATATCACTACATAACCGCTTTCTATAAACTGCACCCAGTAAAATGCATTCTTTCCCATCTGTTTAACCAGTGATGCTGCTGAATGTAAAACAAAAATGCACACACATATCGTCACCTTGAATTTACAGTCAGGCGTTCAGTTTAGGCATTAAGACCCTTCATGAACACACACACAGGCTCTGGCTTTAGTCTGTTAAACAAATCCTTCTCAGCTTCATCGTGTGTCCTTCAGGAAGGAAAATGAGGACAGTTTTATTTGTTTCTGTTTGCGTTTTTGCAAACTGGATGAAAATCTCCCAGTTGGCTTTGTAGTCTACTTACTGTGGGATGAAAGTGAACGGACGAATGTGAGCAGCGGAGCAGCTAATGGCTTCTGATGAATCTATCTCTGTGTAGTCTGTGTGTGCCTGATGAAAACCTTATATTTCTAAAACCAGTGTTCACCAGGGGTTTCATTTTGCTCATAAGATACAGGCACTTAGTGAGTGGTGGTTAATGAAAGCTCCTCAGCTTTGTGTGAAAAAAAAAAAAGGACCGACATAAAACATGCCGTTTGCTTAATGGGAGGTTTGTTGTCCGCTGGGAGCGTAATGCTGTACATATGCAGTGTTGACCTTCAAGAAGCATTTTCACGATGTACTTAATTTTAAAAGGTAAAACCATTCTGAGGGGGATAATTATTTAGTCATTTTAGTTCTCCATATTGTGCCAACAGTGGAACTCAACATTATATCTTGGCATTGCTTGAAACAAAGCTGGTATTTAAAAAAACAAACTGAAACTGGAAAAGAAAAAAATTATCTATATATCTTAGTAATAGCATCCAAACTCCAGGACCAGAATTTAAATAATATAATGGTTTCTACAGGAGCAATAAATTAGAACACCATCCAGACGTTACTTTATTTCAGTAAATCAAAATGTTTGAGAAATAGTGGCATAGGAAATGCCAAATGCCAGCCTAATCAACGTGTGTCCATTATACCTACTCTATGGTTGGTCAGGACTCCTTTTGTATGAATTACTGCATCAGTGCAGCCCAGGGGTCTGCTGAGGTGCTAAGAAATCCCAGGTTCATTTAATAGTGTCCTTCAGCTTTTCTGCCTCATTGGTTCTGGTGACTCTTCTTCTTGACCCCATAGATCCTCTATGGTGTTCAGGTCAGGCCAGTTTTCTGTTCGTTCACATACAGTGAAGTCATGGTCACTGAAGCAGGGGTTGGTACTTTGGCAGTGAAGGAAGTTTCCAAGTTCTTCTGGGAAATGAAACCAGGATCCCCATAAAGCCCATCAGCAGAGGGAAGCACAAGTTGCACTGTCATCACCTGATAGACGATGGCGCTGATTTTGAACTCAGTGGACCAACGCCAGCACACTTTGGCAACTTCACACTGAACCTTAAGCAACTTTAATTCTCTGGCTCTTCATTCCTCCTCAAGAGTCTGAGACCTTGCATCTCCAAATAAAAAGTCAGATTGAATTTATTTTCAAGACTCTGGACCAATGAGCAACAGTCCTCTGGACCAATGAGCAACACACTTTAGATGTCCTCTCTCAAGGAATGTAACAGTAGAAGCCAACATATTGGAAACACATGGATTTAATATTTTATCCACAGAGGACTCTCGCACTGAGAGGTAATTCCTGCTGCCTTTTCGGACAATAAGCGCCTGAGAGGATTACTTCCTGTTCCTCCCAATGTGGAATGATGGGGAATGGACTGTCTGAACAGCCGAAGTTTTCCTCCAACATGTCATTCTTCAAGTCCTTTCACAGTCACTATTTTTGGATTAGACTCTGCCGAAAAGACAATGGTGTTGCACAGACTAGAGTTCAACGACTTTATGAACATGGTGCAGACCAAAGGCTTCAACTTCAGTTCAGTTTACTGAAACTAAAATAGTTCAGTTTCAGTAAACTGAACTGGCAACCAAATCCTTTTAATCTGAAGAATTGGACAGACCTTTCCTGGTATCTAAGTTTTCTTCAGAAAATGTTCTATTATTTATTTACAAAACTCACTCATAGACAGGAGTGTTTACTCACGACCATTATTGATTTTTGAGAGGAAAAAAGATACGTTTATACCTCTCCGATGAATCTATAGTCTGCTTTGGTTCAGTTTACCCTCTGCCCACCTCTTCCAGTGCCTTCCAGGTCATAACTGATTTACCAGAACAGCGACTACTGGGGATGCGGCTGTGCAGCAAACATGACCTTGTCATGCAGTGAGACACAGATGGGGACGGGGCTCACTAGTCAGTGGTGACAAAAGTTTAAAAGTAAAACACGGTGCTGGCCTTTCGGTAAATAAATCAATGATGCCCAGCAGTAAAGCTTTGTTCTCCCAGGTGGATAATGGTTTTTATGGGTCATTTAAGAAACTAATCAGTGATATTTAATTGACTGTAGCTGAATGATAGACCTTTCATTGATGCTTGCTTGTGCCCTCACCTCTGGCCCAAAGTCAGCTTGGGTGGGCTTGAACAATAATAATGCTGGTGTAAATAACACAAGACTGGATAATCAAACAAACTCTCTTACCTGGCAAACATAAAATGAAACAAGAGCAGGGACTTAAGCTTATGTGTGGGAAGCTTATCAAAGACATGAATTTGAATTAATAAATTCATATGAAAAAATCAGAAATAAATGGCAAAGAAGTCATGCTTTTGTTTTTGGTTTGTGTTTGTATCAAGTTGAACAGTTCATTTTCTTTTTAATGTAGGGGTACATTTACAAAGTTATAGTTATTTCTGATTTAAAACACTACCATTGTTTTAAAATATTAGTATCATATTATTATTGAAATAAATGGATTAAACAAATCCATAGCTAAATAACAACAGCAATAAAATACTAGTAAAACATAAAACAAATAAATATTTTTTCAGGCTCGTTTCCTTGCTCTCCACATGAATTCTAATATCTCTTTCCAATCTGCTCTGTCTTTTCAGATGATTGGCAACCATCCTAACCAGCGGCTGATCTGCTAACGTGAAGGATTTTAAAGAAACTGCAGCAGAACTCTTCATTGAAGCTCCATACCTGCGCTGCTCCAGGTGGATTGAATACAGAAGTGAATATCCACTGAATTTTCAGATGATTTGTGTAAACTAAAGAGGATAGTTGGACTAAACTGAGGGACAGCAGAAGAAGCTCTGTCCATCATCTCTTAACATCTTAACTACTGTTATCATCAAACTGTGACATTTATATAATCATAATTGTGCTTATAAAACCTAAACAAGAAATCAGATTTTCTCCTTTGAGGACTATTTGCTGCTTCTTCTCATCTCTCTCCCCACTGCGCATCAATTAAAATTACAACCTGCCTCTTCAAAGCGAGTGTGACATGGCACTGTACTATTTTAGCATGACCTAGTGCTTGCATGAGGATCCAGGATTGCTTTTGACTTCCAAGAAGGACCCTTAAGCTCCCAGCCATCTTCTGACTGCCTGCCTGTCTGCCCGACTGTAGCATTTGGGTGTGGAGGGTTTGTTTCAGAATTAAACCTCTGGACACCCAATGAAGATGAATTAAGTTGGCAGGCCTGAAAGCTCCATAACCAGAAAGAGAGAACAAGCTTGGCAGGAGGACTAACACCCACCCAACACACACAAATGTGGACGCTGTGGCGGCTTTGAGCCATGCTGATATTGCTACTTGTGGAGCCCTGGAGAACAGGCTATCATCATCCCTATCATCATTCACCCAAGCTGAGGAAGATTCAACAGCCCAAAGGAAAGAGGCTACACATCTGAGCGATTCAAAGAAGACTGTGAAACTGTGCTAACACAGAGAGATCCAAAGCAGCATCCTCAATCACACGCACAGACACTATAATACTCTTCTCCACAAATCCCCGATACAGGAAAAACAAAGCTGCAGGCGGACGTGAAAGACACAGAGACTGAGCAGGTTAGAAAGCCCTCGGCAATCACACACCGGGTCGATCAGACCTTTTACACAAACGTCTTCGCTGTGCTTTCATCACATTGAGATTCACTACACCTACGGGTCGTTTTCTGCTGCATTATAAGAAAAAAAAATACAAAGACACACAAAGGCTCAGTGCTTCAAGGATGACCTTTCCTAGAACCTGTTTTAACTGTGGGGCATGTTGGTCGGCACACATTAAGTCAAAAAGTTGAGGTGCGCCAAGAAACTGGTTGATTATACAATCTACTAACCCTAACAATGATTGATCTCTTTTCTGCTACTATTAAACACGCCACACCTAAACTGTAACAAGTTACACGGATAACAGTCTTCAGTGTGGAACTCTTTTTCAGTATTGGTGAAAAGATTTCCTGACTAAATGCACAAATGCAGGTTTTAAGTGAAAATTTCATTTATTACAAAACACATATCCAAACCAACCCAGCCCAAAGTGAAAACTGGTTTTCCACTCCTTATGGTAAAACCTGCCATGAAATGTTTGCAATAGCTGGCAAAGAGTGAAGAAATTTTTGTTTGATCTTTGTTTTAATTCAGCCAAATCAAAGGGTTTTAGAACCAACAGCCTGTTTCACATCTCAGTAGGATTTAGGTCTGGACTTTGACTAGGCTACCCCAAGCCTTTTTAACTTTCTTGGTATTTTGCTTTTAAGCATTTAAAGATTGACTTTGTGAAATTTTTATCTTTAACACGCTGCAAAACACAAGTTTGTTTAAACTCGATGCAAGGAACTGATGACCCGACAGCAGAAGTCATGATATAATAAATTTCAGCAAATTGTCCAAGACTGGAGGAAACAAAGTAACACCACAGATCACACTACAATCACCATGTTTGTAGACGTAACGTTTTTTCCCCTTGAAATGCTGTTATACTTTTTCACAGCTCTATATGGCAGTAAATCTGCTCAAATTTGAAGCTGGACACAACTTGTTTACTTTGAATGGATCTTGCAAAAATTTAAATAGTATCTGGTGATACAAACAAGACTTAAGTCGCTATAATCTGTCATGTAAAATGAAAAAGTAGAAATTCTGTTCTCTTTAGTTGGTTTTATTTGTACAGAAACTTCCATTCCTAACCTTTAGGATTTTATTGTATTAGTATATTAGATAAGCATTTTTTTCCAGACACTTTAATTAGAAAAAATGCATACAGTAGAGAAAATATACTTTGAAAGGTTAATTTATATTTCTTAAGGTGAATCAACTAAAATCAGTTTCTGAATGTCAAAATTCGCAAAATTGGAGACACAGAATCTCTGATCAGTCCATCTCTACAGTAAAGATGAGAATGAGGAGTGAGAAAGAGAATGAGGGAGTAGGAGTAAGAAAAGGAGGTAGTCTGCTGCATCCAGATCTCTGTTACTAAGGAAGAGAGGAGAGGAGCTGAGGAGTTGTAGGCAGGGAGACTAACCCCCTTCTGATTGATCCAATCTCAGTGTGCAGGAATCAACAAACAACTGGAGAGGAAACGATAAAAGAGGATTAGAAGAAAATAGAGACAGTGGAAGAGAGGACAAGGATAGTTCTGTAAACAAACCTTAAAGTGGATATAATGACAGGTCATGAAGGGAAGGCGTGCGGATGGGAGAGGTAGATGGTGTAAAAGATAAAGAAGCAGAAAGACGAGACAGCAAGAGATCGAATAAGGGACGGCGTAGGACAGAAAATCTGAGGATCATTAAAGCAACATGTCGATTGGAAACCTTGGCATGTGGGCGAAAACACACAAACAAGCTTGTGCCAAGAGGATATTTATGAGAGGGAAGTGGGGATGTTGTGGCACTGAAACATATGCTAGTTGATATTCATAGAGCATCCCAATCTGGTCTCAGCTCCTACCTTTACACTCCCTTTATGTGCCTGTGTAGATCTGTTGTACTTTTTCTGTCTTCCAAACCAAGATTTGAGCTAAAAATAAGATTATGAACAGAGAAAGTGAAGTCAGGGTTAATGCCAAATTCTGTGACACAGACACTTTTTCGCCCTGATGTATCTAATACTGTGTCAGGCAGAGACAGGAGCTGGTTGTTGTAGATACAGATCTCTGTCACATTTTCACAGAGACATGCAACAGAGGCATATAAAAGTACCAAACACAGCTATTTTTACACCTATCTAACAGAAAAAAACAACACCCAGTCAGGGATTGGATCCATTCTTCTTTCTGCAGCGAACTCAGCTGATACCGACTTCAGTCTTCACTGCCAGAAACTCATTTCCCCTCTCCTCCCATGACTGACTGTCCAAGTCTCCATCTGTCTCCTCACCCCCTTCCAACCTCTTCATTTCTTCTATTGTCGCCATCTCTTGTTTGCTTTGCATGGATTTTGACTGCAGCCGAAGGGCAATTTTGCATCGAGCACAGAGTTCACACACGAACACACATGTGGGGGGCAGAAAAAAAACTTGCCTTTGGAGGATTTGTTTATCAAATGTGCTGTCAAATCATGTCAGCCCTTTCCCATCAGGGCACATTTTCCAGCCTCAGGCTAGCTGAAGACAAAAAGGGTTATTGCTTAAAATGTAATTTCAACAAATTTGTTACTGTACATGGCTCCAATTGCACATATAGTTGCACTGAAATGGAAAACAGAAATGGTATATTACTTGGATTGTAAACATTTATGCTATTAAATTTCAATCTAAAGATTTTTTTTGGGTGTGGGGAAACAAAATATTGAGCAAAAAACATACAGTGCTAGGAAAAATTATTTCAGCGTTTTCTGGACTTTAAATCTTGTAGATTGAAGTAATTTGAATATATGAAAGACAACCTTAGTTAATCCAAATCTTATATAAATAAATTTAATTTAAGTGGAAACATAATTGGCTCTTTGTAATAAAAAAAATAATAATAACCACACTAGCCAGAAAGTAACTGTTTAAGGTTCCATTAAACCACAGTAGCAGTAATTACTAACAGATAGAGGAAACATGGAACAGGGGGGAACAAACCTATGGTTATAGGCGTAGAAGAGTCCAGTCTAACAAAATGACTCCAAGAATGCATTTATGACTCATCCAGGGGGTCAAAATAAACCAGAGCAAGATCTATAGCACTGCAAGCCTTTAGATCTGCACCTAGATCTGCAGTGCTTTAGATCTAGGTGATTTAGTCAGGTCAGTGCTCAGGATTCAATAGGAAAGACACTGGCAAAAACATTGACCAGCTCCAAGAACAAAACTACAGCAGACCAAAACTAAAAACAAAACAAAAAAAACACACACACAGCCCACCTCACTTTCACAGAAAACATCTTGGTAATCCGCAAAACTTTGGGAAAATATTCAGGGAGTCACTAGCAAATAGAACAACTTTTTGAAAGGTGTGTCTTGTGTTACAAAGGAAAAGAAACAAACACCAAACCATTAAACACACATATTGGTAGTAGAGTGATGTCTTAGACAGCTTTCCTTCTTCAGGACCTGGACAACTTGCTGTAAAGAATGGAATCGTAATCCTGCTATATCAGAAAATCTTGAAGATGATGTGCGACCATTCAGCAGGACAAAAACACACTGACAAGTCCAACTCTGCTAAAAAAAAAAAAAAGAATAAAAACCTGAACAATATAGAAGTCTGAAGTGGCCTAGACTTGTATCTAACTGAGATATTCCGCCTTGACCAGAAGTAAAAGAATTAAACAAAAATAAATAAATGTAGAAGACAAATTTAAACAAATAGTGATGGTTATTGTTGCCATTAACAGGGATAAGAGGTAGTCCGTCAGATAAGACCAGATTAATTTGGAAAGCTTTTTCTCTCTAAGAACTGAATTTTGTTGGGGGGGTTTGTGTTTTACATCTGTAAGTGAGACAGCAGTTTTTAAGAATGCTTTAAAAATATTTCTATGAATGAAAAAAGGTTTCCAGACACACTTGAGAGTGCGTCTGGAAAATTTACAAACAATAACCTCTTGATGAAAACGTGCATTATTATGCATGTCGTAGAATTTAAAGACTGCACATTACGTGCACTTAGTGCTCAGTATGGCTATTAATTTGTGTTCACAGTTCACAAAATTGTCATGACCTCAAACAGACACATTATGCATCAGAGTAAACCTTCAAAAATCTGTGAAATTAATGTTTCTCTGTTGAGTTATCCTCCTTTTCTGCCAGGGTCAGAGCTAACACTGTCACAGCAACTTTGATACTTGTGTTGTTTTCAGATCCATCAACTGCACCGCAGCCAATTAATCTAATCTCCGTCTCCCCGATCTATCCTCCATTTCATTTTTGTGTCACGCGCTCCAGTTCTGTTAACCTCAGAAAATAAAGCCCTCTTCACTTATTTCCCCCCCATTTCAACTGTCACTGTCCAATTTTCTCCATTTCTATTGTCTCTTTGCTTTCTCCGATTCTTGTGATCTTTATCGCCGGTCAACCCACCCCTCGTTGAACTCACTGGATCTAAATGTCACTTTGTCTTCTGGTTGGATGCTCTGACCCATATAGAACTGGACAGTTTCTCTTCAGGGTGCCTGACTATTCTATTCCCAACTCTTTTCAACTCTTGAAATAAAAGGCCTCACTTTTAGCCAGCAGGTGGGAATTGAAAACTGAGCATCTCAGAAATCACTTCAACTGTCGGGTTTTTTTTATTTTATTTGAATGTAATATGTCAGTACCCCTTTGGCTTTAGAATGATTGACCTATCCTTGTGTTAATATAGCTTTTCCTTCTCTTCAGGTCAGGAACCTTTCACCAACATGGCAGCCGAAAGTCTTGCTGAGCTCCGCGATTGGCTCTTTCTCCTACTCCTGGTCCTCACTTTATTGGCTGAAGTGCTGGAGCTGGCGGCAGCTGCAATTGCCATGGAGACAGGCGAGGGAGATGAGGGAATTGTTTGTCCCTCCGTGTGTCGCTGTGATGAGGGCTTTGTCTACTGCAACGACCGTGGCCTGAGCATAATCCCTCCGTTGCCATTAACGGCTGCTATCCTCTACTTGCAGAGCAACCGGCTGAGCAACGCCGGGCTGCCACAGTCACTGGAACGCAGCACTTCTATACGAGTGATATACCTATACGCCAACCAGCTGGATGAGTTTCCGATACACCTTCCTCCATCCCTAAAGGAGCTTCATTTGCAGGATAATAATATACGAACGTTACCGCGATCAGCTTTGGCCAAGTTACCATTACTAGAACGTTTACACCTGGATGATAACTCAATATCAACAGTTAGCATCCAGGATCGAGCTTTTTCTGGGACTCCAAGGCTACGACTGCTGTTTCTGTCTCGGAATCACCTGTCGAGCATCCCAGCAGGCCTTCCCGCATCACTGGAAGAGCTGCGACTGGATGACAACAGGATCAGCACCATCCCAACGCATGCCTTCCGCGGTCTCTCCTCCCTGCGACGTCTGGTCCTGGACGGAAACCTGCTGGCCAACACACGGATTGCAGACGATACCTTCTCTCGTTTATCTAACCTGACGGAGTTGTCACTGGTCAGGAATGCTCTACAGTCACCGCCAGTCAACCTGCCTTCAGCTCACCTGATACGACTACACTTGCAAGACAACGGGATGACCCATATTCCGAGGGCAACGCTGGATGGGATGAAGCGTCTACAAAGGTTGGACCTGTCAGGAAACAATCTGACCAGTCTGCCTCGAGGGATTCTGAGAGACACCGAAAGCCTGGAGTTACTGCTGCTCCGAGGAAACCCCTGGAACTGTGGCTGCAACCTTCGCTGGCTTCATTCCTGGCTGCATGGCCGTGGGTCAGCAGTGACAGTCAGAGGCCTAGTCTGTCAGGGGCCAGAGTCTGTACGGGGCCAGTCGCTCAGAGATCTAACATCACTAATGGAGCAATGTGAAGGCCCCCCAGCAGGCTCTAGTCCTGGAGAAGTGGTGAACCCAGTCGAAAATGATGGAGGAGGTGAAGATGATGTTGGAGAGGGTCAAGTAGTCCCTCATTGGACCACCACAACTGCCCCTCTATTGGTCCCCACACAAGGTTCTCTCTTCACTCTGCGACCTAAGTGGCCAGGTCTCATTATGCCCCTGCCTCCAGGGGAAGGTGGACAAGTATCTGGAGAGGCCTTTGAGTTGACTGTTAAACCTCTCTCTTCAGACAGTGTCCTTGTGAGTTGGCTGTACCCACAGCCAGCACCCTCCTTCCGCTTGTCATGGCTAAGAATGGGAAGCAGTGTAGCTCTGGGCTCAATGACAGAGACTTTGGTTGCTGGAGAGAAGAGGCAGTACCTCCTTAACCAGCTCACTCCACGTTCCCGTTACCTCATCTGCCTTCTGCCACTGCGACAGGAGGCCTCCTTTGGGGGATCCAGCATGGGCTCATCTCGAGCTGGCAGCATGGACATAGACAGTAAAGACTCAGCTCCAGCCTGTGCTCAGATAGAGACTGGAGATGTAAGCTCTGGAGGGGACGGTGCAGACAAAGAGGGACAGGACTCTGAGCTAACAGCTCTGCCACTAGCTGGAATTATAGGAGGTGCCACAGCATTAGTGAGTTTGCTTCTAATCTTTGCCATCTTCTGCTGGTATGGACAGAGATCAGGTTACATGTCTGGGGACTCGGGTTCATACAGCAGAGGCCGGGGTGGGAAGCATTACGATGACTACGTAGAGTCAGGCACCAAGAAAGACACTTCCATCCTGGAAATCAGGGCTCCTCCTGCAGGCTTTCAGATGACAGCTATGGCCCATCAGTCCCTGCAGCCTAAGCTGGAGGATGTTACATACATCCACACCATTTTCCCTTCCTCCTCCTCCTCTTCCTCCCAAGCTAATGGGACCTACCGGAGCAGCCATGGAGCTGGCAGTCTCAATGGCACTATCCTCAGCCAAGCCAGCCACCATCATGTCACTTATGGCACCAACCGTGGCTACAGAGAGGGTGGCATCCCTGACATAGACTATGCCTACACGTGATGACGCAGGGCACACTCCCTGAGCTACCAGAGCCCTGTTGGCTGGTGGCATTTTGCCCTTGGTTTCCAAAGTACCCTCTGTGCCTCTGATGGTTCAATTCTGATTGGTTTGCTAAGTAGATGATGATGATGATGGGACAATGTTAATAAGCAACAGAAGTAAGAGTCCCACTATACTCTTCTGCTGTATCCTACAAAATACAGTAGGCTCTTCTCTCGGCACTGCTTATTGTTCTAAATGGTTATGTTTCCTCTTTTGGATATCTCAGTGTCTTTCAAACCTACTGCTCTTCTCAGCTCATAATAATACATGGTAAATTATTTGAGGTTGATATACTAGGCTTAGCTGATTTAGCAGGAGATATATTTATAATATGAGGAAAAGGCACTTGATGTGTATAGAGATAGCGCTCATATCTTCCTTCTAACTGTAAGCTCTGTGCTGTATAGATAAAACGGGTGACAGAAAGGAGAAATCAATGGTTGTTATAACCCACAGATGACAATGCATCATGGCTGACATGAAAAGATGTGTTCCTTGCTCCCTTCTTTCCTCTGGTTTACTCCCCCAACCGCCTTTTAATTTTTCCATCTTTCCACCTCCTTTTTAGTTTTGTTTTCCTTTTTTTGGAGCTGAAGCTCTTTTCCTTTCATTCCTCTCGTGTCTTTTGTGGTGCTGTGAGCAGAGGACGACTTTGTTCTCGCCAAAGGAGCTGACAGCAGTGATAACAGCTCTGACAGAGACGGGAGACACAAACCACAGCATGGGTAGACTAATGAGTGGGAAATAAAGGGGGGAGAGTGTGTGTGAGGAGTTGATGGATAGATGGGTGGATGGAGGAAAAGAAGATAAAAGACGACAAGGGGAAAAAGAGAAGGGTGCTGTTTGGTTGGGGGGGATGTAGTCTCTCTGAGAGGTGGCTTGCTTATGGCAGAAAGCAAGGAAGGAGAAGAAAGACACAGGAGTTAAGTTAAAAAAGGGCGTGTGACCAATGAAGCGGCAGGAGGCGAAAAAGAGGACAAAAGGAAAAGAAGATCGAGGGGAAGAGGGCTGACAACTGGAATAATGTGACTTCTTCATCTTAAAAAAGGATATAATTTTGCCCGCAGCGTGGCCACTGCTTCCAACAAACATGAGTGATAAAAGACTGCATGATTCTGTCAAAAACTTGATTGAACTTTGTTTGATTTATAGAGCGAAGCACATTCCAATAAATAAAACAAAGCGAAAAGAGAAAAGAAAAACAAAAGGCAAAATAATCTCCAAGCAAACAAGACAAAAAAAATACTCTGAATTAAGAAGAACAGCATGAACCCAGTTTTTAATTCGGCTTGGTCTTATTATTAAATTATCTTTCACACAGTAATGAAAGAAACTAATCATGCATCTTATAATAGTAACCCATTTATCTTCAAGAGTAAGGCCAAACTTTTTTTTATTTGGCAATAACTTGGAGCAGCAGATCATTTTTGTGAAGGAAATTATAATGACGGAGCTCTTATTACTCACATTATGAAGCTTGGGGTTGATTAAAGACGTTTGTTTTCTTTCTGTTATTGTGATTCAGGAAAAATAAAGAGGGGGAACATACTAATAAAACAATATCTATTATATTAAATGTGATTTTGCATTCTGATATTAATGTGTTCTCCTACAGCCTGGTTGATCATACAAAAACCACAGTATTTTTGGATGATCAAGTACCATGGGACATTCATTTTTAAAAAAGCACATTTTCAAAATGTTGTGGAGACATCATAACAAAGTAGGACTTTTTCAGTTTGTTGTGTTTCTCACAAGAAAAAGGAAAAATAAACATATTAGCATTGCATGTGTGAATTAAAAATGTCCACAATCCATGTTGGAAAAATAAACACAAAGATCCCCTGAAGACAGAATTCAAAAAGGGAAAAACTGAAGTTTCTCACCATCCCTAATGTCAAAATCCAATATGGCTGCCATAAGGAAGTTAGAGTGAGGAGTTAAACTATTAAATATTATTTAATAGTGTTTGAATGGACAAAATGCCTACATAGTTGTAAGCTTATACTGCCAAAAGTAATTAGTAAGGACACTGAGAACAATTGGTATAGCCTAATGGTTTTCTGACTTGCAGCTCAAACATGGATCATGGATGTATTGGGCTTGAGGCCTTCTCCAGATGCAAGTTCAGACTTCATAAGTAAATTAAGTGCAGCATAAGTGGCCACTTTCACTTTTTGTCGACTCTTTAGACATTCCCAACTTCTCTTTTTATGTAGTATTTCATTATAGATCAATGATCTTGAACAGTTTTATGGGCTGTTTGGGCCTTCAAACTCTTCACTTCACACTTTTTAATAGTTGATGTCAACAAATTTCTATGAGTGTCTCGAAAGGCAACTAAAGTGACACCAGTTATAAAACCATGGATCTAGTAAACCAACCCTATCAGATTTTTTTATGTGATCTTAGATATGTTCAAACACTAAATATAAAATAGAGTTTTTAAAACAATGGAGTTCATTTTTAATTAAAAACACAATATGATTGTCCAAGTCCCAAACTTAGGAAGCTAACAATAACTTCAGGTTTCTGTAAACCAGACATTTACATAGAATTCATAAATAAAGACACAAACTTCTCTCACAGTAAATCATTTGAAGATTTCTCTGTTTCAGGTCAGTTAGTGATGCCAAAGTTATTTCATATTTAATAAATTCCAGAATAATGAGAGTTTTTAAGGCCTCTTTTTAATTTTCTTTTTCTAATTCTAGTTCTGTTTCCCATGTCACTATAGGACTCTGGGAAACAGAACCCATCTCCGTCTTGAAAGTCATTGTGATAGGGCATTCCCCTGATGTTTACACTTAAATATATTTGTTTAAACAGATGAATGTAGCACCTTCAGGTCTCTGAAAATTGGATCCAGCGTTGAAGATTTATGAAGACATTTAGCAAATACCGTATGAATAACTGGGGTTTTCCTAACTGACCTAAAAACTGAGGGAAAACGGGTGTGTCTTTGTATACAGTATATGTATGCAAATGTCTTGTTTCAACTTTACATTTCACATAAAATGGGAAGACATTACTATACGATTTGGATTATCTAAAATTGCAGCCTCAATTAATTCTGCGATTAATTGCCGAATCCATTTTAACTTGTATTTTTTTATTAAGTGAAAGCACTGAAAATCAGACAGTTTTGTTAACCTAAATTATTTAAGATGAGCTGATAAAGTGTTGGCAGAGAAACATTTGTTGACTCAGGATGTCCAGTTTTATGGCCTTAGATAAGCATAGAGGATCTGTTAACAGCCCGACCGCTTCACTGTGCATCTCAACACCAACACGTCCACAGGAAAGCAGCCCCTTCTCTCTGACTGCCTCTCACTGAGCCCACCAACAGACCCAAATGCAGGAGGAACTTTGATGGAAAATCATTTTTAAACAGCCAGATTTCCAGATGAAAGAGAAGGGAGGATAGAGAGGGAGAAAGGAGAAACTTAGATACAGCCTTTAAGTGTTGAAACCCGTTCCTTCTTTCTTTTGGTTGTACTCTTCTGATTTTCCTTCCTGTGTTGCTGTGTACCGATGATAATCAAGGAGCTCTGGTGTGTATTTTTTAGTTTCTTTATATCTGTATTTTTTTTTTCTTAAAATCAATTTTTGAAAGAACAGTAAAGCTACCATTCATTCTTTCTAGAAAATCTTTCCTTTAAAAATATCCTCAGATGTGATAATGAAAACACTTATGTATAGACAAAACCGAGTGCAAAATGCTTTTTCATTTATTGATCTGTCGTCTTTTTTCTACGCGGATGAATAAAGACTTGTGAGAGGAAAACCGGTTTTCTGTGTCTTCTGTGTGTGTGTGTTTGTATGAATTGGGTGGATCATGAAAGTAACAGCAAAAGGAAGAACATACCAAAAAAAAGCACCATGGTGGCTTAAAAAGACACACAAAAAAGAAAATTCAATGGTAGACTGAGATTATTAATATGATTTACGACGAGACGCTGCAAACCTTGTTAAATCACACACACTGGATGAATACATCAGCTGCTTTATGATTCAATTTGGAGGAACCCGACAGACCGGAGTGAAGCCACGCACTTATTTAAGTTTGCATGCGTGTTTTATGTTTTAAAGAAGCGAGGCTGCGTGTGAGAGCGCTGCTCTGCTATGTTTGGGTGAAGACATGTCTCTCATTCTAAGTGAGTGCTAATGCTTGTGTAAGCATGGATCAATATAACGAACACAAGAGTGTATAAGTGTCCATCTTTGACTTACTGCTTGTGATGGGCGTTTGAGAAGGAAACATGCAGAAAGCATGAAGAGATTGCTTCGTGTTTAAGAGCTGAATTATACGACAGATTGAAGGATGTGTGATTATTATACTTCTGTGTTTGAAGCTCACTGCACATTACTCTCTTTGCTCTTAACAAAGGCCTGAGATCTCATCAGTCACTATGCAGGCCTTTTTGATTTTACTGTCAAAGTCCATTATTGATCCTAAGGCCCTCCACCTTAATTATTCTAACTGGCATTACACCCGAAGAATAAGATGCACACCCAGAGACAGGCGTGCCCGTCGCTTCAGTCTGAAATTTAATCTCACGCTGCCACAAATGGGATCAAAGGGGGAGTCTTCCATTAAGTTGCATCTACTAACACATCACTTTTCTTAAAATAATTAATCTGGGAGAAAGACTGCTGCTGAAGCACAACAGCAATGTGTCACGTTTCACTGTTTTCTTTTTAAATCTATTTCATTCTCCGTGTGTCGCCTCTTTGCTTTTGACAAATTGGGCCGCTGATGTGCAGGAGAGCAGGTTTAACTTTGTGTTTTCTGCACCACCGTGTTGTGAAGGGTGATTTAAGGCTGCACAGTAAGGTAAAGGAACCCTCCAGGTGTTTGCATGGATAATAGGCCTATTTAGTAAAAGGTCAATTTATTCCCTCTAAATGCGCTTGTTTCAGGGTGGTCAAACAAATTCTTGATCCAAGTATTTTTACACGGTTAGTTTGAATGCAAATTTTCCCACAAATTGCAGGTATCCATCAGAGAAAGCTGCATGGCGGATCACACATTTGCATTTTCTTTTAGACTTTGAATTTAAAAAACAGTAGTCTATGATAGAGCACAACAACAGTTTAAAAAAAATAAGGGCACTAAACAAATACAAGCACATGAATAAATATTGTTATCAAATGGGGGTGTGGGCATGTGGGGGAGTGTGTGTGTGTGTGTGGTAACTTCCCAAAGAACTGTTTGGAATCCAGTATTTGTTAATTATTATAGTCAAAGCGTTAACACTTTGATTCCTGTGGCAAATTAAAAGCCACTGGATTAACTGTGGTTCTATTTACTATGAAATCATAATAGAGCAAAATGCTTTATTAAATAATGAATGCTTGCTCTAACCAACATTTTCAATTGTATGAAAATTTTAATGTATTCTCTATATACAGTATTTTGTCCCAACAAAAAAAAATATAAAGGCTCAAATTTGGTGTCGGCAGACCAAATGTGTATCATTCTTGAGCTGCAGTCGGGGGACGAACAAAATCAGCACAGGAGTCAAAAACAGCCCCAGGACCGCACTTTGGACACCCCTGACACTGACCATTGTCCCTTTTCTAATCTCTTTTGAATGGGGTTGCATCGAGTCCCACACACAGTAACTATATCAGCAAAACAAAACTAAAATGTTTGACCAAAACTCAAGTTGTGATGTTGCAAATGAAATAGAAAAACTGCAATTTAAATACAAATTGGTCTTTTCCTTAATAGAAATTCAAATTTAGATTTTTTAGATAACACACTAACAGATGAGGAATTTATATACCATACTTTATATGACAATGTAAAAACTCAGCTAGAATTATTCCCTCTGTTGCAGGAGCTGGTGGATAATATCAACAAACTTCTAAAAACCTAATCCAAAGCAGAGTGACTATTACATTTATTTTCGTGGCCAAAGTCACTCAGTGTGACTTTGATTTTTCCTCTTGCTTGCGGCCATCACGACCTCTGACTCCAAATAGCATCTCTGTCAAATTAATTTTCTGTTTTTCATTACATCAAAACATCTTTCCTTTGTGTTCACCCTGAGTCATATTTTTTTGTTTACTTTTCACAGGATCATCATATAGTCTTCGTCAGAATGCATTTTCGCCCGACAAAAGAGACACATTGCATTTTAAAATAATCCATTGTTGCTTTTCCTGTGTTTATGTCCTAAACTGACAGGATAAAAGGTGATTCTAAAGAAGCGTGAACTAACAGGATAACCAACACTGACAGGTTTCTTTTCACACAAACACACAGAGAAACAAGTGACACACCTCAGAGGGATGAAGTGATATAACAGCAGCAACAACAAAAACTTGAAGCCGCGGTGGTCTTTTGTCGCTTTGGATGGAAGGGGACATGAGCGAAATAAACAAGGCAGGGAGCAAAGCAAGACGGCCTCTGGGGCGTTTTGACAACGCAAACTGTATAAATCAGGCTGCCTATCAGAGAGAGAGACACTTTAGTGTCACTGTTAAAAAAAAAGAAAAAGGCCTCTAGTTAAAAAGGAGCAGAAGCTGTTCCAGCATAACAAAACTGTCCTTTGCAGCAGCCATCCTCTTTTCACTTCAATCTGCTTAATTCTCAGCCAGTTCACTGCTGCACTTTTTCTAACCTTGCTAGTAGGCAAAAGAGAATAAGATACTAAAGAATATTAAATACATTTACAACTTTAAGTATTCTTTGCTGCTGCTTCCCTCATTATCATACTGGTCTTGAGTGAGTAGCATGCTCTTCTCTGCCTTGTAGTTTAGTATAAACCCTTGGATATTCAGTTCCGTCAGCCCTCCACATGGTTAATCCATAAAGAGAGGAAGAACTCCTCCAAAGCTTTGACTGAAGTCGACCTGCCTCTCCTGGGCCGGACCACCCAGACACCTCGGCACGTCTCCTTTCAGGAAACTTGTGATTCCTCTGGAGCAATGACTCTCAGCCTTCCCTTCAGCAGAAGTAGACACATCTCAGCTCCAAAAAATTAATAATTAAATTCCAAGGAGCACTGTAAATTATTCATAGTGTTAAAAATGCCAGACAGTGAACTGAGAACAGAGCAGAGCTCCGGCACAAACACTGACAACTCACTGCCACTTGCTGAACTTCACTCCAAAATAGAAAGCAAATGAGAAACACAGAAGTGTTGATAATTAGAGTCCAAACCATACATTAACACTGAACTTTTTGTCAACATTTAGCTGCAGGCACAAATAAAAGGGACTTTTAAGTTAAAACAATGATTAGATCAGCTTTTCTGCTTCAGTAAGCTACAAATAATTAGTTTTGATTCGCTTTTTTTTTTTACCAGGTTTGCTAGAAGCTGTACGTCAAAGTTTTAGTCAGGGGACAAGGACACTTCCTCTTCCCCATTTTTCTTTTTTATCACCTTAAATCTTGTTTTAAAAGATATTTTTTGTGGTATAATCCCTCCATCCCCCACTGACAGGAGAAAGTTCCTAGTGAAACAAAAGTTCTGATTGGCCACAAGGGCTGGTTTTAAACCAAGTCAGTAACTGGGTTAAACAAAAAAAGTGAAGCCAAAAGATGCACCCAACGCTCTCTGTGCAGCCGCGCCCCAAACCCCCAACCAGCCCACTCTAACCCAGAGGCAGATGGGCAGTTATCGAGCAGCATGCCAAAGACAGGATCCTCTGTCTCCAGGCCATTATTGAGCCAGCCTGGAGCCTAAATATATTAATGATAAAAAATAAAAAGCAACAACAGAGTTGGAAAAGGCAAGAAATTAAAAGAAATAACTAAAAACATTAGAAAATGTCACCAAATTTTTCTTACTTTTCAATATTCATAAAAGCACTAGGATGGAGAGCGACAGACCGTCAGCAGCAGAGGAAGAAGTCATCAGGTGCTGCTAACGGATTGAGATCTGGGCTTTGTGACGGCCACTCCAAAAGCATCAACTTTTCACTTTGTAACTGATTTTGGATGTTTAACTCATTGTTCATTTGGAAGAATTTGTATGTGCCCAAGCGTCAAGTTTCTGTTTGATGTCTTCTGATGTTGCTACAATATTTCTAAATAATGTTACAGTGAATCTGCACCAAGTAAAACCAAAAAATCGTGAATCAGTATACTTTTCCCCAAATAATTTGGAGTTGCGCCAAAAAGAAGAGGTGCACTGTAATCCTAACTAAGTTAAGACAGAAAAGATTTAGTGTGATTTAAAGTCAGACAGTGTAAAAAAACATCTGGTTAGAGCTGTAAAATAAATGTCAGCACTTCCCTTCTGGTACAGCTGGTGCACCAATTTCAGAACACATACCACAGGAAATGGCTAATTTAGATTTATTTTAATAAACTCAGACTTGCAGATTTCTATGTGTTCAAATATTTACTTGTTTGTTTTTGCATATTAATAATTTCTTGCAAACAGCTTTCCAATAATGCTCTGGTTAAGCACCAGCGCGGCTCTCTAAAAAGCCCCAGCATACATTGTTGTAAGAAGTCTGAGGTGGATTTTGACTTTGGTTACGTCGAAATCCTGTTGTAGAAACCAGCATGTTTTCTGCTCAATATTTTTGAAACTTTCACTCGTATCACAGTTGGTGGGATTCATTCTTGTATCGATTTGTGTGACACTGCTCCCTTTTCTTCCCTTTCTTTGTCCCCTTGGCTATAGACTGAGCTCAAAGGTCTAATTATAGAGAAGTAGCGGTGCAGCGTAACCAGTTTTAATATGGTGAAAGAATACTTAACACGTCACTGTATGACAAACAAGTTAATGAGATTCTTCCTGTTTTAGGTCAATGAAGCTAAAAATGGAGGCGCTCTATTTGCTTTTTCACACAGCTGTGCTCCTCAAAACCAACAGATCAGCCCATCAGTCAGTCCAGCTCTAAGGGCTGGACAATAGCAACAACAGGAATTAAGTGGATAACAAGCTCCTATAAATAGTCTTGTCATTTCCTAAGCTCTGATAATGCAGCAGACTCGACAGCACGCACATCAGGCAACATTTCACAATAATGTCTGATAGATCGCAATTACAGGATGGTAATTGTGCACATTGTGTGCCGTGTGTACTCCTTGTACCCTCTGCATGTGCGTGTATGCAATTATGTGAGAAAAGCATCATCTGTGATGAGGACATGCGAGTACACAAAGAGCCTCACTTGTCTTGTCTTCGCGAGCTGAGAGAAGAAAAAATAAAAAGAGAGGACGAGGACTCAGGTCTCCTTTAAAGCCCATTTTAGAGGCTACAGTTATACGGCCCGTGTACTTAATTCACTAAGCCATTACTAAAAAGATGAAAGAAAATTGAGGCTTAATGTAAGGCTGCATTATACTTTATCATTTAAATAACACTGCCTACAATGAGGATAATCTTCCCCCAATGTGTTTTTAATTTCCATGTCAAATTTCCTTCTAATCCCAACTTCGATGCCTTAGTTTAGTCAAAATTATTTGCACAGCTCATTTAATTAATGATGAATGCAAATAATTAAAGTCTACATAGGAAACATCCCTCATTAAAAGGTGGAGAAAGTAAGTCCTAAATCTTCATAAAACTTGTTGGAAAACTCAATTCACTCATAACTGGAAATGCAAACGCTGCGGAATAATTAGAAGATTAAATGAACATAACAAACAGTAAACAAAATGTCACTTCTTCGTGCATCGGTGGCCTTCACATAAAGCTGGAACTTGGAAAAACATCTCTTACGATTGATTTAAAACTTCTTTTGTGTTTAAAACACAGCATGACCAGACAGCAGTTTTCTACATTTCTGATCTACTTTATTGAGCTTCTCTATTTTACTTCATCTGATCAATGAGCTCCTACTGTTCGCTGGTCACAGTAAAGGTTTACATCAAGGCTTTTAAAATCCATGTTACCAGACGTTTTAGGTTTATTTCTGGCCATAAGGTTACTTTTTGTTGAGTTATTTAAAAACAAAAAAAAAAAAAAAAAGTCAAAGAATTGTCTAATTGGACAACTTATAGCCCAATCATGTTAATTTGTTGTTTAGTCAGAGTAGCAACTTGTGTTTATTGACATAATTGTTTTATGAAATGTAGAAATCACAAAAGATATGCAAAAGAAAATACAATTAAAGAAATGAATTTCAGCTCCACCAAAGTCAAATTTCACTGTTGGGCTTTTGTGCATAATTATTTCCATAATCAGCTTAACTCTCTGTGGTACAGCAAGCTAAAGATACTTGTGAATAACATTTATTTTAGGACACCAGTTTGTAGATCACTGCTTACATGGCATTTGTCATAAAAACAGTTACTCTGAACACGTGTAGAACCTTGCTGGTAAAGTGATATTACCAGTTTCTGTGTAGGGAATAGATGATTCCTGTTCTGCAAGATAAGAGTGACGTAAAGGTCTTGTACAATTGCTACAGTCACAATGCTACAGCTGAGAGGAAGTGCTTTGAGTCCCAGTCTTAGGTGACATATGATCTGCATAAATGTTTCCTTTTTCTTGGCTTAGTGTTTGGCCCCCATTTATATATTACAGTTTCAAGTTAGATCAGTTGATTTCCTGCAAGTCTTTCTGGCAAGTTCGACTGACTGATGTTGTAGGTGTATTAAGGTGCACATTCTGTGCAAGTCATTAAATCTGTTTCCACTTCATCCCATTTTAATCTAATTTAGCTGTGTAGATAACAGCAATGTGTAAATATATGAAATGTTGACATGACAAACTCATAAAAAATTATATGCAATTTTTAAATGCAATTCATTTTTAAGCTACAGTCCCCAGTATTGAATTTTAAGAAACTGATGTAATTCACTTTCCTTTAACGCAGCTCTCATGACTGAACTGAGGCCTATTTTTAATTATTTCCAGTTCCATTTCATCATATTAAACAGAGTGAATACCCATCCTTCTTAATGTACAAATATATAAGTAATATGGGTTTCACTTTGTCATGTATAAACATATAATTTCAAATATATAAATAATATTTATTATTTGTAAGTGCAAACTAAATCACTTATTTGGAGAAAGATTTATATTCTAAATACAGTTAAAATTTGTTTATGGGTTAATGAAAAAAAGAGTAGTAAGTGGCAAACAAACATTTATGTGCATCGTCGCACTTTTTAAAATTTTCTTTAAAGAAACAGAAAAGGTTTTCTCATAATAACATGGGTGTGCAACTTGCAGTTCTGAAACTACATGTGGCTTTTTATGCCTTGCAGTGACTCTAGATAAAAAACACCATGAACTGAGCAGTGTTTTTTACATAAAGCTAACGAAATAACAAGTTTTATGGTTTTTTTAACTGCTTTTATGCAATATCAGGAGATAGAGTTTACAAAACAAATTATTTTTTGTTTAGTCATTCCCCTTGACAATTGTTTTTATTTTTAGTAAAAAAAAAAAAAAACAAAGGTCGGATTTTCTGTAGTAGGAGAGAGTAAAGATGGCTCTTTAAGCTGTAAATAGAGCTGACCCCTGAATTAGGATTGTCACAACCACTGTTCATGTATAGAAATGTTTAAGCAAAATCAACTTGTATGTTATTTGTAGACATTTAAAAGTCTTAAAGTATCTGAAACGTCTTGTACTTAAGTATGGAAATTACTGTAAAAATGGATGTACTCAAGTAATGTAATGAAAAGTACAAGTAAAAAGTAAAACAAGGCAAGTGTGAATGACATTTCTTATATTTTGGTAAACTTGTCAAATAAACTTAAAATAATGTACCCAACCAAGTGCAGACAAAATTAAACCTGCTAATAAATTGTTCCAGTTTTAATGAGTAGCACATGTTAATGGTTTGTGGTTTTGAACTTGCATGCCTTTCCTATATTCGTTAAATTTAGTCTAAATTGCTATCGCTATGGCTTCTGTCCCCCATTGAACTAGGGTGACCAGACGTCCTCTTTTTCCCGGACATGTCCTACTTTTCAGACCTAAAAAGATGTCCGGGGGGAATTTAAAAATTGTCCGGGATTTTGGTCAACTGCCTCAAACACATTACATAGCTTACAGTGCATTATAGGGCACGGCGCTGCGTGTCACGTAATCCCTGAGCCAACCTTGTTCTCACTAAATTATGATGCATAATATTTTAAACAATTGTTGAGCAATAAAATCTACATGTGTTAAGATGTTGGCTTTTTATGCAAAGAACTTCTCAACGCAGACCTTGTATTTTCTGCAAGTGGGAGGTCAGTTGTCCTGAAAAGTTTTAGTTACCTTAAACAGGTGTACATATAGAAGGAATCGTTTCTCTTTAGTAAGTACAGTTCCACACCTTTTTCCACTTAATAACTTTTCAGCTTCTATAGAAAGGAAATGGCAAAGAAAACTATGCAATCTGAGCCATTTGCATGTTTTAATTGCAAGCAATTGTTCAGTTCTTACCTCTTTGGTGCAGGTCTGAGCCACACAAAAAGTTTCTAAAGGTGGCACACAACCAAAATCATTTGTTTGTGGTTCATTTTATTAAGAACCCAGTTTTTTGTTTGGCTTTATGGCTTTTTTATTACTGTTGTAATACTTTATTTTTATGCCAAATGTTTTCAGCATCGCTCCATTTTGTTCTGAAAGCAGTTTGGGTCAAACTTGAGCTTGAAAGATGCTATAAACTGAAGCAGATTTAAGTTCTTTAGTTGCAAGCTATAATCCTTTATTTGAACTTCAAATGCTCGGCTGTGTCCAACGAGTATGCAAAACAAACTCCATCAATAGTTTCCTATTCAGTGCGGGTGCCATCATTAATGTCCGCTGGGAACAACAATTCTACAAAACAAACACATTTGAACGCAGCATTTGCCTTGTTGACAGAAACTCTGATGGGCCAAGTGCTGATGACCAAGCTGCCTACTTTTCCCTTTTATTCCCTCATTCACTCCATCTCTCTCCATCTCCCACATTGGCCCAATCAGGCTAATGAAGCTCACACTTCCTCCATCCCTTCCTGCTTGCTAAAGTGCCGATTGATTGGAGGGGTGGGAAAGCTTTTAACGAGGGAGGGGTGGAAGAGAAATAATTAGCACAAATGAGCTTTTCTGCAAACTCCCCCAATTTGGCTGTTCTCCTTCTGTTTATTTACTGACCCGGAGAACATTAGGGATTAACTCTCTGAGGATATGTTAACTTCTCAACGTCAGTGTGTAAATCAGCGTGATGCTGCCAATTTCTTTAATGCCACTTTTTGCGGAGCGATGATGTCTGAGCTCAAGAAACAAAGTGAAAAGTGACAGGAGAAGACGCAGTTCAAACTAACTAAATTGAGACACAAAAGGGACACTGGAGCATTCCTCGGACTACTGAGGCAATGAACCCTGAAAACTAAAACTTTTTACTTCAAAGTGAACATCAAGCCCGTTACTAAATGACCAGTAAACCACTTTTTCTGACAGTTTTTCCATGATTAACTTAGACAGTTCAGGACTGAACAAAAACTAGAGCAGCAGAAATGTATAAAAACCACACTGCTGTGTAGTCACAATTCCCTACAGGCTCCAAACTTCACCCATGGCAAAGACACAGACAGGCGAGGACAGAGTGGACCTAACGCAACCTCAGTGCAGCGAGAAACACTAAGGAACATGAGTGTTAGTGTTCACACACATCAAAAAAGCCAAGATACAAGAAAAGAACAGAAATCTAAGCAGAGATAAATCTCTGCAAGAATCAGTTTTTAAAAATGGGGCCCAAAGCAAACAACAGCAACATCTCTGAGCATTATTCATTTTTCTGTGATATTAAGGATTTCATAACAAATATTCAATTAAATGGAAAGCTCTACAGAAGACTGACTTTATAAAAACTACAGTAATCATAAGACAAGTAAAAATAATCATAACAGATTTGAACAAATTTCATAAAATGTGATGTTAACAATAAAAAAAACATGTGCAACAAGTGTTAATTTGGATGTGAGCAGAGGAGCTTACTAATCTCCATTTACACCTGACATCTTATTCTGTTGTGATCAAATCAGTATAACTGTGACTGAAAATAGTGACTAATTATTTTGGCCATAAAAATCCTTGGTTAACATAACTATGTAGCATATCGCTGCAGTATCTAACAGTATGTAATTTTTACAAAAATATGATTTTACATATTTGTTCAAACTATCACCGTGTCGTCACACTACAATATGAGACAGATAATCTCTTCACCTCCTTCCGTCTGAAGAAATGCACACTCCTGGTCAAAATCAACCAAATCAGAACTAGGCTCTGCCTCCGTTGTCTCCTACTTATTTGAGATTGAGTTAAAAAGGTCCAGAAGGGCAAGAGAGGCATCCATCTCCTCAGAGACGCTTTCCATCTTATTCCAGGGAAACCTACGATGATCTGTCAGGGAGTTCTGGGTCTTTTCTCCTAGTTAGACATGCCCGGAAAACCTCTAAAGAAAGGCATCAGGAGAGACTCTTGATCAGACGTGAACCATCTTCGCTCATTCCTTTTGATGCAGAGGGGCAGCTTCTCTACTCTCCAGCAATGATGTTTGACGAAGCTTCTCACCTCATTTCTAAGGTTGAATTGTCTGCTGCACTGCCAAGCCTGTATGATGTCATATCAAACATCAATACCCGTCATCTAGGGTCCGTCCGGCCAATAAAGGAAGCTGATGAAATCAGTTTCTTTGCAGGATCTTGTTTTTTCCATCACAACCAATATCTTTTGACCATACAGGAGGGTTGGAATCTAGAAAACCCAATAAATTCACAGCTGAACCCAAAGGCTTTTTCTTCACCATGAGCGACCAGAGCAAACCTTTTATTACTGCAGATGAGGCTCCAACCCCTTTATGCATCTATGGCTCCATCTTACCATCAGTCATGAACAAGACACTATGATATTTTAACTCATCTTGAGATAAAGATTCACAAACCTGAGCAAACTATTGACTCTTTAGAAGGAACCATGGCCTCAAACTTGGAGCAAAAAAATCATAAAACATTACTTTGGCCATTTTTCAGTCGCTGCTACATTTCAATAGAGGAATGCATCTCAGCTACCAACTAAGCACTTTGAAACATCTTGGAGGGAAAACAACTCACAATCAATGTAATTGTTTGGCTCATAACAGTTTGGGGAAATTCAGTGGATAAAGTACGGAGTTTTGGCTGCAGATCAACTACCTGGACTGTAGTATTCTTTTTTTTTGTCAGAAACAAAGAAAAACAGTCAGTTTCTCTGTAGGTTTGATTGATAAGTGCCTTTTAAAATGTCTTGATTGGATACATGTGTTGTTGAGAATGTCACCACCACCAGACCACCACACACACACTGCTCTGTCTCACAGCAACTAAATATAAACTTAAGATAAATAGGGAGGAGCTTTTTTTCTCTGGTAGGTCCAGAAGAGACTTTACAGGTGCTGCCTATGGAGTTACTTGCACTTGTTGTTGGTTCACTGCTCTGTTCTTCAGTTCCCAAAGGAATTATTGAAAGAAATCACCACCTCACCTCCTTTACCAGTGGGAGCCTGGATGATAATGTGCTTGAAAGACCCTGATTTTCTAATATCTCTGCTTGACGGCGTACAATAAGAGCTCATTTTAACACTATTTTTTAGGTTGTTATGTAATTCTGAAGGAATATTTTCTAAACTCCAGTAAGTTTGAGTATGTGGTTGCAAAAAACAACTTTTAAAAAATTACTTTTATATAAAAATACTAAACCATAAATATTCTGAGAATCCCTTAAACTCATTGACATTAAGACAGGTGGTTTAAGTCATAGTTTGTCAATTCCTGGCCAAAACAAGGATCAAAATTATAATCAACAAGCAGAATATGAAATGTAAAATCTAACAAAAAATAATGCCTGACCCAATAATTTACCCAATAAATATATTTAGAACTACTGATGCAATACAAATTTGCCTGGTGAAAAAAAAAAAAATACAATTTCCGCCTCACATTAGTCATTCTCCTATTAATCAGAAAACAAAAGCAAATCTAGAAATCCGCTCAACAGTCATTTCACACCTTTATGCTTTTACCTCTTTCACCTTTTATTAGATTTTGCATATCACAATGTAATTTATAGGCCTAAAGAAACCTGATGGCATTTTTATGTGACGAACCAGACAGTAACCCAGCAACTGCGTCCTATTTTAATGGATAGTAGAAAGAAGGAAATGTCAATTGTGTTGCAAGGGCTTTGTTGACAGAACATCATATTTCCTCTGAAACTGAATTTGCATCAGCAATGCCAATTTGCCTCTGTAAGAGCTTTTGTATACAAGCATTTGACAGGCGTGTTATAAGAAGCTAAGCTGCCCATTAGCAACTGCTCCACAAAACACCCAGTCAGCTCTTTGGGGCTACTGCTATAGGAACTGGAGCTAAGAAGGAGCAGTAACTACAGCAGGGAAAAACATTGCAGGTCACCAGGGATGTGTAACCTGTTCTGCTTCAGAAGAGCAGCATATGAGCTAACTTTACCTTTCAAGTAAACAGCACAAGTCCTGCTTAATTAAATTTTACAGATGTTAAAAGCCTGGCCGAGCGCGCCACCACAAACACACAAGACGCTGATAATTTTAGCACCTGTTCTAAGTTGTCCTAGAAGCCCGTGGTTTTCCTCTGCAAAAGCAAAGTCGGAGTGACATTTTGCATCTTGTAATATGAGCTCGTCCTAAGAGGAGCTGACAAGCGCTCTAGGGTGGATATATGGTAACTGCAGCAAATACGGAGACGGAGAACATACGCTGCAGGGCCTGCGAGACCTCAGCTGCAGGAGCAGTCTCTGTTTTGGGATTTCCAACAGAGCCTTAGACCCCTGTTACTACTAGTGAGGCAGGGTGGATCACAACAAGCAGCCTCCCCTGAGTGAAACCTTAGATAATTGACTTGGTGACAAACTGCCAGTGCCTGAAATACAGCCTTGAAAACATTCATTACTGACGGCAAGGAAAAAGTACTACATCTGGCTACAACTTGATTACCCTCTGAAAACAGCTACATGTGGATACTTTAAACAAACAGATTAACAGCTTAAACACAGAAATTTGGTGGTTTTCAGAATAAAAGACTCAATCCTTGACCTGATGCTTGAAAATCCTTCATAAAGTGGTTATGCATCCAAAATTACCATTGCATGTCCAGTTTTAATCCAGTAAACAAAGTAACTCCAGTGCAGGTGAACTCTAAGAACTTATTTCATTCTCACAAAGAGAAATTTTAACCAAGCAGCTGTGAAAGTAGGGCCGTCTGCCAGGCCAGTTTCTGGCGCTGAGAATTGCGATAAGCCCCAGTGACAAAGCCAGCTAAGAATCAGTGAAGCCTTCCAAAAGGAGTGTGACGCTGTGCTGCTGTAGAGTAATGCTCTCATAAGACGCTCTACCTGCAGAGCCAAGGGTTTGTAGGTTTTATCCTCTTAAAAAAAGCTGAAAAAAAATCACCAAACAGGATCAAAGAGCACATCCTCCCCTCTAGCTGTTCTGGTAGATGTCCTGCTGCTCGAGTCCATTTATTTATGGCTTCCCAACAGTCCGATACCTTCAAACCTGATAAACACGAAACCCTCTACAGCTCCTAGGTCATCATCCAGCATAAACCTCATAAGAATCAATGAAAGATCCTCCACCAAGAGATTTATATTTAATCACCCAAGTAAAAAAAAGAAACAGTAGGATTCAAATATTAATGCTCATCCCATTGAAACCTCCATCTATCCATCAAATATATTATTAAAAACTGGGTGCATACTGACAGATTTTCTAAATCATTGAATCTAAAAGATACTCTACCCTCCTTTTTAAGCAAAATAACTCTTTTGAAATATAAAAATTTTCTTCTAAGTGCTAATCTATAAAGTTTTAATTCAATCAAGGTTTGTATATCACTACTTCACAACAGGTATAATCTAAAGAGACTTTTCAAGACAAACAATTCCAATTTATTTGCAATTACAGTGAAGATAAAAGGTAAAGGTAATTTTATTTATATAGAACATTTTCAGAAACAAGGCAATACAAAGTGCTTTACAGGAATTAAAAGGAAATACAAACAAAATAACAAACCAAAAAAGAAGAAAAAGCTAATAATATTGATCCAAAGTAAATAAACTAGATATTCCTATTCAGGGTTGGTCGATAAGTATAAGTAAGTATTCTCTGGACTTTCTAAGTGTGCTCTAAATTTGTAAAAGTAATTAGTACTCCACAGTTTCAAAGTAATAATAAAAACTAAATGTTCCTGTTCTGGAATAATTTTTTCTGGAATATTAGTTCGTTCTAATTCTTTTTCTGGGTTGCAATAATAGGAGTCTCTCTGCACCTAAATACTGAGTACTCTACAGTTTCTAAATTATAAGCTAAAGAGTGACTAATAAACTAGAGCCTCTGGATTCCAAGTTTGTTCTAATTCCTTTTCTGGGTTAAAAGTGAGTACTACACAGTTTCTAAAAAGAACAAAAAAAAAAAGTTTTTTTTTTCTTTTTTAGTGTTAAGTTTTTGTTCAAGGAAGCACGATGTGACTTGCTGCCAACTTTACAGAACAGCCAACTTAAACTTTTTAAAGTAAAATACACTTTGAATGGTAGAAGAAAATGTTAACTACCCAGTCAAATATTTTACTGGTCACTAATTTATTGTGTCATAGTTGTGTCACCAATGCGGGAGTGCAGACAGAGACACGTAAGAAAGCTTGAACTGGTACACAGTATTTCTAATGAAAAACATAATTAGTCAATCACAAACAAATTAAAAACAACTAATCAAAATCAGATTCTTCAAGAAAAAAAATTTACAAAAGCAAACTAAAGGGCAAGCAAGAACATCATATGGATATGAACATTTGAATTTGCAAGTTTAGGAATATTTAGTGCACATGGTACTACATTGTTTTTTTTCGTCATTGTACAATTTTAGGCCATGTAGAAAAACTTCATATCGCATCTTCCTCAATAAAACTGCTGCAGAAAACAGCCAGCCAGAGTCACAGTCTGTTTCCTGCCAGCAGAAAACAGACTCTGTGATTTCAATGGAAGTCATGGCGACTTCAGGTCTCTTTGGGTTAATAAAAGCTTAAAATCAAGCACAACAATGAGTTTATGTTATCAAATATCATAGCACATGTCAAGAACAGTACATGTCAGCTGACTGGTGATTCAGACACATTTTATTTTATTCATAATAGCATCTAAAGCAACAGTTCAGTGGTAGAAATTGAATACTGTTGTTCAAAATGGAAATCTGCCCCTGTAACTTGTAGAGTGATGAAATTTTCCCACCACTTCCAAAACTGTAAATCCATTTTGCATGTGGCAGGTGAAATATTCCCACACTGACTAAAGTTTTAATCTCCCTTCTTAGTAAGAAACTCATCAATGGCCTTGAGAGAGAGAAACCCTGCACAATACCTGATAAAGGTTTACTGTAAGGATGAGTTTTGGGTCATTTGTGATGATTTGCTATGTTAACTGTCCTCTTTCCACTGTATTATGTTCGCTATTAAAGGATGTTTGGTGATCTGAAATACATGAGCATTAAAATAAAGTAAAAACAAATCATTCTGGTTGATAAAACACACCATGATAATTTTTTGTGAAATGCAAACTGTCTGCGACAGACTAATGTATTTAGGAGAATTTCAGGGTTAGATATTGTACACTGCTGTCCTTCTGCTGCATTACTATCTGACTCTTACTGTCCATCAGCATACCAGCGCTGCCACCTGTCCGTCCATCTCTGTTTTCGAGGTTTCTTATCAGCAAGGGAGGTTACAGCACAGTCCAGAAGACACTCGAGCTCCCATCCTGTCTGTCACCTGCCGTCCGGCTCTAATCTTGCATCTCTCAGCTGTTGCCACGCTGAGAGGGATTCCAGTGCCAACCAACAGCTTTATCTCTGACCAGCAGAGGAGAGACCCTATCTCCTGCCCACACATACAGTACATATGACAGCACACCTGTGCCGAAAAAAAGACAACTTCAACGGACAAAACCCGAAAAACACACGTGAACAGATCTGCACACAAACACAGAGGATAAGACGTAAAGTTCTAGATAAACTCAGGAAACATTCAAACAGACTCTAAATTGTAACCATGACAAGTGGTATTGAGATAGGACCAAAATATTATTAATCACTTGACAGTGCATGGTTTAATTTTAAGGACAGATTTTTATAGTCTGGCTTGAAAGATTTATCAGCGTACTCTGGTGCTGCTTTTCCTTCCACTGAATAAAAAGAGGACATCACAGTGAGTTTCAGAGAGGAGGCACTTTATCTGTTTTAAACCATTTTCAATTACACTGTAGCTTTGCTTTTCTGCAGAGGAAACTTGACCGAAAGTTGACTATAAAGCGCAAGTGAAGAACAGGATCTTTGTAGGTGAAAATGCAACTCAGTAGAGCCAAGCAAATTTGCATTTAATCAGTCTGAAAAAAGGTTTTAATGCAGAGTTAGTTGGAGAGACGTGAAGTGAGTGTAAGCACGCACACACTCGCTCTAAGAACTCATTTCTCCAACGACATTTCATTGTGCAATCCATCTTAATCAGCGAACCCATCAGAGACAATATATCCTCCCCTCCATCTCCATCTCCATCTCCAGACGGAGTGATTGAGGGGTGTAAAGAGGAGGATGTTTCTGCCCACTGTCTCCTCCCACCCAAACGGTCCCCTCCACCCTCCTTACCAGGACAGCTCTTAAGTGCTTGTGGGTTTTTATGTTTGTAGTGTTTTATAGTAGTGGGCCGAAGCCAGGGGCTGTAAAAGTGTGGAATGAGGTAGGGGGTGGATGGAGGGAGAACGGGGGGCAGAGGACGTAGGAGGAAGAGCTGAGAGTTACTGTAAATCCGATCTTTATAGAACGAGACGCAAACAACAAACAGGAGGAGAGGAGGTCCATTTCAATCATTTGAAGGAGGAGGTCGAAATTCTATTCAAATCTTTTTTTAAATTTTAAAATGTAAAGTTACTATCCGGTTGTTTTAAATCATATTGCAATCAAAAATATACATAGGCAGTAGTAAAAGACCTAAACAAGATATGGAATAACCGGTGGTTCAGTTTAGTAGTAATACTTTCATAACTCTATTGGGAAAAATGTCTGCCCTTTTCTGCAAATGGAAGCCTGAAAGCTGATGCGTAGCCTGCAGCCGGTGGTTCATTTTACAGATAGATGCTGTAACACAAAGCGTTTTCCCAGGATTTACTTACATTGTGATTACACAAAGAAAAAAAAAAACATCTCCAACAGCCAACTTTATATGTCTTTTAACTATAAAGCACAGCTGACTGACAGCATCCAGCAACAGGTGGAAGAGGGGGAGTCTGTCCTCCATACAGCTGGAGCAAATCCCAGCATAGTCATTTGGTAGTCGCAGACAGGTTTTTATCCTTAACAAGTGTTCCAAGTGTTTAAACCAAACACTTGGATACAAAAAATGGTTGCGGTATCAAAATGCTACACTTTTTTAAACTACAAAAAGCAGTCTGTGTTATGCTTCCTTTGTTACTTTCTTGATTTTTGGTGCTCCTTTGGTCTGAATCAGATTGCATCCATGTATTTATTACTGTGGTGCTCGTCTCTGTATCTGTGTGTCAACTTCTCTCTACCAGCAGCCACTGGAAGCCTCCTTTTCCCAACCTTCCCACCAGTCTGTCAGTATTACATATAATTGGCCACAGTTGGCTTCAACTGAACGCTTGCTGCCTTAGGGGCTAAATGATGCTTCAAGGCCTTTCTGAGGAGCCAAAGAAAATCCACAACACTCCCCTCAACATGTCAAAAACCAAAGGAGCTGTCTTGGAGGCTGTTTAAGCAAGAGTTTTGCTGTTAAGATTTGCAAAAAATCTAACTCCATCTCCATGCGATGCCGTCTCTCAATTCAATGTCATCCCAATTCAAAGTGCGACTGTCACCCAAAGCCTCTTAGTCAATCAGTTAGTCACTGTGGAAAAAGGTCGCCCTCGTAGCCAACAAAGCAGCCACATACAAAGTCAGTTGGACAGCCAATCAGTCAGATAGAAAAGGATGTTCAGACTCTCCTGCCCAAAGCCGTTTTCAGGCTAACCTGTACCTGCTTGTTGCCATGGCAATGCAGAGCAAGATTTAAATACAAGCTTGTGACCTCTCCCCGTCTCTCTTATCTTCTTCTTTCCTCTCTCCCTGACTCCTCTCTGGGTTTTCTCAGCCAGAGAGAGTGCCGACTCTCACGCTTCGGCTCTCAGTCATCACTCCTCCGGTGTTGTGGAGTTTTTTGCGCCTTCCTACTCTCACCTTGTTTCGTCCTCTCTGCAAAACAGCGCTTTACTAGCCGTTTCGTCTTGTTAATTCCATGCAACTCCGAGTCCTGCAACTCTGTTAAAAACCCTGTAAAAAAGTACAGCCCAATACAAACTCGCCTCGCCAGACACACGCAGACTGTTACTTTTTGTGTAAACACTCATAATTACCTAAATATTTGTAGGCAGAGTCACAAGTACACACAAACAAAAAACCAATAACTCCATAAACGGGAGTCAACGATCAACATGTTTATTAGATGCTGGCACAGCATACGCCTGCTGACAGTCAGCTGCCAATAAAAATCTATCATTTTGTAGCTGAAGGCTCATCATCAGGCATTGTTTAGGCTGGTCTGCCCTTCTCTCCCCTGATACAACGCCTGTGCCAAAACACAGATTAAATTTCCCCCAAATACTAAAAGTATCTCAGAGGAGACGCTTCCTGGAATAATAAGCCAGTGTTTGGCTCCATCTAATGGTTATCAGTATGGATTTAATCCCACTTTCAGGCCTCCTGAAACCAAATGAGAGATAATAAATATTGCAACTTAAATGAATGATTGCAACACAGACACATGAGGATTTCAAAAGCATTGCATATTCTGCCATCTTAAATTCTGAATGTGCTTCCATTCATAAAAGTTTAAAGTCACATCCTATTTAAAGAGACAAATATTCCTCAATCGGGACTTTTTTTTTTTTTTTTTTTACCAGAAAGCTGCAATAAAACAATTCAGACATTTACAACTGTTTAATTGTTCCTATGCACTGAAGCTTCTCATGTCCTCAAATTTTAGATTCAGTTTGTTTCTTAGGTTGAATCCAAGGTTCCTGCACAGTTTGTCCATCTATAAGTTCCAGCCTTTTTAAAATATGAAATACTTTAGTTTACTAAGATATCACAGTGTACTTGTACAGAAAACAGATTTTAAATGTGGAATCTGCAAAAACCAGAAAGCAGAGGGATGGAAGGAAACGAGGAAGAAAAAAGGGAGGACAAAAGAGGGGAACTAATGAATGAAACAGAAAGAGAAAATACACAAGGAAGGAAAGAAATGACCAGGGCAGAAATAAAAGAAGAAAAACAAAAAAGAAGGAAAAAAGGCAGGACAAGCAGAAGGAAAAAGTATGAACACAAGAAAGAAAAATTACAAGGAAAGAAAGAAAAAGCACATTAAGAAAAGAAAAAAGGGTACAAGATAGAATGTGGGTAGAGCACATTCCTATCTTGTACCCTACACAAGATAGAGCACAAGATAGAGCACAAGACATTAATAAGGGGTAGGATGCAGAGAGACTAAAGGATGGAAAGAATAAAGGACATCAGAAGGAAGGAAGGAAGAAAGAAGGAATCAAGGCAGGAAGGAAGCAAGGAAGGAAGCTTTATATAATAGGGTAGGGAATGAAGCCAGGAGGTGAAAACAGTGATCTTCAAAAACTAAAGCAAAGTTCAGTCAAGCATAATGACTCTGGATTATAGATAAATGAAAACAGATAATGTCAGTTTTGTTCTCTTCATTAGCAGCTTAAAGGTCAAACATCATTATATTTTAGATGGTGATATTTGACCTAAAATCCTTGCAACTATCAAGCATACATAAATCAGTACTGGCCTTTCCATTGATTTTCAAAGACAAGACCTTCATGGAGGAATCTAAGCACACTCCATGAATTACCAATTTTCTGCCTCAATTTAATAAACTCCAGTCATTGTGAAGGACTTTAGATTTAATGTACTTTACAACATTTCTTTAATTCATTGAGACTTACAGACATTAGTTACTGCATATTTACCCTGAAGTACAGCATTTCAATCAGACTGGAACCTGGACTTTATCTGGATCTCTGAAACAGATTGATCTTTTTCATTTTCAGTTATTTTATCACAGATTCACTGCTGTGTTTGGGATCATTGTATTTTTTCATCACCATGTTTGGTCCAAGCTTGACAGATGGCCTCACATTTGACCTCCGATCCTATAAATTAAGATGAAAAACACCATCAACCCAGCACTGTTCGTGCTGTGCCATCTAGCCAAAAGTTAATATTTCCGTCTCATCTGTCCAAGCGACATATTTCCAGACATTTTGCAGTTCATTCAGAGGCAACTTGCAAACTTATATTGTTTGAAAAGAGAGGAAAGTCCAAGCAACTCTTCCAGACAAGCCAAGCTGCTTTAAACAAGCCAACTGAGACCTAAATAGTCTGACATAGTAAGGCAAAGTCAATCCAAAGAATATATCCTACATATGTTTTCCACTTGAATTGACAATAATGAAAACTTTTTTCCTAACTGTAAATTTAAAAACCTAAGGAAGAAAAACATTTTGCTGCCAGCAAGTTTGTGCCACCAGCATTGACTTCTTTTCCCCATCAACCCCAAGCTGGTTGCAACAAAAGTGACAAGAGATCAACTTCATACAATCAGCTCTGCAAACTTTTCACCAACTGGCATCAAATGATATGACTACATTGTACTATTGTATTGAATTGGATTGTATGCAACTGGGTCCACCAAGGTTGCTCTTTGCCACTGATCTTGTTCATAACTTTTAGGGACGAGATGAAAATCAGCATCTTCAAATCCAAGACAATGATCTTGAGCCAAAAAGCAGTAGAGTGCCCTCTACAGGTGAAGGAGATTAAGTATCTCTGGGTTTTGTTCGCAAGTGAGAGGAATATGGAGCAGGAGATTGATTGGCAGAATGATGCGACCAATGTATTGCTTGTCGTGATGAGGAGAAAAATAAGACGAAAGGCGAAGCTTGGAATTTACCAGTAGATCTACATTCTTACCCTCATCTATGGGTCAACCTTTGTCCATCTGCTGGTTTTAACGGATTGCTTTTTCCTCAGATGTTTTCAACACACACGCACACGCCCCCGTGCGCACACACACACACACACACACACACCAAACTAGATGATCTTTTTGCTATGCACACAGAATGCTTTTCATCCAACTAATTAATATCATCACTGCTATGTCCTTGTTTATTTGCACGTCTCATTCGTCCTCTAAAAACTGGCTCCAAAGAACTTTGCTTAAAAGCCTGCGCTCTGATGCAGGCTTTAGAAATGTAATGTATTTTTGACCAAAGCAAAGATTTGCTCAAGAATGAGGAAGCTGTGACAATTTGGGAAAAGACGGAGCACATCTCTTTCTACCTTAGGATTTCAAAGCATGTTCAAGTCTAATCAATGTCTCTCTTCACAATTTTTTTTTTCAAATAAGTCTCTTCAAACATCTTTCCCTTTGAGAATTCATGAAAACCCTCCATGAGCTTCAATTTCTCAATCTACTTCTTCAAAACTTTTAAGATATTGGAAAAGACAAAATATGCAGTACTTTTTATTGAACATTTAGAAGATGCAGATATAAGAGATTTCCACTTCTCATCAAAATCTGATCTGTGTGGTGGAGGCAGAAATGGTTTATCTTATTGGTCATATATTCTTAACTGAAATTAGAATTTTGTTGATGTTTTTATGAGCTACTAGATACATAAATTTCCCCCAGGGATAAATAAAATATCCATCAATTTCACTGGCGTGAAATTTAAGCTTCTACTATTCATTCCAAGCTAAACAGTCCCTTGTCACATTTATATTGAAATTCTTTGGTATTTTTTACCAGCCCTATACAGCAGTTCTGTTGTTCTCACTTTCTTCAGTAGGGTACTCAAATTAGTTGAAAGAATATCTTGAACACTCTGCAGATAATCACTTGAAAGCCTCTGGCTGTTCTACCAACACGCTGAAAATACATTATGCACATAATTACAGCTCAGACACCGCTCACAGATGTTTCCTGCAAAATTTATGCATATGCCCATAAACGCACAGCCAGGCTAAATACTGCTGGAACCTTTTAAATTCATAATGCCTTTTATATTTCTCCCTTTTGTGTTTTTCAAAATGTTAATTCCTGTACATTTTAGGAAACAATGGTGAAAGGAGAAAAAAAAGGGATTTTATTTTATGATGCAAGAAAATGATCATTTTTCATGTAGAGTGGCTGAAATTGTGCACAGACCTGTCTAAAACAAAATAGAACAACACCCATACCTGCATTGACAATGGCATCTATCTCCAGCTTGGTTATGTCACCACTGTACACGGAAATCTTCTGGTCTAACGTTTCATTCCTCAGGTAGCGACTCGACTTAGAGGCACCTGAGGACAGGAGCAAACACAGCCGGGCTCAGCTTGGTTTGCAACAGAAAATCTCTATGAAAAACAGGGATCAGCAGCCAGGTAACTGTGACACTGGAAGCATGTGAGCTCCCTCTAGTGGTATCTTCAATTTTTGTCATGCAATTTACAGATTTATCACTTATTTAAATAGGAGGTTTATACAGCCACATGCAAGATTGGCTCTGTCACAAAGCCCTAGGCTGTTCACAGTCGCCTTGAGAGAAACTGAAGGACCGATTAGGACAATTTATCACCAGAGACGGAAGATAAATCTGTTCTGAAACAAGTAGAGGAAGAAACCTGCGTGGCTTAAAATGAGACATTTAATCTGTCATGTTCAAAATGTCTTCTTTAGAGAGAGAGAACACAAGGCCTTCCATGCTGTAAAGCAACTAATTATATTTATTCCAGTTACATTTTACTTGAGTAACTTCAAGGATTATAGGAGTCAATTTACTCTCTCTACTTTTTACTTCTACTTGAGTGATATTTTGAAGTATAATTACTTTTACCTGAGTATAATTTCTGGTTACTCTACTCACCTCAAGTTGCTTCACTAAATGAAGAATAATCACGTTTTAACCAAAATGTACCAACCACATACTAACAGTTTATGTTGACCTGAGACTTCTTGTTTCTACAAAATCTCTCATGTTATTTTCTATGTCCTGGTCATGATGTGTCATGACCAGCACATAGGTCATGACACATGACCTATGTGTCAACGCTGTATAAATGTTGTTTATACAGCTTATAGTGTTTAAACACTATACGCTGTCACTGGAAGTTCTTTGCATTGCTGACGCATATAAATAACTGTAATATTTCAAGCATGTTAAGATTACTGTTATACAAAAATGTGTCTTTTACATTCCTTGTTCATGTGTGTGACTTTATACTTCTATCATGTTCAAAATAAATAAATAAAAACTGTTGTGGAAAAGAGGGATTTGGTGTGTTTCAATTGCCAGATTTTGATATTTTGTAATTACGTAATTTATGTTTTACTATTTTTTTAAACTATTTAATTGTAGTAAATACCATAATTGGCATATCATTTTACATTTTTGTTCATAATCAGTTAGAGCTTGAGAACCCTTTTTAGCAAATTCATTTTTACTCCTACTGGAGTATTTTTTATTTTTACATTTTACTGCTACGCAATTAAAAGTATGTTGCAGTACAACTTTTGTCTACCCATCTCTGAACAGCATTAAATCACATGCCCATTTTAGTATGGTTTGATCCCCTGCTAAGAATCCTTTTTTTTTTTTAGGAATAAGCATCTTAATCAACTTAAATATTTGTTTGTTTATGTATGATTTTGGTTTTTAAAAAGGTTGTCACAGTATTTTGTAATTTTATGTTGGTATTAAAAGTTGTTTCTAATTCGTGGAAAGAATTTCATCGCCACCACTGCTTCACCGCTCTGAGTGACGCAGATGTTGACAGATGTGGGATGTCTGACCTGCTGTGGGAGTCCACACTGGAATGTCACCCAACGGCACCGAGCCAGAGGTTCTGTAGTAGCCGCGCCTGTCCTTCACGGACAGAGACAGCAGGAAATCTAGGGAAAAGAAAGAGAAGAAGGTTATAATCTAACAGGAAATCTTCCTAACCTCCTTAACCATTCCATATTATTTTATATAATTATTATTATTAGCTTCAATGTGTTTTACTGAGATTTTAGGTGCTAGACCAACATAAAGTAGTGTATAGTCCTGAGAATGAAATAATGAAAAGCATTTGAAAGGCTTTATAACTTACAATCTGAAAAGTGTGGAGTAGATTTAATTACTGCTGCTTTTACTCTGTTACCTCAAAATACTCTACTTTCCAACTTTGCATAATCTACCGTTATTCTTGCCATTAATTTCATATGTACTCTGTTTCTTAATCTCCCCATAAAGAGATTAAGCTGAGCTACTGATTCCAACAACTTCTTGTTCTCTTCCTGCAGATGCTGCACTTGATAAGGTGTCTCTCCTAGGTAAAATCATTGGTAGTATACCTTATTTCCGTCCTACACACTCTACAAATGGCACAGAGCTTATCTGTTACAATGACCTTTTCAGTGCTGATTTAGAGCTAAGATTAAAATTAAATGTGTGCAGTGAGCTGTAAATCTGACTATTGGATTGATTTGACTATAAAATTACTTGCATAAATTGGGATAGATGTTTTTGTAAGGTGCTACACATTTTTAAACTGAATCAAACTGATTATATTTAGGGTCTGAATGCAAATGCATGCGACACTTTTCAGAATAATATGCTTAATTATACTTTGCTTGTTATGTTGGTCGATAAATAAAATCCACAAAAAAATCAATTTTATGTCTGTAGTTGTACTGAGTGCAAAACATGGGAAAGATTTAGGTGGTGTGAATACTTTTCTAATGCGTTTCAGAAACTGAAAAAAAAAAACATTCAGAGCAAAGTAAAGCTTCATGTAAGATAAACTGAAAGTAGCTTAAGTAGCAGTTATTTTAAATCAATAATCAATCTCTTATTTCGACACAAAAGGTCCATAGTAAACAAAAAAAGAAAAAAACAAAAAGGATATACAGTCACTGCCCAATAAATGATGACGCCAATGTTTCACAATCTGAAAAAATCTCGCTGTACTAAAACGATGCTATAATTGTATGACACGGATATCTACACACTACGAGATCTGAGGCGCTGACTGGGACAGCGTTATGTCAACATGTGCTGGCACTGCTCATCTAACTTTTAGGAGCCTCAGCCTTTGTATGCCACATAAAGTTTGTGCAGGCTACTTTTTTTATATCTTCGCCATAGATGGGCTGTGTAAAATGAAGTACAAAAAACTTTAAAAAGAGCTACCTTCACAGAGGATGAACACATACCAAACTTTCTGATCAAAATATTAGCCTGTGCATACATCATGCAATACTGCCTACGAATGTCACGATCATCAGATAGGTCATCAGTTATGTAATGTCCCAGATATTTAATTTCATTGCATATATTGAGGACAATGCCAGATAAAGAGAAGTCAGGGGTTATCAGATGCTTATCTGCTCTACTTCTAACAATCATGACATTGCTTTTCTTAGCGTTATATTTGACATCAAAATCACATCCATATTGGGAGCAGACCCTTAGTAATTGTTGAAGGCCAGCACTATATGGGCATAAGATTACCAAATCATCCGCATACATTATGTGATTGATTGTGCGGTCACCAACTACACAGCCTGTTTTACAACAATTCAGGCGCTTTGATAGTTCATCCATATAGATGTTAAAAAGGTAAGGGGACAATATACTTCCCTGCCTTACTCCATTACCAACATTAAACGAGTCAGACAATGAGTTACCCCATTTGACATACATTAGTTGATGACCATACCAATAGACCATTATTCTAATTAGATATTTGGGTACACCTCTGCTTTCTAACTTGCAGAACAATTTTTGATGATTCACGCGATCAAATGCTTTAGAAGCATCAATAAAACACATAAATACTGTGGTGTTGCGCAAATTATACAAATCTAAAATCTCCTGTAGCACAAAAATACACATGTCTGTACCATGTTTGGGTTTAAAACCGAATTGATTATCAGAGGTCAAAAGAAACTCTTCCAGCCTATTTAGAAGGACTCTTTCAAAAACTTTCGACAAACTACTAGCTAAAGCTATGGGTCGGTAATTCTCCAAGGAGCTAATCTTACCCGCTTTGTCTTTAATAATGGGTACCAAAATGACAGATAACATTGATTTAGGTAGCAGACCATGTACTAGACAGCCAGTGAAACACATAGAGAGTAATGCACAGAGTTTTTTACTTGCATTTTTCAAATGCTCAGTGGATATGTTATCCATCCCACAGGCCTTATTGTCTTTCAGTGTCATAATTATATGATATATTTCTTGTGGGGATACAATCACATTCTCATTACTGTGAATGCTTCCTATGTCAGAAATGTCACTTTTGACACAATTAAACAGCGCACTGTAGTGCTCTTTCCATAACTGAGTGATTTCTTTTACACCAGTAACACCATCAATAGTAGATGGAAGTGACGTTTTACAGTTATTTACTTTCTTTATTTCTTTCCAAAAGTCCTTAACATTATTATTTCCTAACTTTCTAGCAAGAGAGTCAGACCTCATAGTATTTTCACGTCTCCTTATGAATCTTAAAAAATGTTTAAAATTAGCATTTGCTTGTTTTTTGTATTCAAACAAGGGGCCATGTCTCTGTTTACCTGCATCGACCCATGCTTTAAGAGCCCTTCTGGCCTCTGCATGATGTTCTTTTACATAGTCGTTCCAACCCGGCTTGGTGCTATGCAAGATGGATTTTAGAAAGGCAGCACATACTAAAATATAAAAATAGGGAACCCTGCTTAATACGAAGCTTAAAACTGCTAAGTTGACTGTCTACTGGGTTTTATACATTCTTATTTATCAAAAACTTATTACAACTTTTTGTACCAGCTGACAGTAGGTATTTTTGTCTGAAAACTCTGTAAAATCGTGAAGAATTATTCCCTGCCACTGCTGGACATTCTCACCCTTGGCTTCCTTCCAGTCACTCTCAGCAGAGTCCAGGTTAATTTTTAGAGGCATGGCGGTTAAAACTCCAGTGTGGAGGGCCTGTACCAGAGCGCCTGTGCCCACTCCGAGGGCAGCACCTAGGGCAAACTTGCCCAGCCAGCCTCTCCTCCCCCTTGGTGAAGAGGAACCGTTAGTCTGGCTGGATTTGCGAAGCGCCGCTGCAGTGGTGGAGAATCTGTCACCTCGGACTGCGGCGTTAATATGGCTTCGTACAGGACTCGTTACTCCCGTCCCTCTGAGCTGGGGGCTACCCGGAGGTAACAAGTGCCTGAACTTGACACCGGATGTTTGGAAGTCAGCTCGGATAAGGGACAGAGCGCTGCAGGGCAGGGCTCTGATGTGTGAAACTCGAGCTGACATTAGCACTGCCATGTGTAGGTAACACCAAGCAGACAGCAAAGAGTTGGGTTTCAAAGTTGAAAGTGTCGGACACACTGCTGTTAGCTTTCACTTTCGATACAAACACACCCCTCACCGCAAAATCACATGTGCCATTTTTGTTTCGGAAGTTAACGTGTGGAATGTACCATCAACCAGGGGTGTTCCATGATCATCACTAACTGATTAAAATCAAGAAATATTAATACCTGCTGTATATTTCGGATTCTGGTATTCATAATAAAAGAAAAGAGTGATATCTCAAATAAATTTAATATTATCAGCGCTGTGTTTTATTATCTGTATATCCCATAATCGAGTGAAAATGGAAGAGTCGAAGCTAACGGTCACAACTCAGTGTGAGCTTTACGGCTGTCGGAAATTACACATTGAGGTAAAACAATGGCCGTTTGTATGTAACGGTGTTCTGACTACCTGTGCTACAGATTTTCCTACCGTAGCACGGATAGATAGATATGTCTATCTGTCCCGTGATGTTTACAAACCGAAAACTATAACAGGCTGTGTTAATGTTAAATATTGTCGCTGGATAACATTATTTGAGTGACGAGACTGAAGTGGAAGAATAGGAGTTATGCTTAGCATAGCATTGGAACAATTTATATACACACGGCAAAAAACACAAAACTATCACTTCCTTCATCAGAATATCCTGTCCGTTTAAAACGAAAAACTATCCCAGATGTTTGCACTAATCCTTTTATGCTCCGTAACAGTGACCTGCTCAATCCGGTGGACACATTGTGGCCACGCTTCATTTGATAATAGACTGCCATACAACGTATTAAAGCGCAAAAAATAGCTTGCGGTGAACTGTATTTGATTTTGTCGATGTCTGTGTTTAATTTAATTTCAATAAATACCTGTTTCACCCGTCTGATAGTGTTTCACTCATACAAATACCTATTTGAAATATTTTTTAAAAGGGAGGATATTCTCATAACACTGTGCACCTGAAACGATAGGATTTAATATACACTAATATTGCATCGCTATCACAGCTTCAATGTCTCACATAATATCGCTACCATGCTCTATTTAGCGCACAAGTAATTCATCTGTTGGTTTAGGGGTTTCTTTAAGGACGACTGTTGACAGACAAGATATGAGAGCAACAATGAGCATCTCCATCAATCAACAGCCGTTACAGCACTGGATTCTCTTTGACCTGCTTCAAAATAAATATTTACAACTTGGTACAAACAAATTAATCCACCTTAGCTCACTTCTAGCACACAAACAATTATAGCAGCACTGTTGGTGGTGCTTCTAGCTTTTACTCAAAATGAAATAAATCAAGTATTTGTTAAACGGGTCTGTAACACATCGTCCTGCTATCAGAGAGCTGCTCTGTTTTTCAGAGAAGGAAACATTTAAAACCCATTACATTATAGCAGTAAACTGTCATGTAGTAGAAGCATGTATTCTGATTCCTGGTTCAATACAAACACAAGTTTCAGACAAAATGGGAAGATTTCTGAATTAAAAGGTCCCGTTCAATCAATTTACTCTATAAATGTAACAATCAAAAGCCAAATAACAAACTCATATGGTATTTTAAGACTCAAAATGCACATTTCACTTTACCCTGACTCAGAGCTGTTGAATATAATAATTTCCGACTATGAGCTGATCTCATTCATTTTGCAAAATTTTTTTGTTGGATAATAAATTAAGGAACAAAAAAGAAAATCTGAAGAGCCGCTTTGAAGCCAAAAGAGCTGACTCTTTTTAGTGATCCAAGCCAAAAGAGCCTGTTTTCTAAAAAGAGCCAGAATCCCCATGTTGCCCTGAGCACCTCTCACTTCCCCGAGCTCAGACAGGTGGTCAGTCCCACAGTAACTTGATTCAGAAAACCTCACCTGCACACAGAGACCCCACACAGAAACTGATCTTAGAGTTTTCTATTCCCAGACGAAACATTGGCTAAAACAAATACATGAAGACTGATTTATACTGACCTATGTTGCTTTCTCTGATATACATTCTGATATGCATTTTTACGTTTTTCTTGTTTATAGTAGCAGAAATTCAAGGTAGGTGTCTGTGTATATGACAGGAATTTTTAACTTTTGATATTGTTACTTCTACCTTCTTTTTAGGCATTTTGGACATTTTTTTTTACTGTTTTCAAAATTTAATCAGTGAATCTGAAATTAATCTTTTAAAAATGTTTTAAAAATGCACCTTTAAATGTATGTACATGACAAACCGTGACAATATTTAATTTGTTTTTGGTTGCACTTAATAAGGCACTGTTTTATGTGAAACATTTTATAAATTTTAGCAAACACCTAAATTAACATTGTTTTTTAGCCAAACCAAAGAAACTTGTCTTTTGAAATTAAGGAGTAATATCACACACCCTTAAATTACTAACATCTGGCATGGCAACTCACACAAGTGGTTTAAATGTGAACGACACACAGATGTTGCCTAATATGTCATTCAACACAGGCTGTCAGTCAGAAGTTAACTGGTGTTCACATTTCCGCCTGGCGGAAACTGACAAAGAAAAAAAGGAACAAGATTTTCTTTTTTTTTTTACACGGGTGACACAAGCAGCAAATGCAGAGGCTTCAGCACACACCACAACCTGCCCTACCCAGGAGAGGCAAGACTTGTGCAAGTTCTCACAGTAGACCAGGGAAACTTCTTCAGCTGTCTGACAGAGACAAGAGGAATCCACCAGGTCCAGTTCTTAAAATTGTGGACGAAGGAGACTGACGGTACTGTCTTTTACAAGATGTCTGTGTGTGCGGGCGAAAGCATGAGAACAAAGAAAATAGCACTGGGTTTTTATATTTTGAGCTTCTTTATGAAATATAAAAATATAGAGGTAATTTAAGAAGTTCTTTATGACTGTATGAATTGGACACAAATGATAACTTAATATTTAAACATAAAAATGTCGAAAATGTCTAGGCCTTCGAGTAAAAGTGGAGAGTTTGAAGCATGTTATCTTTACGCAGTGCCACCATCATCTGTAGTTGTCTTGTAAAATAGATTATGATTTTGAAAGGTAAACATATTTTAGACCCAGAAGTAAAATCTAATTTTATATGGACTTTTATTTACATGTAGGAGGTGAGTGTGTCACCATCGAATGAACAACCAAGCCCATATTGGGTTTCTAATTCCCCTCCTGCATGCATTTGAAAAGCGGAAGTATGCGTCCATGGTGATAGTTTAAGACCGAAACAGGAAATACTATTTAAACTTGACATGTCACTCACAGTGTATGTTTGTGTCTCCATGTCACTCAGTATCAGGTGATATTGACCATGGAGAAGGGCTATCTTCCACTAAGCAACACTTGTAAAGTTCTTTTTATTATTTCTATATAAATAAAAAAATAAGTAGGGAACATTTTACTCTAACAGAAGTGACCTTATGTGTGTAATTTGTGTTCATAATGTTAGTTTTTATTCTGTTGGAGATGTCACAGGCTGTAATTCATGTTTTTCCTGAGCACAGTCTTACCTTCAGCCTTTCCTTCACACACTCTGCTCTTGTCTCTCTCAGAGTATGGCGGCGTGGGACCTGTCAGTCAAAGTGGAGGACCTGGGGCCTGATGCCCCTTCTGTCACTATCAGCGTTGCCTCTGACCTCCACGTTGGAGGGGTTATCCTCAAGCTGGTGGAAAAGACACGTGAGTCAAGCTATCTGTTTTTAACCTCTCTCTCTCAATCACATGGGCCGACAGTAGAAACTTAGTCATTTCATGGGCTTGCAAATGTACTAATATTTGATTTTTTTTCTACATTGTGCTAGATTTTAAGGAATTTTATTGGTATTTTATGTGATTATTGAAAATAAAACGTTATTGTTTAGTGCAAGGCAAAGGATAAATGTGCAAATCTGAAAGCTGTTGTTTTGGTATTAATTTTGACATCCTTAAATAAAGTTGTTATACATCACTTGGTCAAAAAAAAAAACTAACACTGCCCATCAATTCAACACACCATTCCAGTGGTGAAACATGGTGGGGGCATTATCATGCTATGGGAATGTCGTTTTGGAAGGTGAACCTCCACACCAATCTGAAATATTTTATAGTCTCCTCAAAGGTTTTCTTCCAGGATTCCCCTGAATTTAGCTCCATTCATCTCCCCATCGGCTATGATCAAATTTAGTGCCTTTGCTGAAGAAAAGACTTCACATTTCACACAACATGATTCAGTTACCACATTGTTTCACAATGGGGATGCCTTGTGAGGGGCAGGGTTGCTTGTTTTAATAGATAACTTCTGAAGGCTTCTGACGTTTATTGAACAGCGTGTTGTTTAGGATTATCATAATAATAATGATCTTGATTTAAACAGGTTTGTCCCATTGAGATCTGAATATCTCTTTTACAAGTGAGCCAAGGATCATACAAAGAGAAAGGAAAAATCACCCAATTACAAAAGATAGTCACAATAAACATAGACATAAAATAAAACATATGTCAGTCATTGACTCAAGTAAAACAATTGCACTTCTGTATCTTGAAAGTAATGGGATCTAGCATAGTCTTAAATAAAATCTGATTACTAGAGGTTGAAAACAAATTTAACAAATAGTTTGTAAAGCAAACTGAAAACAGAGTTAGTTTCCTTCACTTCACAGTTATGTAACACTCCGTTTTTTGGTCAATCAAAGAAAATCCCAATAAAATATATCAGGGAGGTCAGAGTGCTTTTCTAAAGCTCCCAACAAGAATTAAATCATGTCGCATGTTCATCCTTAGATTCAGTTTTATAATTCAATTCCATACAATTTATAGTACAATACAGACACATTCAGCTGATGGTTTAATGTAAATTAGTGAAAGGTTATATCTCCAAGGAAGCCTGTCTGTTTGCATAGAGTAGTTGACTTCGGCAGCAATCCCTCCTCCTGAGCAAGCATGTGATGCCACAGGGGGAGAGAAACCTCTTTCTTCAACACGAGGAAACATCCAGCAGAACCAGGCCCAGTCCATCTGCTACAACAGCTGGCAGTTAAGAGAAAGGAAAGAAACAGATAAACACAATAATGCAAAGAATGAAGAGAGCACTAATGTTTGTTGACATGTAGTCTGCCTGAGGGTATTCAGTGCCAAAGTGTTGTGAGATTAAAATAGCCAAGCATAGGTGTCTGTAATTAATCCAGGTATTTCTTTCTTGTCTTATACAGAGATGCAGCGTGACTGGTCGGATCATGCGCTGTGGTGGGAGCAGAAGCATCAGTGGCTCCTGCGGACAGCCTGGACCCTGGAGAAATACGGGGTTCACGCTGATGCCCGTCTGCTGTTCATGCCGCAACATAAGCCACTTAAACTGGGTCTGCCCAACGGTAAAACTGTGATGCTGAGGGCCTGCTTCTCCAACCCCGTCTTCCAGACCGTGATGGGAATCTGCAGGATGCTCAGTAGGTTTTTCTTTCTTCCCTCTTTCTGCCTTTTTTGTCTTTCTTGCACATTTATCTCAAAGCATTGATGTTTATATTTATATTGTTGAGTCTTTTCCCTCACTCTCAACAAGCAGCTCTTTGATTTTGGTCATTACAAGAAAAAAAAAAGTTTCTCAGTCTCTTTCATGCTTTCATTTATTCTAACTTAAGCAATGCTTGGTCTCATTTCCTCACCAGAAATCCCCAGAAAAGGTAGCAGACTGAAAATAGTTTAAAAAGCAACAAACTTAAGTGAAATGACAAAACTGGCTTGGAAACAAGAACGCTTAAAGGGTTCAGGCTTTGAATGACCTGACTTATACTAATACCATAAATTAGGCTGGAAGTTGACTTTCAGTTGGTGTATGAATGTATAAACATTGTGAGTGTGGCTGCAGGTGTTGATTTTGAAGCACAGGCATTCTTGGTCGCTGCCCTTCTTTCCTTGTTGAAATTAAACTGGTTTCTCTATTGTTTCTGAGAATGGGCAGCTATTATCTATGAACAACTTAATTACAGTGATGAGCCCTGAAAACAGAATCCCCTGATCAATGCTGTTGATGTCCCTATGGGACCTGGAGCAGCCCGTGTTTTTTCAACACTGTACAACACTATTGCACCTACTAAAATTGGCCAGAATGGTGAGATTTGTTTCATAATTAAAAAACTTATGAAGAACATACAGGCATTTTTTCACCAGTTTTCTTTAATCACGTATGATCTGACATTCAGTCACTGACCTCATCTAAAATCTGACACAGAAAATGACTCAGCTATTGGGGCACTGAAACGTTACTTAAGCATGACCTTCTGATTTGAGGTCATGGATGCAACATTGTAATCATACTGACAAAATGGGAATATTTTTGTCTTTAAGCTACTTTTTAATTAATTTGAGCTGTTGTCCATGTATAATTTGTGCCCAAGCTGTAACTTCCTGGCCAACACCTTCACATGTATGATAAATATTTCCAAAACACAACATCTTTCTTCATAATGACATTTATTTTCTGTGTGGGTAAAACACCCACACAGCCTGATGCTGCCACGCCCAGATTTCACAATTAAGTTGCTGCTCTCAGACTTTTCTTACAAACTTAACAATGGTCAGGCCTGTCAAAGCACTTCAATTTTAGCTTCATCCGGTCAAGCTACATGTATACATTTTTTGCACCAACCAGTTCATACCCATATTAGGGTCTGTTTCATATCTGCTCTGACAATGAATGGTTTGAAGTATTCATGTCTTTACTCATCTCTACTATAGAGAAATGTACAAACGTGATATAAATAAATATTACCAGCCAGAGGGAGTTTACTTATGATTGTTTTGGACACAAGAACTGACCAACCCAAATGTGAATCAGAAGCATGACCTATATGGTCTTTAATTAAATTATGTGTCCGTTTTAGGTGTGTTTATGATTATTTCTGTTCATAATTCATCGAAATACTTAAAGAGAATTTAACTAATAAGCAAAGATTAAGTGAAATAGAGAAAGTCAGTGCTGAAGGTTGATTCTGAGTAGGAGAGTTTATAGTATATAGTTTTGCTATAGATATTAATCAAGAAAACAAAACATTCTTAGCATCAGAAACTGATCATAATCAAAGAGCTTTTAGTATTGTTAATCTTCATTTTCCAACATCTGACTTGTCAGAAGGTTGTGCTTTTACATGGTGAATCTCTTCTCTTGCCTATACTTGTCTGTAGAGCAGGCTAGGTTTTTATTATGATCTGCCATCGCATTTGAGTAAAATGTAAAGGATTCAGTCCTGTTATTGTACTGTGTATTCTGCTATCCCAGTGATGACTATAAAACAGTAAATCTAAACCTGATGAAATAGAATACTGAAGGATTGCTCTAACATTCCTAAACATAAAACACATTTGATATTTTGTAGGGCTAATAAACATCTGTTTACTTTCCTGATCCCCACAGACATCCGCCATCCTGAGGAGCTCTCCCTCCTCCGTCCTGTGGAGGAGAAGAAGAAGAAGAAAGACAAAGATTTGACAGAGGAGATCTACGACCTGACCGAGGTGCCCCTTTCCTCGGGTACACCCACCACATCTTTTTTTTTTTACACACTGAAGGCATATTGACAAGGCAAAATGTTTGTTAAAAATAAGTAAATGTAAGCCATTGCGCTTCCCCTTTTTGAGCCTGAATATCTCACAGCAGTCTGCACTCCCACTTCCTGTTCAGTTTCCCGGCCCTGTCTATATAATGGCATGCCAGCTCATTTCGCTGACTCAGAGCAGAGCGAGGGCGTCTACAAGATGCTGTCGGTCACTCAGCCTCCTCCTGCTCCAGAGGTCATCGCCAAGCAGTACAGACCAGCAAGTGTGGTGGACAAATCTCACATCCACGGCAGGTATATTTGCTTATAGCTCATGTGGTAACATCGTCCAAGCAGCTCCACTTTGTAGACACAGCAACTATTTCTTCTATATATAATTTTTTTTTTGTGCAAAATTTACACCATCTAAACAATTCTAAATTGAAGAAAATACCTCAAATCTTCCTGTGTGATCTAATTTTTAAAAATGCAGTCTGTTTGAGGAACATATTAGGAGACTGCTAATGTCTATTACGACTTAAAAGTTGCTAAAATTACACACTGGTCTGCCACAGCAAGACGACATGATTACAACATCATTACTCATCCTTTTAAATGACATTTGTCACTTTAACTCACAGATATGTTGTTTAATTTTCTCCTGACTGTTGAAGTGAGAGTGAGCACCAAGTTGAGACTGTAAGTTCTGTCTGAAGAAGATTAGAAGGTCAATTTTTTAGCAATATTCTATTTTATTGAGATGTGCCTGGGTATTCAGAGGATTTTGGGATTACTTGAAGAGCTTTCAGGGGCAATAATCATTTTAATTGAAAACAAAGAAAAAGAAAAAACATTTTGAATCTTTGCCTCTTTATCCTTTGCTTTATTTCTATATTAACTGATTGAAGAGTTTACAAGGAAAACAATGACAATTGTCTTTAAAAAAATATATATATATATATATTCGGGGCCCTTTTTCTTGTTTTTTTTACAACAAACTTTAACTCTGAAATTAATTTAATGCAAACACAAACATCATTGTACATATTCACTCATAAAAACACAAACCCATACAGGCTCTGTGTTTTCCCCCTCAGGTGGTTGGACTCGTCACGTTGTCTCATGCAGCAAAACATCCAAGAAAATGACCGGCTGTGGCTTCGCTTCAAGTATTACTCTTTCTACGACATAGAACCCAAGGTTTGTGTGTGCTGTTTTAGTGCAATCATTGTGTGTGGGTTTGGTAATGTGTCCAATGTCTATTAACTCTTCCATCACCTCAATCTTTACCCCGGCAGTATGATGTTGTGCGTCTCACCCAGCTGTATGAGCAGGCTCGCTGGGCCATCCTGCTGGAAGACATCGACTGCACCGAGGAGGAGATGATGCTTTTTGGAGCGCTGCAGGTAAGATTAAAAAAAATGCTTCTTCTGCTGATGAACGGGGATATGTGTAACTCTCTGAGGGAAGTGGATCATTTTGTCATGAAAGCTTTAAATGTCAAATTTAGCAGAAACTCTAGTGTTCGAGTGCAGATGTTGAAGAAAACTGCTGTGTGAACTCACGTTAAAAGCATTCTGTGTGCAGATTTAAATCTACAAGTAATTCATAAGTACACAAGTATTTCAAAAATAACGGAATAAACTAAGAATGTCTTAAAAGGCAGCAGATAAATTCAACATGTACAAAACGCCAAACGTCTCATGCCAACTGTCAAGCACAGCGGTGGAGTTATGGTGATTTGGGCTTGTTTGAATTCACTCATTCACTGAGTCTACTGTGAATGTTTCTGTGCACAAAAGAATCAAAACCGGATCATGCAACAGGGCAATGATCCAAACACAGTAACACATCTACAGAAGAATAACAGAAAAAAGGAAACGACTCAAGAGGTTGCAATGGCCTAGTCCAAGTTCAGGCCTGAAATGATTTGAAAGGATGTGGCAGGACCTTAAGAGAGGTTGCAAGAACATTAAAAAGATGTGAGTGACCAAATAGGACAATAATTCCTGGATGTTCCTGTGAAATCTACAGAATTATTAAGTAGACTCCATTTTACATTTATTTCAGGTTTTCAATTTTATAAAACCAATGCATCAGAAGCTGCTGTTAATACTTCTGGGTATTTGTGTAATTTTAAAAGCTTCTTTGTAGATACAATAAACCTAATAGGTCATTTGTATGAACTATATTTGCCCTGACCTTCAGCTAACATCTTCTATACTTATGTCTCTTTCTGTCCTCTCTTACATGTAAAATCATTTAGTACCACATCAATAAGGTGGCCCTGTCGGAGCCCCAGATGATGAGCTCCAACGCGGCCCTGGACGACCTGGAGTCGGCCCTTCAGTCCCTGGAGGTCAAGATGGAGGGAGAGAGCAGCTCCGCCTCAGACCTGCTGGTAGCTTAGATTTTAATTCTTAATCGCTGATAAAAAAAAATGAAGCTCCACCTTTGAGCAACTGAAATGTTTTATTAATTTAGGTTTTATTTTGATTGATTGTAGTAATAATAATGATAATAGAAAAAAAACATATTGTAGGTAATTTAACAAGAGGAGCAGACAATCATCTTTTCTGAACTTCTATTCAGGAAAACATGACAGCACCAGAACTCAACGACTACTTGAAGATATTCAGGTCAGATTTGAACATTGATTCTCATATGACTTCTAGAAAATATTTTTGATGAAACCAAGCAATGCGACTGTGCATTTCAGGCCCAAGAGGCTCACTCTGAAGGGATATAAGCAGCACTGGTTCAAATTCCAGGATACGTCCATCTCTTACTTCAAGAGCAAAGAGGAGAGCATCGGAGAGCCTATTCAACAGATTAACCTTAAAGGTACAGAAAACAAATTTTAATTTGAAAGAAAAAGTTGCTTTATTTCATCAAATGATTAAACATAAACAAATTGATAGATGGAATGGGGTTCTTCTTGAAACCAATGTTTCCCCCTTTTGAAAGATTGTCAGTGAAACTGGTGTTCATAATTCAACTTTTCAACAGCTAACCCATAATTATCAGCTCTCAATGTCCTACTTTGCTTTCCTGCTCTTAGGCTGTGAGGTGGCTCCCGACGTCAACGTTGCAGCGCAGAAGTTTCTTATCAGACTGCTGATCCCTGCACCTGAAGGGATGAACGAGGTCTATCTGCGCTGTGAAAATGTCAGTGCCATCGTTCTGTCGTGTGCAGCATTCTGTCTACTTATCTCTGCCTGGCCCACTCGGTTGCACCCACAGGCACACCTGTCTAACCCCCCTCCTTCTGCCTGTGGTTCATGTTTTGCAGGAGCAGCAGTACGCTCAGTGGATGGCCGGATGTCGGCTGGCCTCCAAAGGCAAGAGCCTGGCAGACAGCAGCTTCCAGAGTGAGATCCAGAGCATCAGTTCGTTCCTGGCCATGCAAAAGACCAACTCCGGCTCCAGCAATAATTCAGCTGCCAGCGATGAAAGCATAAATACTCACAGTTTGGTGTCACCACGCTACCATAAGAAATACAAGCCCAAACAGGTAGGGGAAGAAAGAGTATCTGCACTTCTGCATAGCCAAAATACACAACAGTATTTATTAATTTGGTTTTAAATGGAATCTATTATGCAAAATTCAAATTTTGCATTTTTATATACTTCCATTTGGGTGTCTACTGCTTCTAGAACCAGCCTAAGCACTTAAGAGAAAACCAGCCAGCCATTTTTGGCAATAAGTTAATGTTTTTTGGTGTCTGGAAAATGAGCTGTTTCAAAAACTTCCCAATTGTTAAGTCTCAACCTACGGGCACTGTGCCGTTACCAAGCAACCCCAGCAAAGCCCAGCTCGTCACCTTGCAACCCAAGTGGAGCTTCAGGGCCTTTGGTCAACTGGTATTATGCATTTAAAGTGAACAGAGGCTCTAAAACATCTCATTCTGAAAGGAGCTCAAAATAGGCAGAATTGAGTTAACAAAAATCTCATTTTTTAAGAATGATTTTGTGCAAAAAATGTAATGAACATGTTTTGTGTAGCCCATAGAATTATCTTAACCTGCTAAAAGAAGCATGGGTCGCCTTTTATCTGAATATATGTGTCAAAAAGCATAGATGTATGTTTCATTAAAGAATTGATGTTAGTACTGTAGAGCTAAGCAACTGGTCTTTAATTTTAAAATTTAATTATATCTAAGAGGTTTGCCTGTGCCTGCTTCTCCAGCTGACCCCTCGTATCCTGGACGCCTACCAGAACATAGCTCAGCTCTCTCTGACAGATGCACTGATGCGCTTCCTGCAGATCTGGCAGGCTCTGCCTGATTTTGGACTCTCATATGTGGTTGTCAGGTAAAGTTTAAATAAATTTGATGCTGCAGAACACAGGAGAGAGGATTTTGGGGTGGACTACACCAACCCCAAAATCCCTGAAAAATCAGAAGGTGGCAGTAGCACTATAATAGCAAATGGCAAGGAAGTTTTAATAACAAATCAAACTGAATCTTTGTTTTTTGTTTCTGTTCATGTATAGGCTAGTGTTAGTCCTGCAGTACTTCTGGCTGCTACAGGAATTTAGAAAAGTAGTTGTGCAATGAGCCACGGTTAAAACTATGTGGGGTTGTTTTTAAAAGGTTTCTGATTTTTCTCAAGCCATGGTAGTTTTATGAGATAATTATGGCACTGTGTGCAACAAAATTTTAATTATTTGGCAGTTTTTCCACTGGTGTTGCTGACTGTTATTTTTATATTTATAATAAATAGCCACCATAATTAAAGTTCCCCTAAAATTGATATGCACCAAGTAAGGAGGAAATTATAATCCATATTCAAACAAAGCTCTTTATGTTGAAACTGACCACCTCCTCCATCTCCTTACACATAACTGAGCTAAAATAGTGATGAATGACAATAAGCATGACGAAACCATGACCAAAGATAGGTCTAAAAGTACAAAATAATGTGTGAAGTGGTGTTCTAGGAACCTTGTATGAGGTTTATTAATATAAAATGTTTTCTGGCCAACAGGTTTAAGGGTAGCAGAAAGGACGAGGTGCTGGGCATCGCCCCGAACCGCCTGATCCGTATCGACCTGGGAGTGGGTGACGTGGTGAAGACTTGGCGCTACAACAACATGAAGCAGTGGAACGTAAACTGGGACATAAAACAGGTCATAATACATGCTGCTATAGCAAAAAAAATATATATTTTCCAGTTGTAAGCAGGTGTTTCATGTTTTAGATGCCCAAGATTGAATAGCTGAAATGTTTTTAAATTATGCAGAATTATTGCTAAAAAATATTTTAATTACATTTTTTGTTGTTTTCCCCAAATCTGATCACTTTCTCAAACTAATACTTCTACTGTCACCTTTTTGTCCAGATGGCCATCGAGTTTGAAGGGAACGTGAACATCGCCTTCGGTTGCGTGACGGCTGACTGTAAAATTGTTCACGAGTTCATTGGAGGCTACATTTTCATGTCGACGCGCAGCCGTGAGAAGAGCGACACGCTCAATGAGGAGCTCTTCCATAAGCTGACCGGAGGCCACGAAGCGCTATAATACTGGAATACATAAAGACTGATACATAAACTCCCTCTCTCTGTGAATCCCACCAGGAAAAACACAGTTATGGCTCATACCTTCCAAACAGATTTTAATTTACCATCTGCTCCAAATGCACATGGTGTTTAACAAAGAGAGGTTAGGACTCCAAATGTCCAATATTGAATTCTTTTGTGATGGACTGCTGCTGGTGCAAATAATAGAGGGCCCAAAACCAGAAGCCTGGTGGTCAAACTTATAGAAATACAACGCTGACTCAGACAGCCACTTCTCTCTTTTTTTGCCTGACTAACAATAACTGTAATCAGCATTGCTCTGGAAGGACTTGTATTAATAACAATACTTGAACACAGCTTTAACAGCCAAATTCAATTAATAAAAAATATACTTTCTGAATAGACTCATTTGTCAGAATGTCGCAAAATATTCTTTTTTTATTAGTGTGATGTAATATTCTGATCATAAATGTTATGTTTTAATGAACTGTAAGCAGAAAATCATAATTAAGAGAAATTAAAGCTTGAAAGCATCAGTCTGTAAATTATTGAACATGCCTGTATTATCTCAGCAGAGAATTTAAACGTGAATGAGTTAACTGTTTAAATTGAAAACATAATAAAAAAAAGTGTTTCAAGTTTTGTCTTATCTTCTGTCACCGTGGTCACAACAGCGCTCATTTGTTTTCTTACTGAAAGCTCCTAACCAATTATCTCAATCATGCAGAGTGTGAGTGTTTCCATAATCTTGTAAGGAACTGTTGAGGCTGCCCGTTAAACCACAGTGTCTGCATCCTGTTTCCTCAGACTCAGGCTAAACAGAATATCTTCATATAGTCCTTTATTTAAAGTTGCTTCTACAATTGAGCTCTGCACTTAACTTCATCCATCCCATCATTAGCAACAAACTTTCTGGTCCCTGTTTTTTTTTGTGTTTTTTAAAAAACATTACCAGCAGATGCTGCTAGTATTTTGATGAAAAGCTTTGGTTTCATGAGACCATTCTTTCATGTGTTTGCTGTGTCAACAAAGGCTCTCTTATTACTACAACTTTGGTTAAATCTGAAGGCAGTGGGTTGAGGGGTATCAGAGCACGGGGTTCTAATTACAAATACATGCTGAATTATTTGAATATTTGTAATTAGAAAACCATGTACCATTTTCACTCCACCTCATACTTATACACGTCTTTACTTTGTCACATTAAATCCCAATAAAATATGTGAAAATATGTGAAAATTTGTGGCTATCATGTGACACAAGTACTTTAGTAAGGAACAGTATAGACAAAAAAGTACCATGTCAGCTTATATTTATCTGGTCAAGTATTTATTATGAAGATAAAATTGGGCTGCAAGTGTATGTCATCCTGTTACTTACAGGAAATGTAAAACTTGTGTAGTCTTGGAAACCAAGAAAACATACTGCAAAGTTGGATTCAAGCTTGGTGAGAACATCAAGCACAGCAGCTTTTACTGCAGGGGAAGGATGCATCCTGAAACACAGCACAAGAAATTACACAACTGGAATGTCATTTAGATTCTTAAGAAGAAATGTGTTTAAGTTTTCCTCACTTGTAGGCTTGAGTTTTAGGGCTCGGGTGAAGTATTTAGGACGGAGTTTACCCTCAGCATCACCTGCAGTCAGCAACACACCATTCTCTGACCAGAAGAACTCGGTACCATCTGTACAAGCCGAATACAAACACATAAAACACTTGTAAAAGGATTGATTTCTTTACTCACACAGGGTGGATGGAGAGGATGAAACTGCAGCCATTACCAGCTAATCTTACCAGCCAGAGCTCTGGGGACATCAATAAACACAGCTAGGTCACAGTTTTTCCTCATGCCTGTTGGGAAAAGAAATAACGCTGCTATCTGATGTTCAGCTCGTATAAGCTTCGATTTTTCTGTATTCAAACATAGAGAATACCGCTGATGACACCATCATCCCCTGGAAGTCCAGTTGACAGATGAATGTGAGTCCTATTCATGCGGCTCAGTCCCTGCTGTTGAATGGATGGCCAGTTGCGGAGGTAGGAGCCATGAACGGCCTCGGCGGGGCAATCGGGAGAACCAGCTAGAACTGGTTTTAGCTCCAGATCCATAACCTGAGCAGAGATGAGATCCCTGATGAGATTTAAAGTTCTTAACAATTTGTTCAATTAGGTAAAAAATGTTTACAATTTCCCACATATCTGACTAGCACCAAGGAGAACATAAGTGAAACTCAGGTAAGCAAAGAGAACTTCTTTACTACTTGGGATGACTGTGGCTCAGTGTGGGAAGATTAGTCATTTTGCAGTCCAAAAGTTATGTGTTCGATTCCAGCTTCCATCATGTTGATGTGTCCCTGGGCAAGGAACTAAACCCCCAGTTGCCTGAATGCGAATGTGGTAAATGTGGCTAATGAAAAGCACTTTGAGTAGTTATAGCATAGAAAAATGCAATATAAACTCAGTCCATTAACCATCACCATTAACTGACTGCAAAAAAAAAATACTAAAGCTACCATACTGTCACTATCACTCTGCATGTGGTCAGTTGGAGGTTTTCCTGTGTAAAAGAAGATCTATTTTTTCCCACTCACCATGTTTGTTCAGGATGTGGGATTGCTGCAAAGTCAAACACTTGGTGCAAATGTCTGTGCTTCCTTAGGTACCTTTTTATCTGTTCATAATAAATAGTCATTATCAATATCTTAAGTATACAATAACTTTTATTGAATTATACAACTGTATCAGAATTTGTACACTATGCCAGAATTAGGTTGGTTTGAGTCTGCACTAAATTGTACATAATAGCAAATGCATTTAATTTTCATCATGAAAATTACATTTGTTGTAAATTGGAATTACATTCTAAAACTTTTTTTTTTTTTTTTCTCCGAAGAGTTTTTGCGGCGCTAGTGACTCGTATTTTTTTTTGACAGTAGGCAGACAGGAAGGAGGGTGAGGAGAGGAGGGAAGACATGCGGCAAAGGTCGTCTGGACCGGGAGTTGAACCCGCGACGTCCGCGTCGAGGACTAAGGCCTCCAAACGTGGGGCGTGCCAACCCTCTGCGCCACCACAGAACGCCCCAACATTCTAAAACTTAAATGAATGTGATTTAATTAGGAATGCGTCTGCTCTGCCTGCCTGTAGTGAATGTCCCTGATTGGCTCGAATCTGCAACCGGCCATCCTCTGGGTGGGAGCGGAGCTTGAAGCGCTGCTTGTCATTTGTGGATACGACTCTCTCTACGTCTTCTAATGTGTACAAGTGGAACTGTGGGTGAGCCAGGAGGTCCTCCACAAACAGGAAGCCATCTGTGGAGATATAAGTTGTTACAGCTAGTGGTCACATTTTACAGTTTCGTTTGAATAAATCTACATAATATTTTTAAATTGTTTCCATGATGCAACATCTTTATATATATGCAACTTATTGGCTAGACATCTGTTGAGTGAAACATTATTGTTGTCACTGTCAAATTAGGAGTAAAACCATAAATAAATAAAATTCAGTTCAGTTTATTTTCATAGAACTAATTCACAACACATCATCTCAATGCACTTCCCCCAAAAATGTAAGATTCAGTTCAATCACTCATATGTTTCAATTGATCCTACAATAAAACAATGTAGTCAAGTTCAGTTCATTACTAAAATTGTTTTAAGAAGTTTACTATAAAAAAAACTACAACTGCAATTAGCTTTAAAAACTCTTTCAGGCCCATAGAAAATACTTCTAGTTCAGATCTTCTGTGTTTAGCCGTGTCTCTCTCCAGGACAAATTAATCATAACAAAAGTCATTCATTTGTGTCTGAAACTGTGAAAGTGTCATCTCACCTGTAGTCATTTGAAGTCCCATCTGTGTGGCTCCATGACGTAGCACATAAGACATGGATTTAGACAGATGAACATCTTTGTCCTGGTGGTAAAGAAGGTCTCATTTGATACACACTCAACTCTCTACCACCCTAATAATAGCTCTGTTTTATATTTAGAACCAAGCCTGCATTGTATCAGATCTGCCATGCTGCCTGACAGCCAAAAGTACACATTTTTAAAATAAAAAATTAGGGAGGTAACATGTTGGCAAACTGGTCCACTTAATAGAGATCTCACCTCACTACGCTTCCCTCTGCCTCCTCTTTTTCCTCCTCTTCCTCTGTCCATTAAAATACAGGTAGATCAGACCTTGTGCTGGAAATTTGGGAAGGAGTTATTAATTGAATTAATCTACATTTGACCGTGACAACTTTACGCTTTATTTAGTAGTGTGAGCGCTGCTCTATAATTATATCTAAGAAGCAGTCGCCCATATTATTTTGGTCAGTAGATTCAGCAATCTTCCTGCTTGCTTCCACTTCCTGTCTGTTTCACACCTCCGCCTGTAGGTGGCAGCACATCCTTATGCAGTGAAGTGGCACCACAGAGGAAAAGCCGCAGCCAGTGTTGAGAAGCATAACAGTTGATACAGGTAAATGAATACAGTATTTACATTTAATATAAGACGACGAAGAAGCGTTTAAACGTGTTGTTTCTGGTTCAACCCCCACTCAGCCTCAAAGCTTCCGGCGCTAAAATTTTAACTCAAGCGTTGAGCTCATTTTGCTAACTAGTGTTAGCATAGTTGTGCTACTGCCTGTTTTTGTGCTTGAATAATATTCGGAGATATTCGTGGTTTTTACCTGATGTGTATAATGTTGTGAGGGACGTTTCAGTTTTTCATCTGCATTGTATACCTTCTTAATATATGTTATATGTTAAGGTTCAGTCCTTTTCTTTGGACGCAGAAATTCAGCCTGGTTGCCATGGAGAGTAGGATACGGTAAAGCAGAGCAGCGCTTGGAAGATTCAGCAGCCAGAAAGGAGTTTGAAGACGGAAACATTCTGTCTTCATCGTGAGTTATTGTTTTTTTCTACTTATATTGTTTTATATATATATATATATAGTACAGACCAAAAGTTTGGACACACCTTCTAATTCAATGGGTTTTCTTTATTTTCATGACTATTTATAAGGCAAGAAATCCCACTTATTAACCTGACAGGGCACACCTATGAAGTGAAAACCATTTCAGGTGACTACCTCTTAAAGCTCATCAAGAAAATGCAGAGTGTGTGCAAAGCAGTAATCACAGCAAAAGGTTGCTACTTTGAAGAAACTAGAATATAAGGGGTATTTTCAGTTGTTTTACACTTTTTTGTTTAGTGCATATTTCCACATGCGTTATTCATAGTTTTGATGCCTTCAGTGTGAATCTACAATGTCAATAGTCATGAAAATAAAGGAAACTCATTGAATTAAATGGTGTGTCCAAACATTTGGTCTGCACTGTATATATATATATATATATATATACTTGTTCACCCTTATACAGCTAAATAAAATTCAAGTATATTAAACAGATGTAGGAATATGAATTGAAGTGAAAACCACTGATTATCTCTCCATCAAAGTGTCTGTTTGGGTTTAACAGGATGTATATGCATCAACTGAGCATTTTGTCCTTAAATTTACTACTTGGAAACAGAAATAATGGGCAAACATATGGATTTGAGTGAGTTTCACAAAGACTAAGTCATGATTGCTAGAACAGAACCAAAATTGCACCTTTTTTAGGGTGTTACTTGTCTGTTCAGTATTTAAGAAAGAAGAAAAAGTGATGAGCAAGTGACAGGGTCATGGACAGCAAAGGTTCATTGATGAAAGCGAACCATGACCTGATCTAATCATTTTTCTGGGAAACGCATGACATCTGGAGACAACAAGCTTGCTAAAGTAGTGGAATGCCTTAGGCAACTTTTTGCTGTGACAACATTTGATTCTACCTTTCGTTTGAATGTTAATTGTACATGACTTGTATGGTTGCAGACCATTTACACCCTTTCATTTCACCGGTGTCAAAGCAAAAATATTTCAAGAAGAATTAAAGGAGTAAAACAAGTTTCAGATGTTGATTTAGCCTCCAGATTTCCCAGGTCTCAACACAATCAAGCATCTGTAGCATGTGCTAGACAAACAAGTGTGATTCATGGAGGCCCCAACCTGCAACTTGCAGAACTTGGCATGTTTCCGCCTGAAAGGCAATACTGAGTTGGATTAGATATATGCTGTGCTGGTGTATTTGACGTAATCGACAAAGATTGTAGAGCTGCTAGGGAAGAGAAAAAGAGAAATTAAGCATTTTCTTGTTAATCCATATGCCACATGTTGCGTCAATTAACTTGAAATATTATTGTTGTCTTTTATTCAGAATCTTTTGGGAATTTTGTTTTTGTTTGACCTTTCTAAAGTTGATTCGTATTCCCTTCTTTTCTCAGGACATGGAGTTTCCTCAGCATTCCCAGCAGCTGCTATCAGCTCTGCGTTCCCAGCGGCAGCGGGGCTTCCTTTGCGATTGCACCGTACAAGTGGGCTCATCCCGTTTCCTGGCTCACCGGGCGGTTTTGGCCTCATGCTCGCCTTTCTTTCACATGTTTTACTCAGACTCTCCAGCTGGTAGCAGCACCAGCAGCTGTGTCACACTTGACAATGACATCGTCACATCTGCTGCATTTGGCTTGCTGTTGGACTTTGTCTATGAAGGTGTGTTGCAACTGGACGAGTCTCCTCCTGTGGAGGACATCTTGGCTGCCGCAAGCTTTCTGCACATGAACGAGGTGGTGAGAGTGTGTAAGAGGCGGCTGCAGAGGCGAGGGCCTCTGGCTGAGGCCGACAGCACACGCTCTGAAGAGAGCGGCGGGTTGAGGAAGGCACCAGAAGCAGGTAGTGACCACCCAGCTGAGGCAATGGTGGCCATGGTTGCAGACCACTCAAATCCAGTGACCACAGCAGTGCCTTTGTCCTCAGTATCTGAAGTGGCAGATGGGACTCAGTTGGAGTGTGTGAAGTCTGAGCAGAGGACAGGTGGAAGTTCATTAAAGATACAAACTCCTCTGAGCCCTGACCTTGCTGATACCACCCAGCCAGGCATGGACGGCCCTCCTTTGCCCCCAGCAGGGGAGCTGGTGCAGAGCCAGACAAACATATCTGCCTTTGTCCCTGTAAGTCTCACCAAGATGAGCCCAGGGGGTCAAGGCGAAGGATCTGCTCTCTGCAGTCCATGCAGTACCACGGAGACATACAGGTAATGGTCTCTTGTTTCTTGCTAGTTGTAATATTTAAAATATGTGTCTCCTTCCATCTTTACCTCCACTTATTGAACTTTACAAAGGTTTCTAACTTTGTGGTTTCTGTGTAGATTATCCAAAGATTTTAAATCTGAAACATCTCTGTAAAGTGAACATAGTTTCATATGTTAGTGCAAGGAATTATGGCACAGATTAGCATTGTCTAATCCCCATGTTGTCATATGTTGTTCTGATTTAAAACACTCTTGAAAGGAGTGTTTTAAAAAAGGCTGCTGTAACAACAAAACATTTTAACCTGTTTTTAGCATCCTATATTAGCATACAGCACTTATTATTACTATCACTATTATTGCCTTTAGCATTGGTAGCAGTAAAGATGAGTCTGTGTGTATTCCTTGTAAGAGGACAGAAACTCTGACCTAACCTATTAGATTTCAGTAACACTGTTGAAATTAAGCTGTCATGAAGCAGAAAACGGCTAACTTTGAATCTTCTTCCTGCAGTAAAAACTTCCACACAGAAGAGTGTTGTGATAATGATGCTTTCACTGAAGCCAAAATCAGACATTTGAGTTTCTGGCTGGAGTCAGATAAAACTCGGACTCATGATATTTATCATGAGTCAGAGCAGGTCAGGCTGATAATCTGCTGAATCCTCTGTTCATCTCTAAAGATTGTTATTGTTTATTGCTTAATTGAAGGAACAATCAAGCAGTTAATGAGTGAATTGACCTGTGAGCCTCATTCCCAAAATATGTATTTTTGTGTTATTAAATAAAGCATCTGCATAAAACATAACATTGATTTCTTTTAATGTATACTGAAGGCTTTATTAGGTTATCCAAGGTATTCTGGTTTCTGTTCCTTATATCTGATTTTGAATCTATTTATCTGTTTTTAACCAGCTACAGTGCGATCCAGCAGCCTTCCTCCTCTTCCTCCTCTCTGCTTCCTCAGAGCCAGTCTGGTGCTCGGTCTGTGGTCTCTCTCAACGTTTCAGAATCCCACCTTTCCATCGGAGGACATCCAGAACAGCTCAGACCGTCTGCTGAGAATCTCTCTGAGACTGACCACAGAAACATTCTTACCAGAGAACAGAGGATGGTCAAGTCAATCCAAGCACCTGCCCTGACCAAAAACTTCCAGACCAACTCCAGACAGTCGGCTCTTCAACAAGCACCATTACAAATCAGAATCCAGAGCGCAGTAACACTCCAGCATCAGAGCTCGAACCTTCAACGCGGTCCTCAAATGCGAACGCTTCAACGACCCGAGGATGAAACCGAAACACCGCTTGTGGCTGGAAAACGATCACGTCCTCCAGGTGGAGCAAGGACAGGCAACGACGAAGAGATTTTGGAAATCAAAGAAGAGGCGATTATTATTTCTGACGAAGAGCTAGAGGAGGAGAAAGAAGATATTGGGGAGAAAGAATCGGTGATGGATGTGGAAGAGGAATACGAGGAGGATATCCAGGAAGAAGAGCTGAATAGTCCTCAGTTTGTTTCCACACATTCACAGGGACTTCTACAAATAAACCCTCATTCAAATGACTACTCCTTCCCCCTCTCACCCTCTTCCTCATCTTCCGGCGCCGGACCCTCCTCCCAGGACACTTCCTCCTTTGTTCCTCCGTCCTCCTCTCAGCAACATCCAGACCCTCCCGGCTACTTCCAAGAACTCCAGGACTCCATGGGCAACTTCGTTGAAGACGTGCCAACATGTGGGGTCTGTGGGAAGACATTTTCATGCACATATACTCTAAGACGCCATGCCATTGTGCACACACGTGAACGGCCTTACGAGTGCCGCTACTGCTACAGGAGCTACACGCAGTCTGGGGATTTGTACCGACATATCCGCAAAGCTCACGACCAGACGCTGCCCGCTAAACGCAGCAAGGCAGACACAGAGGGACCCCTGCTGCCGCAGCCCCCTCCTCACTGCTAACACGCTAGCCACTTATTCCCAAATATGTGAACTTTAACCTGATCTATTAACACTAAATCAAAACTTACATTTAGTAGAGGAACAACTAACAATTTTTATGGTCATTTATCTGATTTTGTTTGTCTTTTGTGAAGGTTTTAAAACATGCAACAATGTTATTTTGTGGACAAAGAGTTTTCACCAAACAAAGTTAATTAAGTTTGTGCTTGTTTGATTATCTGGTGAAAAACCCCAGAAAAAAAATTGGATTAGAATCACATTGACACCTGACAGTAAATGAAATATGCAGTTCATTACGAAAGTAGCCGTAACTCTTGACCTGTTTCACATTTAGTGACGTTAAAACTGCAGCTTTTGTAAGGCACAAAGTACAAAAATGAACAGTATATATTATTCACTGCACAACCCCATGTTTCATGCATGGGGTTTAAAAATTGAGTAATAAAATAAATAATTTAGGAATAATCTAAAGCTTAGATTTAATTGATCTTAGAAGCAGAGAGAGTAGATATTTTTAAGACGGGGACTTTAGTCCTTTCTATCTTATCCCAGTTTTTTAAATTTGTTTTTATTGTTACACTCACTGGTATTATTCAGGTTTATTCTTGCCCTTTTCATGGATTGTTTGTTCAGGTTATAAATAGCAAATTAACCTAATGGTTCAGTTAACCCTCTATGGCATGACTTTTTATTTTTGGGGGGAAAAAATATTTTCCTGCATTCTTTGGGAGCTTGGTGGTCCCTAATTACATGTCAATCATAAAATCGGACTCTGACACCTCCTGGAACCAGATTTGGGTTTGTTGCCTCAGGGTAACATTGGTCTAGAACACCAAGATTTTCTACACTGATTATGAGAAATGAAATACAAATCAAACAAAAACTATATTCATGAAAAAACTTTTTTTTGGACAAAAATGTCAAAAATCATGCCCCCCAAAAAATAAAATAAAGGAGCAATGTGAGGTACAGATATGTGGTTTGTTGCCTGAGGGCAACGCCATGCCATAGAGGGTTAACACTGAGGTTAATATTTGTACTGTGTTAAAAAAGCTTTTTCAAAACAAATGATCGATAAAGACCAAAAATCCTCTCCTAACAGCAGCAGCGGTTGAATCTCCGCGTAAGCACAAAAGCAAAACATGCTTCAGTGGTTTGAGTATCAGCTTGACTAACATTGACATATCGCTGTAAGAAAACCATGAAAAATGTTACCTCTGTGCTACTTTTTATATCTGAAGAGCATTTTATAGTTTAGGTTGTAACAAATTATTTTGTCATTGTCATTGAATTCAGTTTGATAGTCTCATAAGGTTGTATCAATTGGTTATTAATGAGCTTTATTAAAATGTTATAAAGAATTGTACACCAAGTTGTTTACCATGTAAGTTAAAAAAAGAATTGATATTATATAAGTTGTAATATGTATTGGTGTCCTGTTACTGTGAGCCAGCAGATTTAGATGGAGATAATTTTAATGTTGTGTTTCGCTTCAACAAGATGAAGCTAAAAGTTGGTCACATTTCTGATGCATCTCTTTCCTGTAGAAGGTAAATTTCTGACGGTATTTATTCACTCCATTTTGCCTCGCATTTCATTCTTTGAGTAAATTAAACAAACCATTCCAGGTTTCAGCTCATTCATACTGTAACAGTCAGGACAATCCGTCAGCATTTTTTAATGGACCAACATTGGCTCACTTCAAACCGTTCTTCACTACGCCCACTTCATGCCTTTAACCGGAGGCAGAAACCCAGATGAAGGGTGGAGTAAAAAAGGAGATAATCCACTAAATGTTTGCCTTATCTTAATGTCTTTGTATGTGCCTGATTGAGTCTGTGGAAGTTCTTGTTCTGCACTATTTTAAATGTTTCAAGACACTTTCTATAAAAAAATAATGTTGAAATTACTGTAAAACAAACAAAAAAAAAACCAAGAGTTTTAAACTGATACTTTTAATGGACAACAGCAGTGATCATTTAGAGGGTTTTGTGAGTCCTAATGTCCAATATCTAAATGTCACTTTGTGAATAAATGGTGTTCTGTGGCACAAATGTTTGACTGTTTTACTAATTCACAAAATTCTCTTCAGCCGGTGTTTTGGTTTTCTTCTTATTTACAAAAAAACATTTTATTGCTCTGAGACAGGAACACTACTTAGATTAAGCAGCAATAAGTGGGCTTCGCTTGTGTCACATGTAATCAGCCTCAAGTGTCTTCAGTCTTCAACCGTCCCATGGATCTGAAAATACAAAAAATGAGCATTTTTATTTTTGTCAAGAGTGGAATAACAAAAGACAATTTAAGTGTTTTTTTTTTTTTTAAGAATTAGGTACACAGTTTTAAATTTGGTGTGAATTTTCTCCTGTCCCACACAGGCTCAAATATATACATACAACCTCACTAATATTTGAATTATTGTTTCAAAGTAAAGTCCCATCAGTGACTCACTGCCTCAGCCAGCTCAGGCCAGTCCATCGCCATCACCACGGTGTCGTCTGAAGTGGGAGGTGTTTCCAGGTTCCAGTAGGTGAGCTTGTCAAACACTGAGGTCACCTTCACTGTCCTGTCCTGTGGACAGAGAGTCATTGGCTTGTACCTTATGTTCTGCCTCATGGAAGGTGGATGTTTTCATGAGCCAGAGAGTTGGAGAGGTTTCCACTGCTGTGGAGAGCATGAGTTTACCTCCTGGTCAGAGCCGTGTCTGTCGACCTCCTTCAGAACCAGACCCGTGTAGCCCTGAGGACAGCTGATCTCCTGTCCCTTTAACCCACGTCCTCTGAATGACACTGTCTTTTCTGCAAATGGACAGATATGTTAGTTACAAACAGCATAAAGTAGCACATTATGAATTATGAAGTGGAAGGAAGATTATACATCTTTATTGCTTAGCTAAACTACATGATAAACACTTTCTGAAACATCACTAAAACACAGCAGTATTATGGTAATCTGCTTGTAGACAGGCATTACTGGTAGCAAATACTGGTCTATAATCTGTGTACCTTTTTTGTTTTCTTTTGTTGTTGCGGTGAAATACTGTGAGACCTGGGCGAGCCCATTGTGCTCAATCTCACAGGGCATGAGGTGGACCGGGACTTTCTCTGCCCGCTTTAGTGAGGACAGATGGAGACGAGTAACACTGGCGTTACAGGACATCCTGCAACCAGAAGACAAGAGAGGAGAAACTAACCCATGAAATCAAGACAATCCTCATTTCTTTTTGACCATGAAGTAATTTCAGGCTTGATTATTGAGCAATTTCTAAGCTACAGGAACTGTTTCTAATTTTCCATCTACAACATGAAGCTGTGTGGAAAATATATGCAAAAATCAGGGACAGTTTCAGATTCGGCCTGCAAAACAAAACCAAAAATAAAACTTGTCAGTTTCTGCAAGTCCATCAGTTTTAAATGTTATTTTCCATTTCATCAGATGCATTTTTAAATTTGTAACTTGAATGGGTAAGAACGTTCAACTGTGAGATTTATTCCCTATTTTAAGACATTTTTAATTTATGTCACTCTCGCATTGCCATATTTTGTACATGTGCACAGTTTCAGTACTTAATACGAACCTATAGAACCTACATACAGAACCTATCAGCCTTGATTGGAAATTTATCTTTACTTATTCCAGAAATAGTAAACGGGAAAGACCGAATCATTTCAATGATCTACTTTTACATAAAACCCCTGAAATAAAACAGGGTGCACTTTCTTCTTTTTTACTATACCTGAAGCTGCTGCTGAGCTGGATTTGATGCTCCGCCTTGGTGAAATACAAAAACCACGGCTTTTTAAATAAAGACGAAGCAATATTTGTTTCACTCAAATATCGCTAAACTGCAATGGAAAAGATTGGTATATAATAAAAACAATTATTACCTTCCTTCTGTTTCCCAAATGTAACATGAAATGTAAACATGAACCGTTTCCGCCAGCTGTCTTCTTCTCTTCACTAAAAACATATTTTGGCGCGGCGTTTCGAGTCAGGCAGGGGATAATGCCCCCTGCTGGACAGAATAGGATTTATTCTCATCTTCTATTGGACCCTGCTGTCGGAGGTAAATCTACTTAGCTTGTTTTGAGAGCTCACATGAAAATTTGAGCTTTTTCCTAATTGTTCCCGTTTAGATTTTAGGTTCAGAGTAGCATCATAACTGCTGTGAATATTACGTGAGGTAAACTTATCACCTAAAGGATAAAAAAGTCTGGAGATTTGGAAGCGGATATCAAGAAAATGAAGGATGTTTGTGCAGTAGTCTAAGAAAAGTTTGTTTGCAATCTTTTAGAATGATTACATGTTTTGGAAGTACTTTTAAAGTTCTTTTGCTGACGTTTGCAGCTTCTCACCCATTTGTTTGTCCGTATTCAGAAAAATATTTATAAAGCTTCATACCTCAGCAGACCATGTGTTTGTTTACACAAAAAACAACATATCAAATATCTGTTTTAAACTAAAGCTTTAGACAAGGCAAGTTTAGTTGTTGAGCATCATTTGCACAAAGTGCTTTAAGAGGATAATAAAGAAAAAGAAATGAGAATAAACAAATACAAAGGAATTATACATAATTTAACATATACAAAATACACAATGCAAATTTAAAAACAAATAGCTAAGATGTGATTAAAAATGTGACAAAAACAATGTCTTGTGTTATGGATCTTTTGTGTGGATATTCTTAGTGGCTGTTGTTAATTAAAGAAATATTATTTGAAAATAATATTTGAGGTTTAATGTCATCATTAAACCCAGATCAAAGTTTGTGATGAATTGCAATTAAGATGTATATTATTCAAAAACTTTAGGTTCTCTTTTACCCATGGCAAGTCATAAAGACAGTTTATTCTCATGTATTTAGCTGTAGAAGAAGAAAATTACAGTTGAATGCTTAATGTTCAATTTTAAGGATTAGTTAGTCCTCTTGTCCTCTCCACAAACTGCTGTCAGGATCAGGTGCAAGGAGTGGATAGATAATTGGAAAAGCAGCCAAAGTTAGTGCGGAAGACTCAGAACATTTATATAAGCATTAAAAGAACATAATTTGCAAAACTGTCTAAAATCCTCTTCTAAGAAAAAACCTAAAATTCCCCCAAAGGTTAAGGACAAAGCTTCTTTTCTTTGTGTTACTTGCCAGAGGGAGTGTAACAAACTACTAACCATGCAGAGTGCCAGCATTTCCTTGGTTCTCTATGTCATATTATCACTAAAAAACTTTTTTTTTTCTAAAACTCCCCCACCAAATTAATCAACTGGAGCATAAGACAAAGCTCCTCACAGGATCTGGATTATACCATGCTGCCATCATGCATGACTGCAACTTCTAACTATTCCAGTCAGGGTGGCCAATCTATGTCTGAATTGAAGGATCTTACATTAAACCGAACTTATCTTATTTGTACTGAAAAGAACTGAACAAAGCCAAAATACACTAATTATACTAAATCAGATGTATTCAGATGTGTTCTGCGACTTGATGTATTTCAGTTTCTACACACTTGACTCAAATAATCAGGTTGTTAGCAAGAATCTGGAGAACTTCACTGCATATCCATCCATCCATCCATCTTCTTCCGCTTATCCGAGGTCGGGTCGCGGGGGTAGCAGCTTCAGAAGGGAGGCCCAGACTTCCCTCTCCCCAGCCACTTCTTCTAGCTCCTCCGGGGGAATCCCGAGGCGTTCCCAGGCCAGCCGAGAGACATAGTCCCTCCAGCGTGTCCTGGGTCTTCCCCGGGGCCTCCTCCCGGTGGGACGTGCCCGGAACACCTCACCAGGGAGGCGTCTAGGAGGCATCCTGACCAGATGCCCGAGCCACCTCAACTGGCTCCTCTCGATGTGAAGGAGCAGCGGCTCTACTCTGAGTCCCTCCCGGATGACTGAGCTTCTCACCCTATCTCTAAGGGAGAGCCCAGCCACCCTACGGAGAAAACCCATTTCGGCCGCTTGTATCCGCGATCTCGTTCTTTCGGTCATGACCCAAAGCTCATGACCATAGATGAGGGTGGGAACGTAGATCGACCGGTAAATCGAGAGCTTCGCTTTTTGGCTCAGCTCTCTCTTCACCACGACGGACCGGTACAGCGCCCGCTTGACAGCAGACGCTGCGCCAATCCGCCTGTCGATCTCCCGCTCCCTTCTTCCCCCATTCGTGAACAAGATCCCGAGATACTTAAACTCCTCCACTTGGGGCAGGACACCCCCCCTGACCCGGAGAAGGCACTCTACCCTTTTCCGGCTCAAGACCATGGCCTCGGATTTGGAGGCACTGATCCTCATCCCGGCCGCGTCACACTCGGCTGCGAACCGCTCCAGCGAGAGCTGCAGATCACGATCTGATGAAGCCAAAAGGACCACATCGTCTGCAAAAAGCAGAGATGAGATCCTAAGGCCACCAAATCGGATCCCCTCAACACCTTGGCTGCGCCTAGAAATTCTGTCCATGAAAGTGATGAACAGAATCGGTGACAAAGGGCAGCCCTGGCGGAGTCCAACTCTCACCGGAAACGAGCCCGACTTACTGCCGGCAATGCGGACCAGACTCTGACACCGGTCATACAGGGACCTGACAGCCCGTATCAAAGGGCCCGGTACCCCATACTCCCGGAGAACCCCCCACAGGGCTCCCCGAGGGACACGGTCGAACGCCTTCTCCAGGTCCACAAAACACATGTAGACTGGTTGGGCGAACTCCCATGCACCCTCCAGGACCCTGCCGAGGGTGTAGAGCTGGTCCAGCGTTCCACGACCAGGACGAAAACCACACTGCTCTTCCTGAATCCGAGGTTCGACTATCCGACGGACCCTCCTCTCCAGGACCCCTGAATAGACCTTGCCAGGGAGGCTTAAGAGTGTGACCCCTCTATAATTGGAGCACACCCTCCGGTCCCCCTTTTTGAACAGGGGGACCACCACCCCAGTCTGCCAATCCAGGGGAACTGCCCCCGATGTCCATGCGACATTGCAGAGTCGCGTCAACCAACACAACCCTACAACATCCAGAGCCTTAAGGAACTCCGGGCGGATCTCATCCACCCCCGGGGCCCTGCCACCGAGGAGCTTTTTAACCACCTCGGCGACCTCGTCCCCAGAGATTGGAGAGCCCAACCCAGAGTCCCCAGGCTCCGCTTCCTCAGTGGAAGGCATGTTGGTGGGATTGAGGAGGTCTTCGAAGTACTCTGCCCACCGGCCCACAACGTCCCGAGTAGAGGTCAGCAGCACACCATCCCCACTATAAACAGTGTTGGTGCTGCACCGCTTCCCCCCCCTGAGACGCCGGATGGTGGACCAGAATCGCCTCGAAGCCGTACGGAAGTCTTTCTCCATGGCCTCTCCAAACTCCTCCCACGCCCGGGTTTTTGCCTCAGCAACCGCCCGAGCCGCATGCCGCTTCGCCCGCCGGTACCCATCAGCTGCTTCCGGAGTCCCACAGGCCAAAAAGGCCCGATAGGACTCCTTCTTCAGCCTGACGGCATCCCTCACCGAAGGTGTCCACCAGCGGGTTCGAGGGTTGCCGCCGCGACAGGCACCGACAACCTTGCGGCCACAGCTCCGATCGGCCGCCTCGACAATGGAGGCACGGAACACGGTCCACTCAGACTCCATGTCCCCCACCTCCCCCGGGACGTGTTCGAAGTTTTGCCGGAGATGGGAGTTAAAGCTCCGTCTCACAGGGGATTCCGCCAGACGTTCCCAGCAGACCCTCACAACACGTTTGGGCCTGCCAGGTCTGACCGGCTTTCGCCCCCACCACCGGAGCCAACTCACCACCAGGTAGTGGTCAGTGGACAGCTCCGCACCTCTCTTCACCCGAGTGTCCAAGACATACGGCCGCAGATCCGATGAAACGATGACAAAGTCGATCATCGAACTGCGGCCTAGGGTGTCCTGGTGCCAAGTGCACATATGGACACCCTTATGCTTGAACATGGTGTTCGTTATGGACAATCCATGGCGAGCACAGAAGTCCAGCAACAGAACACCGCTCGAGTTCAGGTCGGGCGGGCCGTTCCTCCCAACCACGCCCCTCCAGGTCTCACTGTCATTGCCCACGTGAGCGTTGAAGTCCCCCAGCAGAACAAGGGAGTCCCCAGGAGGAGCACTCTCCAGTACCCCCTCTAAGGACTCCAAAAAGGGTGGGTAATCTGAACTGTCGTTCGGCCCGTAAGCACAAACGACAGTCAGAACCCGTCCCCCCACCCGTAGGCGGAGGGATGCTACCCTCTCGTTCACCGGGGTAAACCCCAACGTACAGGCGCCGAGATGGGGAGCAACAAGTATGCCCACTCCTGCCCGACGCCTCTCACCCTGGGCAACTCCAGAGTGGAAGTATGTCCAGCCCCTCTCAAGGAGACTGGTTCCAGAACCAGAGCCGTGCGTCGAGGTGAGACCGACTATTTCTAGCCGGAACCTCTCGACCTCACGCACTAGCTCCGGCTCCTTCCCCACCAGAGAGGTGACATTCCACGTCCCAAGAGCCAGTTTCTGCAACCGAGGATCGGACCGCCAGGGTCCCCTCCCTCTGCTGCCACCCATCCCACACTGCACCCGACCCCTTTGGCCCCTCCCACGGGTGGTGGGCCCATGGGAGGGGGGGCCCATGTTTCCTCTTCGGGCTGAGCCCGGCCGGGCTCCATGGGTAAAAGCCCGGCCACCAGACGCTCGCCATCGTGCCCCCCCTCCAGGCCTGGCTCCAGAGTGGGGCCCCGGTGACCCGCGTCCGGGCGAGGGAACACCAAGTCCAAAGTTTTCCTTCATCATTGGGGTCTTTGGGCTGCTCTTTGTCTGGTCCCTCACCTAGGACCTGTCTGCCTTGGGTGACCCTACCAGGGGCATGAAGCCCCAGACAGCATAGCTCCTAGGATCATTGGGACACTCAAACCCCTCCACCACGATAAGGTGGCAGCCCATGGAGGAGCTTCACTGCATACTGAGGAACTAATTCAGGCGTTTGATTCATGTGTGTTGGACCAGGCACACATATAAACGTTGCAGGACAGCAGCTTGAGAAATAAAGTTAAAGGCTCTTCTATTAAACTAAACTATATGGTAGTGAACTATAAATTACTGAACTGGTCTGCAAACTAAGCTGAGGTCATCTACGCTCTGATATATTAAGCTGAACTGAACTGTAAAGTCCTGAAGTGAACTGAACCAAACCGAACTGAACTGAACTTACTGACATTAACTTGCATTAAACTGAACTGAACACTACTGAACTGAAATGAATAATGCTAACTTGAAACTGAATTGTGAACCGTTGAACATAGCTGAGTTAAAATTTACTAAACTGAATTGATCAGAACTGAACTGAACTTCACTGTGGGGAGCTGAACTTTGAACTAAATTATAATAAATGTAAGAGAGCAGTCAAGTACTGAAGTAAACATTATTCACTGATTCAAACCAAACTGAACTGTATCACTGTACTGAAAAGAGAAACTAATGTAACATGGAAAAGGAATCAGCTTAAAAACAGAGCAAATCTAAATTATTTGCTTTGGAGTGAATAATTACTGGATTGAATGCAGGTGAGAGAACGAGGAACAGAACAGGTGATCAGATGGCAACCAGAGAAAAAACTCAGAAAAGCAAACAGAAATCACAATCAGATAAAGGAAATAATAATAAGTCAAAAAGAACAAGAAAAGAAGCAGCAATTATGAAAACAATCAAGGACCAAAAGATAAAATAATTTAATATTACATATAAAAATCCAGAAAACATAATATATATATAGAAATATATATATGTGTGTATATGAAAATGGTGTAAAATCAAGAAGTATTGATAAAAATTAAATGCAGTCATAAAAAATTTAGATGAAATTATGTTTTGTGTCTGTTCCAGCTCTTGATCTCAGTTAGATGAAGCATGTCTTCATGTGGGCTGGGCAAAATTCATCCAACGACAGATTTTTAAAGCCCTGATGATAAGACATGTAAGGGAGTTGTTTCTGCATTTCACCAAGATCACTGCAGACGGAGAGACTTCAGGGAGCGATTTCCTAACAACTCTCAGTCGGCCAACAGGAACCAGAGGTGAGTTTCTAAAGGAAGGGAGAGGACAGCTTCTGCTTCTGCTTACCCAATAGATAAATGTTTTTACAGCTTTGAGTTTAAAGGGAACAGCATCAGGAACCTAAAGTGTTGACTTCATAATAATTTCTAACTCTTTTAGAAACTATATCCAACTGAAGTTAATAAAACTTACTTCCACATATGTTTATTTAACTCTTTATTGTTTAAACAGGCTTTATGTTGAGTATTTTTCATTTTGTTATTTTATCTTTTTTATTGGCTGAATTTACTGTATTTACTGGTTTTCTGTGCAGCGTTTTGTGATAGTTTGACACAGTTTGAAGTCATCTGATGTGAACGGGCCCACATTGTAACTCCGATTGGACTCGGTGGTTTTTGCTGATCTCATTTCTTTGAATTTTAAAGCTTGTGCCCTTCATTTGTAACATCATTTGCTACACTTTTTGTTTTCTCATTGGTTTATGTGCAGTGCTTTCTGTCCTATTTTCCAAGAAAATCTGGAAAAGTTCAGACATTTTGAATATTCAATGTCACTTCATGTTTATTGAGTCATTTGGGTTTCTTACAGTTAAATCAGTTTGCCAGAATGTCCTGTTTTTTCAGGTGTTATGGATCAGGAAAGCCACCTGTCCTCAGAGGAAGAAGCTGGAGAACCTTCAGTCGTCATCGGTCTGGTTCTGCTACGGCTCCAGCATGCAGTCGTCCTGTGGTTCTCCAGGGCAAGACGCAGACTCCTGCAGGGGTTCACTGTGTTCTCCACCGTGCTTCTGCTCCTCTGGATCGCAGTTTTTCTATACGGGACCTTCTACTACTCCTACATGCCCAAAGCGGCTTTTTCTGCACCGGTATACTACTACTACAGGTAGGGTACGGTGGGTTTGGTGTGGCACAGAAAAGACACAAGCTTTTTGTTGAAATTTCTTTTCTTATCACAGAACAAACTGTGAATCGCCATCATCTTTCTGGTGCTCTTATCCTGTGGCCAACGTCTCTTTGATGAGAAATGGGAAACATGTAAGTACACAAATGACCATCTATAGCATTTCTTGCAGTGCCATCCAAAATTATTCATACCTCTTGAAATTTTCCATATTTTGTTATGTGACAACCACAACCTTCAATGTATTTTAATGTTTTTTTTGTTTTGTGAAAATGCAACAAAAAGTAGTGAATAAATAGGAAGCAAACTGCACAGTGGTGCAGTCTGCAGCGCTTGTTGTCTTGCATTAAAAAGGCCTTGGGTTTGAATCCCAGCCTGGGGTCTTCCTGCATAGAGTTTGAATGTTTTGGTTCTGCTCAACTCCGGTTAACCCAAGAACTAACTCTAGAACTTAAATAATTATTGATTTGTGGAATTTATCCTAAGATTATCAATCTCTTGCAGGCGCTGACATTTGGCCAGGTGTATCGGATGTATTTGCAGCTGGAGATGCCCGACTCACCAACCAATCATGAGGTGGGGATGTTCATGATCAAAACGACACTGTTTCTCTCAGGATGGAGGCCAAGTGGCTTCCTCTGCTCGCACTGTAAGCTGCTCTCACTTCAATTTTCAAACACTTTCTGCTTGAAAATGATCACTTTCTCTGGTGAATCTGAAAGCGCTGTGTTTCTCAGGCAAGCCAGCTGCAGAAGGCCTCCAGCTCTCGCTTTGTGAGTACAGCACTGACGCGTAATAACAGAGCTAGATAAGTGCAGAGCTCTGCTGGGACAGACGGCGATCTCAGTGTATCACTCTGACGCCACAGTGAATGTCACAGATAGGAACGTATATAAACACTGACACTACAACCCATGCTTAAATGAAGTTTTCTAATGCCAACCAATGTCACTGAAGATCGTGCATAAATTCTTCAGTAACATTTTTAATTTCACGGATTAGCAGTTGGTATTTTCTGAACTGATGTGCCTATAAAATCACAGATGCTGACATCTTTATCCTTTTTATCTCCAAAAGTTTAATTTAATTTCCCTGCATTATGGACTTTGACCTTAGATATGATAATTTTAAAAAAAGCTGAACTGTATTATACAAAGGATCCCAGTTGGTTTGAGGATTAGTAATAAATAATGTGCAGTGGAAAGGTTTTAAGACGTCCACAACTTTCTCTGTATTTTGCTTCCAACCAACCAAAAAGATTTTCTTATCTTTTAAAGAGGTGCTGATCAATAATTACAGGATTTCTCAAAGTCTTTCAAAACTTCATCCCTTTTCTTTAGTTGAATTCAAGAAAAGTGCATCAAGTAAAACTGCATAACAGTTTAACAAAGTGATTCCTAGAGATGTATTTGATAAAAACCAGGCATACTATTTATGATCCACCGAAGGATGCGTCTCTCAGGACTGATGGTATTACTTTTGTCCTTCACTTCTCAATTCTCGTCATTTTTTTAAGCACTCGTTAGGAGGAAACTAAATTGTAAGTAATTGGTGAGGTTTAAAGTTTTCCGTATTCATTCTGGACGGCATCATGCGAGATAATCCCAGCATTCATTAAACTGATTATGTAACCCAATCAGCTTTGTTTGATTTTTATTGCTGGGCAAACAGATACTCCTTTACCAGACACATTTACTGAGACCCCTGGTAGAAATGTGTAAAAAGTCTTAAAATTAATTCATCCTGTTCATGCAGCAGAAGAATCTCACACTGGACAATCTACTGTAATCCATAATTTGTGTTCATGTCTCTATTTAGTGTGGAGACAGTCTTTTTAATAAAATGTCTCCAAAGGTAAACTCACTATTTGAGAGTTGCAGCAAATTGCATCTTAAAATTTAACAAGCTCCTATAACAACCATACGAGGATCTCTAACTGTTGGAATGAAAAAAACTTTTTCCTCAAAGCAACTCGACGGGAGCTTTAAGAGAAGTTGTTTTCTTTAGTCAGACAGAATCCAAGCTGAATCTCATTTCACCCCTTTTTCTTTTTTGGTTCATGACTGAGTCCTTCTGCACAATGATTTAAAACTTTCCATCTTAGAGCTTTTTACACGTCTTTACCAGGATTCTGATATATTTGTTAGCGCTTGTACATAAAGTGTGTTGTATCGCTGTGTTTAGGGAATGCTGCGGTACCGATCTGACCTGCTGAACACTCTGGGAACGCTCCTCTTACTCCCTGCCTTTCTGAGCGGAGCAGCCGAGCAGAAGCAGGTTGTACAGGTGGAGCTCTTCTCAGAGTTCACAGACGACCCAGTGAGTAATGGACATATTTTTTTAAGTGGAGATATTTTTGCTTGAGAGAAGAGGATTTCTACAGTTTCTGTAAATGAACATGCTTCAGCGTGCTTCCTGTGTTTGTGGTCAGTACGCTCCATCGGTCATGGCTGTCCTTGAGATCCTGGCTAGCAAAGTCCAGATCTACTCATCTCATCTGTTTGTGCACGCCCATTTCACTGGCTTGAGGTGAGATGGACAGCCAATGCATTCCTGCACAAAATCTTGCATTTCTGATGTTATACGTGAAAGAGTTTGGTTTGCAGCTGGTTGGACATAAACCAGCTGTAATGGGATTCACACCTTTGTAAAAGTTCCACTTTCATCCAATCAGTCTACTGACTCCTACTGTCTCTTCCTCACTGTTGAATCACTTTAGATATTGTTTTTAATTTTGTGACTTCTTGGGTGAGTTGTTGATGAGCTCCTGGAGTAATTTTATTATACTGACAACTCCTGGGAAGGTATACAACTGTTTCATGTTTGTTTTTTTTCCATGTTTTATTCATTAGTGAATAAAACACAAATGGATGAAACATTTGGTCTTAGAAATGACCAGATCTACAAATAGTAGTTTCTTCAAAGGATGATGTGTTACTTTTAACCTAGTTCTTGTTCCTGTCAGATAGGTTTTATTAAAGTGATTTCTTGATTCTAATTGTGAGCAAAAATTCACACAAGGAAAAAGGCTATAACTCAGTTTTCAAAAAAATATGTTTACATCCTGATTTAACAAGGAGGGAAATTTCTTCTTCATATAAACCCAGGTTTGTTTAGTAGCTTTCTTTACCTTAATAAATGAAATTATTGTTAGAAATCTGAATTTTGTATTTATTCAGGTTATCCTTGTCTAATCTTTGCAACAGAAGGGTAAAAAGAGAAAACCATTTTCACTGCTCCATAAATCCTTTCCAACCTCTATAATGATTAACACAAGGTGATCAGCTTTTCACCTCCCTCTTGGGGATCGATGCAGTAGACTGTAAACACTCATTGTTTTTTTAAAATCCTCTATTTATTTCTTTTTTGTCTCTTTTCTCAGATATTTGCTGTTCTACTACCCCGTCCTGTCAGCCCTTATAGGTGTTGCAACTAACTTCACCTTCCTCAGCTTTCTCTTCATCCTGAGCTACATGAGGCAGCTGTTGAGGCTGCCTCAGAAACCAGAGCAGGTGAGAGGAAACTTTAAACCAGACAGAGTCGCAGGGCTGCAGCCTTGAAATATGTTCCTGTGTATTTTCTGTCATCTATCTCTGAGGTCCATCTTACAGATCACTACAGATGAACTCCAGCCACAGGATGAAAACGATCTCAGTGCAGGTGCAAAGAAATTCTATACTCTGGCACAAACACGAGTAGCTTTAATTTTCAGGCTGATCTTTACTGATGGCATAAATTCATCTGCAGATGCTGCGGAGTGGCTGGGTCCTCTGCAAACTGAACCCACAGACATGAGTGGGGAAGAGCGCCACCTGGAGCGTTCCAACACAGACATGCAGAACGGACAAACACTTAATCAGGGTGATATGAGCCAATCTGAGGAATCCTGAAGTGTTTATTGAAAGAAAACTAGTCTGGAGATTTAAGTAAAGGTATCAGAATTAAACACTGAACTTTAATTTGAAATGTTTTTTGGAAGACTCTGTTTCATGTACTCTGAATCCTGTGTACAGATTGCCTTGTAACTTCAGAACACTTTTTATGTTCTGAAGTTACTCTCTGTAATTAATTCATTTTTACCAATTGTGTTTTGTGAAATGAATTTGGAAATGAGAAAAAAAATCAAAATATTTAAAAAATATTTAGAAAACGGTACCTAAACATTTTTAATGTTTAAAATTATTTTCATATTCAACATTTTAGAGTTCCCTGCCAATGTTTCAGCAAAAATAGGAAACCTGGAGACAAAGTATGGATGGTTGAGCCGATGGATGGATGAATTGATTTATGGTTGGAGGAACAAATTAAAATGGATGGATAGATGGATGTATGGTTGACTTGATTTTCCTGAATGAAGGAACAAATTAAAATAGATGGGTGGATAAATGTTTTGGCAAAACTAGACTGCATGAAATTGAGAAAGGAACTAGATTACAGTTTAAAAATATGAATATTTTTAATTCTCTGTTATCCCAAACCTATCCAGGTCGCACTAACTTTAAATCCCTTACCAGTGCAGGAACCCTGAGTTATAACTAAACTTAAAGTGTTGCCTCAGTTTCCATGTTTTTGTTGCGTATCACAATAAAAAAGGTTTTACTGCAGAAAATTTTCTCTGTTTATCCTATTTGTTTTTCCAGTGAGTTTTTTTGTGCTTGGCCCTTTTCTACATACAACCTACAACATGAACATAACGGCTCAAGGCAGAGCTCAGTACAACTTTAGCTAAGCATTTGTTGTAACGTTTAGTTCCTGCACAGCAGCATCAGTTTTGGGCCATTCTTTAGTCTGCAGTTTGTGTGCTATGGATTATCATCTTGCTGCATGAAAGGCTTCGTTTTGAAACCTCCATCACATACAAATGTCAGTTTGGGATTTGCTGGTATTCCAAATTCATTTATTTTTGTCTACGTAAAGAAGCTTTCCTGTCACAGAAGCAACAGAAAAGTGATAAAACCTTGATGGCTGTTTTATATTTAGCAGTGGCTCTTTAATCTTTGCAAGTCAGATGACATTTCTCTTTTAGTTGTTTCCAATTATTTATTAAAAACAACTTATTTTCATCACAATTTTCAGTAAGCTTTGGATTGTATAGCCTCTATCTAATGAGGACTGTTAGTGTGGCTGGTGTGATAAAAGTGGAGGGAGGACATGGCACTCCACACTGCCTGGCTCCGTCATTCCTGGATGTCATCCTGCCCTGAGGCGCTGTTGGCTGAGCTCCATCATCCAGCCCAGAGTCAAGCTTTGGAAACATAATAACGTCACCACATGCAAACTGTGGTTCTAGCGGAGAGAATGAGAGCGGAACGTAACTCGGCGTCGGGCACAAGGCTTTGCTTCTCTGTGAATTCAACGCTAGATACAGGTAAGGGGAGTCCTACAACTTCATGAGGATTTATTCAGCAGTTTGTATCATCTTAGCGAAAGTTTTAAAACTGTTTTTCTGCTTCTATTTTTATTTTTTTTACACTTGCAAATGCATTTCCTGAATCGTATTCAAAGCCGTGGCTCTCTTGTAAACATTTCCCTGTTGTGCAAGCACATGTTGTGCCCATGGAGCAGAATTGCCATCTTCGCTCCAGTGGGGAAACAAACATGGACACAGGAGAGGACCTGTCATGCTTAAAGATGGAGGGGATCAAGATGGAAGATGCTGACTCATGCACCGGTCTCTCAGATGAGACACGCCAACATCTGTCAATCAGTGATGGACCATCCAGCAGCTGCACTAAAGCCAGAGGCAAGTTTAGGCCAAGGCTCCTGGCTACCAAAAGCTTCCCCCCTTACAGCCAGTGCATCGGTGGACTGGGAGAAGACGAGGACTGGGACAGCTATCTCGACTCAGACTCGCCTCTGGCTTGCCAGTCGAATGCAAAGAAGGAGAAACCTGTAGCTTATGAGGCGGATGACACTGCAAAGTATTCCCGGGATGTTCTCAGAGCCAAATGGAAGTCAAGGAGGAAAGAGAAATTAGGAGGCAGCTTAGACGTTGGCACAGATGGCTGCGATAGAGGGAGGCTGAGTGGGAAGAGGAGGGTGGAGAACAGTGGAATACAAGGAGAACACTGTGACGAGGATGAGGGGAAACACCGGAGAGGGAAAAGCTCCAGTTTGAAGAGAGGTGGGAGCAGTGTGGAGAAGGAAGACGGGAAACCTTCTCCCATTCTCCCCTCAGCTCATTCTGCAACTCATGAGAACAGCAGCAGTGTGGAGGACCCCGAGGGGCAGAACCGGGAGGATGATGAGGTGACGGAGCCCTCAGGTCATCGGCATCCAATCCTCTCCAAGCTGTTGCACTCCTCCACCTCCTCGTCCTGTTCCTCTATCAACCTCTCATCAGACAGCGACGAGGTCTTCAGTGACCTAGATGACGCCGTGTCTAAAAGAAAAACCTTCAAGAAGGTCAGAACACCTCATTCAGCAAACACTAATTCACATTTTTCTGCACATTTTTAGGGATTTGTCCAGTTCATCACTTTATGTCCTCAGTGCATCTGTCTGCTCTGGTTTTCCATGGAAAAGAATAAAACCATGTTTCTCAACTGTTCTTTGCACCTGTTGTCCAGCTGATTTGCATGGGCTTGAAAGAAGACTTTGACACTGTCAGATTTGAATGGCGTTTGCATGGAAGCCTGCTGCTTCTGCAACAGATATGAGTAAAGGGAGGAGCAAACAGTGGGAGGACGACTAGAAAGTAGATGTTTCCCTGGCTTCAGTGTGTTTGAACTGTCAAGCACTAAAGAAAAGTCATTAGGACTCAGGGTGATTAGGTTTACACTGCTTCAAATAAGCATTCTTCACCGTTCAGAATAAAAGCTAGAATAGGCTCAGTAGAATATAGATAGTTGTAAATAAGCAACAAAAGCTGAAACCTTGTTTTCATGTTGCCCCAGTGTCTCTACTGAGCATGCTCAGATCTGCTATAGCTGCTGTTTTTCTTCTGTGCCACGTCTCAGTCTGGTAGCAGCTGTTTTGTGTATATACAAAGTAGATCTTAAGTTTACAGCTATGCTGTTTGGAGACAAAATATGAGGGGCCGTTTAGGACAAAATTTACGTTTTGTCTCTCACACACTACCAAAAAGTCTCGCATACAGTACTCCAAAAAAGTAGCCACGCACACTCCAAAAAATTACGTTTTGTCTCTCACACACTACCAAAAACTCACGCATACTCCAAAAAAATAGCCTCGCACACTCCAAAAAATTACGTTTTGTCCCTCACACACTACCAAAAACTCACGCATACTCCAAAAAAATAGCCTCGCATACTCAAAAAAATTACGTTTTGTCTCTCACACACTACCAAAAACTCTCGCATACTCAAAAAAATTACATTTTGTCTCTCACACACTACCAAAAACTCTCGCATACTCCAAAAAAGTAGCCACGCACACTCCAAAAAATTACGTTTTGTCTCTCACACACTACCAAAAACTCTCGCATACTCCAAAAAAATAGCCTCGCACACTCCAAAAAATTACGTTTTGTCCCTCACACACTACCAAAAACTCACGCATACTCCAAAAAAATAGCCTCGCATACTCAAAAAAATTACGTTTTGTCTCTCACACACTACCAAAAACTCACGCATACTCAAAAAAATAGCCACGCACACTCAAAAATTACTCACGCACATTCAAAAAATACTCAAATTGCGTATACACACACTACTAAAATGTCACACACACACAAACGTTAACTTTCTCGCTCACATACACTACTATCAGCTCGCTCACATACACTGTACTAACAGCTCGCACATTCACAAACGTTTATCTCTCACATACACAAGACTAAAGTTGAACACACACACAGTACTAAGACTCGTTTTATGTATGTGTGAGAGCGAGACTTTTATGAATGTGTGAGAGCGACACTCTTTTTGAATGTGTGAGAGTTGTCACGGAAGAGGCGGGGCATAATTTTTGGATCAAACTGCGCATGCGTAGATCCTAAACTATAAGTTTCGATTGTTGACTCACTGTATGTTCTATTACTTAGTATATTTGTGCTTTTAAATATATATAGAACGTTTAACTTTCTTGTAGATTAAATGTGCTATAGAAATAAATGAATCTGATTGATTGATTAAAAATAGCAAAATTGCTGTAGTACAATCTGTCCACTGGGTGCCAGTATTACAGGAATTATTAACCGGCGCCAACTAGTGCCGAAGAAGAAAGAGTTTGCTATACCGAACATGGCTAACTCTAATTCGAAACGAGAGAGAATTGGTCAGGCAGCTGCCATTTTAAACACCATTCTATCTTCTCCGGAGGCAACCAGCACTTTGACAGGCGCATTAAACGATTCAACGACTGCCCGCAGTGCTACAATCTGGCACCCAGTGGACAGATTGTACTACAGCAATTTTGCTATTTTTAATCAATCAATCAGATTCATTTATTTCTATAGCACATTTAATCTACAAGAAAGTTAAACGTTCTATATATATTTAAAAGCACAAATATACTAAGTAATAGAACATACAGTGAGTCAACAATCGAAACTTATAGTTTAGGATCTACGCATGCGCAGTTTGATCCAAAAATTATGCCCCGCCTCTTCCGTGACAACTCTCACACATTCAAAAAGAGTGTCGCTCTCACACATACATAAAACGAGTCTTAGTACTGTGTGTGTGTTCAACTTTAGTCTTGTGTATGTGAGAGATAAACGTCTGTGTGTGTGCGAGCTGTTAGCAGTGTATGTGAGCGAGAAAGTTAACGTTTGTGAATGTGCGAGCTGTTAGTACAGTGTATGTGAGCGAGAAAGTTAACGTTTGTGTGTGTGTGTGTGTGTGACATTTTAGTAGTGTGTGTATACGCAATTTGAGTATTTTTTGAATGTGCGTGAGTAATTTTTGAGTGTGCGTGGCTATTTTTTTGAGTATGCGTGAGTTTTTGGTAGTGTGTGAGAGACAAAACGTAATTTTTTTGAGTATGCGAGAGTTTTTGGTAGTGTGTGAGAGACAAAACGTAATTTTTTTGAGTATGCGAGGCTATTTTTTTGGAGTATGCGAGAGTTTTTGGTAGTGTGTGAGGGACAAAACGTAATTTTTTGGAGTGTGCGTGGCTACTTTTTTGGAGTATGCGAGACTTTTTGGTAGTGTGTGAGAGACAAAACGTAAATTTTGTCCTAAACGGCCCCTCATAACAAAAAGCAAGCATACATTTAACACTTCTCATTCTCCCAGACGTTCACAGAATATTTTCAATAAATAAGGCTAAGCAAATTCCCATCCTGGATTAAAAACAGAAATAGGAATTTACAAAACCTTTAGATAAAATGTCAGACTCGTGATTCCAATGCATCTCCTACATGAGCACATTTTTTTCCTTTGGTTGTCCCTCAGAGTCGCACATGGAAAACCTTCCTGACCATGATGCACTGGTCACTCAAGCGACAGAGCTCCTGGGTTCAGCTAGCTGGACATCAAGGCATGTACTTCACACAGCACCTCGCCTGTCTTCATACTTAACTGTTTTACTCTTTCATGTGTTGCAAACACAAACTTAAATTTATTTTAATGCCTAATTGTAAAGGAAGAGTAAACATAGTACTCTCATATTTGTAGAAAGTATAAAATATGGTGTATTTGTATTCAAACCTCACTAGTCAATAGTTTTGTTGAACCACTTCTCTATCAACTTTGCATGTCTAAAGACTAAAATTATAAATTCCAGCTCAGTCAGATTAGATCGAGCCTTCCCATTTCAGCACGTTTACATTGACCTAAACCATCACAATGCTGTATGTTTAGGGTCATTGTTCTGTCCAGTCTCAAATGTTTTGGAGCCTCTAACAGCTCTTCTTGCCCTGAATTATCTACACTCATCTGTCTCCATAGCATAATCATACCACCATCATAGATGGCAGTTTTGTGGAATAAACAATTACAGGATCTCTGCAGCTCCTCCAAAGTTATCAGTGGCTTCTTGGCTGCTTTTCCTAAATCATACTCTCTTTGCTAACCCTGTCAGTTTAGGTAGACGGTCATGTTGGGTTAGCAGGTGTGCCAGACTCTTTCCATTTATTTGATAACAGAGCTGTGTGAGATGGTGCTTTAGTTGTCTCTCTCTGCTGTGTCCCTTGGTCTTCATGATGCTGTTTGCTTACTGATGTTCTCTACCAAACCGTTGAGGCCTCCACACTTAACAATTATCACTCTGTATTGATTTTTCACATAAAATACCAATGAAATACTGTGGCAGTTTGTGACTGTAAAATGAAAAAGACACTGCTAATTGTTGGATGTGAATCATTTGATGCCTATTATAAACTTGCTCTATTAAAACAATTGTGTAATTAAATTGAGCAGATCAAGATTTATTGTCTCCTAAATATTTTTCCTGCTTCTTGTATCTTACCATGTTCTTCTGTTACCAGGTAATTTTCAGGTTAGTAAAGGAGGGGAGGTGCTGAAGCTGTACAGTGAACTGGAGGCGAAGTGTCTGGACAGCCTGATGAGAGATCCGCTGAGGCCTTTTGTCCCGCAGTACTATGGTTTGGTCACCAGAGGGGAGCACTGCTACATCCGCCTGGAGGACTTGCTCAACGGCCTGAGGAGGCCTGTTATCATGGACTGCAAGATGGGAGTCAGGTATGAGTTTTTCTCTGCAAGTGATTATCTGACCATTTAACTGACTTAAGAAGATTTAAAAACAAAGCGATAGCTTGTTTCTTTTAAAAGTAGAGTTTAACCTAATGTTTTGAAAAGTTAAGCTCACTATAGGTGTATTACTTTCAGGGATCATCTATTTTAGCTTGCAGCTCCACAAAACCCGTAGCTTTCCACAAATCTAATACTTTCATTAGCTTCTTTAGTTCAGATAAAACATACAAACTTACAATCCTGCATCTGAAGACGAAGCTTTATATGGAAATGCAATAAGCAAAAACCAAAACATTTGATTTCTTCCTATGAAGCAATCCTAAACAACTTTTCCTTAAATCTGTGAAGGATGGAAGTAGATTGATTTCCAAATCAAGGCCTTATTGCAAGGATGTACTATGTGAGCATTTTCCCTTTCAGGACATTCCAGGAGGAGGAACTGATCAAAGCTCAAACCAAGCCCAATTTGAGGAGCGACATGTACCAGAAGATGGTGAAAGTCGACCCATCAGCACCAACGGCCGAGGAACACGAACAGAAAGGAGTGACAAAATGGCGCTACCTACAGTGGAGGGACACAACCAGCTCCACGTCCACTCTGGGCTTCAGGATTGAGGGCATCATGGTATGAGAGAGAAATGCTCAGTTCTAGCATTTTCATTACAAAGAATGATGTCTAACTGTGCAAAATGATTGCTGTCATTGCTGATTTGCAGATGGAGGATGGAACTGTCCAACGGGATTTTAGAAAAATTCACACCTTGACTCAGATCACAGAGGCGTTACTCTACTTCACCAGGAGTCAACTGGACACTCTGGTTAGTCACAGTCACACAATACTGTAGCAGTGGTAAATATAACCTTGAATCAGATGACAACTGGAGAAAATTTTATTTAAATCTGAAGTTAAACTAAATACAACCATTGTTAAGCAGTCAGAAGACCCATTTGAAGCTACAACAACATACAGTACTGCATGCTGAGATTGTCACTTAAAAGTTTTAGAGGAAAACATGCAGATGAAAAGTTTTTAAAAAGTTTGAAATTATTACCTAATTTGTTTCTGTTGGCTGAAGATGTTTTTCACATTCAGTCAGATTACAATTACAGGCTTCAATGTAATTCATAATTTTTTATGTGGAAGAGCAAAACAACAAACACAAAATGATGTTCACCTTCAAACCCTAAATATGCAACCAAATGACAATCCAATGGTTTGGATTAAATAATATATCTGTGTTAGAACAACACAGTAGGTGTTTAGATTTAAATCCAATTGGAAATCTGCAATGAGACAAGAACATTGTTGTTCACATCTCCATCCAGTCTGATTGAGATCGGGTCATTTTGCAATACCAAAGATGTGCAGCTGTAATTGGAATGAAAGGTGGTCATACAAATGATTAAAACAAGACAAATTAATACAAAACCACAGAACATTTGCAGATTTTCATATTCAGCACTTCTAGAAAAAAATACATTTTTTACATTTTGGCTCTAAATTTTAAATGACTTTGTGTTGGTGTGTTTCATAGAATCACAATAAAGCCCATTACAGTTATAATGTAACAGAATGTTAAAGTTCAATGGGGAGTCTATAAATGGATTATCAAACAAAAAATATATTTTGAAATTGGTTACATATTTGGGTTTTTCTTATCGTTTTTGACTGCTTTTAGCTCATTTTTAACCAGCAAAATTTTGGGAAGCCTGGAGAATTGTTGATGAAACATGACAATGAATTCTGGCTATTTGGAGGAAAGGTTTTAACCTCATATGTACATTCTTTGCACTTTATATATTGCCCTGTGATATTTGTGATGCACAGATATTCGTGTTCATGTGTGTTCTCAGAACGCGTACCACTCTAGACTCGTGGACCTGAAAGATGCACTCAGGAGTTCAGAGTTCTTTCGAAAACACGAGGTTCGTAAACAGAGAGAAATGAAATTCACATACCGGTCCTGTTGACTTTGTCCTCATAGCCGTTCACTGAATCTCTTATTTCCTGCTCAGGTTATTGGCAGCTCACTCCTCTTTGTACACGACCACAGCAAGGCCAGTGTTTGGATGATAGACTTTGGGAAAACGATGCCTCTTCCTGACTCAAAGGAGGTCCAGCATGGCATCCCTTGGGTTGAGGGGAACAGGGAGGACGGCTACCTGATCGGTCTGACCTCCATTCTCACGGCTCTGAGCCAGGCCATCAGCCTGGCTGAGGGGCAGCAGGAGGGCAGCTGAGTGGAAACATGGAAAGTGTGAAACATGAAGTTCTCAGAGTGTCTGTGACACCAGCACCTGGACTCAGGGATAAAGCAGGAACAATGGCTGCTTCAATGAAGCTGAAATTCAAAGACATATGAAGTGAAAGCTAGTCTTGCTTATTGTACATCTGGTATGTACATACATATGCCAACAGTGGAAAGGGCTTTTTTTATATATATATATAAAGTTATTTTGTGTGTGTTTTTGTATTGCATGTTATATTTAAAATTTTTAAGTATCTTTAAGAATGACATCACGCACAACCTCATGTTCTGCCTGTTTTAAGTCAGTACGTTTGTATGTTGAATGGTAGCTGTGCTTTTTGATAAGGAACTGATAAAACGTGTTGCTTTTCATGATCTATGAAAAAAAAATATACATATATTTTATTCCAATTAAATGTTTTCTTATTTTTTACTTTTGGTCTGGTAGTCAGACATTTCATACTGTTACTGGTATGGCAGCCCAGGTTAAGTTAACTAAACAAGTGCAAAACTCTGTCCACCTCATTACTACATAGATATTTGGCACAAAAAATAAGGGAATGTGTGTGTAATCAATTCTGTGCAGCAACAAGATTTTTAAGCAATAAATCTTAAGTAGTTGTAAAGTCTATTTCTTTTTAAATGGCAGATCATTTGTAATAAAAATGCATTTGTGGGCTGACAATCAGAGTTGAGCATGGGTCAAGGCCACGTAAATTATCTGTTAATCTTCTATCTTTTTATTTTTATTTTTTTGGAGTTGGTTTGAGGAAACAGTGCATGACACCCATGCTCATCATCAGTTTAGTCGCACACTGATGTGGGACACAATCCAATTCTTCAACCAGAATTTGCTGAAAGTCACCCAGTGTGGTTGTGTTGGTCAGTGTGGCACAAGCCCCTACTCACAAGCTTATCCATTAAATGTTCAATGTTTGCTTAGATTTCAAAATATTTTTGGGTTTATAATTACCCAAATGACTTAGCACCAGCATACAATAAAAATTCACTATGTCTTCTGGTTCAAGTCTACTCTGCATTCCCATAATCAAAGCCAAACAAGCAACAATTCAATTGTTATGCTCCAGTAATCTGGAACAAACTACAAAACTGCTGAAACACAGATCATTTAAATCAAAAACCCATTTGTTTAGAGTTACATCTTATAACTGGAATGATTTGTCTTTTGCTTCTGTTGTATTTTCCCTTCTAATCATTTGGAATTGTCTTGTTGCTGAAAATATGCTGTACAAACGAAATTTACTTGCCTAAAAGTTGGTTATATTCACTTTTTAAATGCATAGAAAGCTGAAATAGGTCGCAGAATCTGAGGGTCACTAAATTCGACATTACACCCGCAGGTTTTGGTCAATTCCAATAGGTGGCGCCATGACGCTGTTTGTCCACTAGACAAATCTTAGCCGTTCGTGGTACAAACTGAGCGGGACATAGGCATTCACCACTCAAGAGCTCCTTTCAAATGTTTTCAGAGAGAGAATGATGACATTTAAGTAAATTAGTGGGTAAAAATGGTTCAATAACGTCTTGTATAGGAGGAAAATGAAAACCGTCGCGCTAATTCCAACAGCTAGCTAAAAGCTAAATTCAACCGCTCTTCTACGCTCAGGTAAAGATGGAAAACAAATAAAGTTGGTGCATCAGGACTTTATGAACATTTTTAATTGACCTGTTTGTTGTGTTGCATTATACTATTAACAGGCTAAAACAGGACGCTGATTGGTTATGTTTCGGAGAAACTACCCTAACCTAGCCGTGGTGACCCGCGTAATAAGTGACGGTAAGTGATCCAAATTACACCAACTTTCTCAAGTTAGCCTCTTACTGGCCTAGTTTCCACATAACTATTCAATTACCTGCTTATTGTTAAGTTTAAATTTAAATACGGGAATTAATATATTTGAAGGTAAATAAATCGTAGTTGGCTTTTTCGGTGCCTGAATTCAGCACTTGCTGCGTCTAATTTATTTCCACTTAACGTGGAGAAGGTTGTAGTCTTAATGTCTTCCGAAGAACCTAGATGATTTGGTACTAAAGAGGGCCTTCAAATTGTTACGTTTACCAAGAATAGCTACACTGTTGGGGTGTTTTCCTTTATCAGGGGTCACTTCCAAAATAAAACATTTCCTTTCCATTTTTTTTCATGGGTGTCCTGTTAGTAATACCTCACTTCCACTGCTACTCTGTTAGGAGTGTAACTATATTTTATAACTGTAGACATTCTGGTCTAATAATAATACCTCGCCTTCCAAAACATCTTTGAATGCTACACCAACAGCTCAATAGTTTTTCAAATGTGATGAATTTTTAAAAAATGGTCTTTGTGCTTCATTTGTTTGTGCTAAACCCATTCTCTCTAGTAGACATCTTTCTGTGATGGACTGACCACCTGTTCAGCATGTACTCTGTTCATTGACAGCTGGAGGGAGTGGGGGGCAAGGGGGCAGCATCTCTGTGATGCTCTGTAGAATAAGGGTGTTATATGAAATGGATTGATAAAATTGAAGAATGGTTAATAATGTATATTATGTCTGTTGAGGCAGATTTTTGCATATGTAATAGTATAAAAATGCACATTTCCCATAATGTGCTTTGGTCTCCTGCACGGAGACCAAAGCCTCAAAGAGTTCTTGCTTCAACAGTGTTTGAACGGAACTTCCTTTTTTCCTACCCAGCAGACTCCAGAGCTATCTCAACTCTGCTCCTACTTGAACACTACTAAAGTAGTCGACGTAAAACTTTATTTTTCTCGGTTTTTTTGTTAAAACAGAAGAAAACTCCAGGGGGAGTTTTCTGTGCAGCATCTCTGTGATGCTCTGTAGAATAAGGGTGTTATATGAAATGGATTGATGAAATTGAAGAATGGTTAATAATGTGTATTATGTCTGTTGAGGCAGATTTTTGCATATGTAATAGTACAAAAATGCACATTTCCCATAATGCACAAAAAGCAGAAAAGGAAAAAATGAAAATGCTTGTGGGTTACTAAGTTTGTTTTTTTGCACAATCGAATTAAACTAAAACTAATGCGATGAAGAAAAGTGATTGAAATCAATGTCATAAGTACGGTAAGTGTGAGATTTTACCCTTACTCTTTTATTTTAAATAACTTGCAACATTGTTTGGATGCATACAATGCAACACAAATGTCGGTGTGTGTAGCTAATTGTAGTTATTTAGCTTAACATTAACCCAATCCCCTTACCATGGATGGGACGTCACTCCAACTTCTGAGAGAAATTGACCTCTGCAAATAGTGTACATGAAGGGAAACACTAAAGTGATCATTCTGTAAAAGAGAAATGAAATCAATAATTAAACCAAAGGTCAAGAAAAGATGGCAGAAACAGTGGGAAAAAGCAAGAATTGGCCAGTGGCTTTAACATTCAAAGAAAGCTGGCGAAATAGAAAGGACACAACCATATCCAAGGTTAGTCAGTACATTTCTTAAATTAGAGAAATTATACAGATTATTATGACTTTTATTTATTTTTTATTTTTTTAAAAGCAGTGGAGCATGTTTTATTATTAGACACCCAGCAATGAGAGAAGTGAACTGATATGTAATTTATAAGACACAAAATTCAACTGGACATACAGGACCTTTAGGATAACATTTGTTGATTGAAATGTTACTCCATTTTGCTGAGGTAGCTCAATAACACTAAATTAATAGCGACAATATATAACATACTTTTAAGAGTAGGTTTTACTGCACCATACATTGTACTTGTATTTGAGCAAAATCATGGAGTATCACCCCAATTTTACTCTTATTTGAGTAATATTTCCGGCACTGGGTTAGCTTAAATAAATGTTATTTGTTTATTTGCTTATTTACTTACGGAGTTTGTTCGTCCTGATTTACACTTCTTCCCGGATGATGGCGGTAATTCACAAAAGCTTTGCTTGCTAACCACCTGTAAACAAGAAGACGACCAACGGTCGCCCCACATTTCGTCGTTGCTTGTAAAGTTGCTCTGAGCGCAAAACCTTCCTTGCAAATTTGATAAATAATACTACCGATATCATAAAAAGTTAACGGCTATTATTTTTTGCATGTTTCTTGTTGCTGTGTTTTATTTTTATTAAAACGGACTTTAAAAAAAATAAAATGCCCCGCCTCTATTTTCTGACCCGGAAAATAAATGGTGTTGCTTCCGTCGTCTTCTTGATAGCAGGGGAGGCTCGCTAAGCTATGCTAAAAGCTAGGACGAACCCTCTATTGACGTCCTAGTGTGTTTTGTTTCATCCGGAGCCATGCGGGATGTTTGATTTGTTTTCACCGTCTCTGGCTTGTATTTCATAAAAGAAAAGTCGAGGCCCACGGATTGTCTTCCCCAACAAGGGCTGCTCTTTTCTGTTTTCGCCTCAGAACGAACACTATAGAAAGAATATGGCGGACAGCGGGCATTACTACAACGGTGAGTACCACGTTTGCTGTCGCATTAACCTCACATCTGCTCTCCTGCTTTCACCACTTCCCTTCAGGCCATGAAGACTTTATGGTGAAGAGAGAGGTCACACAAGCAGATTTCACAGTCCACAGAGGTAACATGTGGACATGTAAATTACACATGTTTAAAGTGTAGCGTTTTAATGTGTCTTTTTCTTATGTTATTTAATTTTCCAGCATATAGTTCTAGACTTTTAATAAAACCTATAAGTCAAAAACGTACACCCTTGTGTTTTGACTTGGAGGGCCTTTTTAAAATGAACTGTCTCTCAGCGTAAGTTTTGATCAAACATTGAGATTTGGAGAAAAAAATTTTTCATCACTTATTTTTTAAAATTTTATACAGAAATGTGATTTTAGCTAATACAAATACAAGCGAGTCGTTTTACTGGGTTAATTTAGTTTTTGTCTTGATGAAAATGTGATTTAAAGGCCAGCTAGATGTAATGTTTTGCTATAGACTAAACATTTACAGTGAGTTTTTGTTTTTATGATTTTTGTTACAGAATGTATATCTAGCTGCTAAAAGTAATACATATTATGATTACATGTACACTAATTGCACATTAAAAATGCATACACGCCAAGTAATTAGTTATATGATCCATTATCTTTAAGATGTTCCTGTTTCTTCAGCTGGCACATAGCACCGTCTTATGATTCAGATTTTGTCAGTTCAGTTTGTTTTTTTTCCAAAAAAGAAGAGATTTCTAATCTTTGATAAATATTTGCTCTCCTAAGAAATCCAGACAACCTTTTTGAAAGGACTTGCTTTTCTTTGTCAGTTTTTGATACTCAACTCTTGTTTATTGTTTACCCTTGCAGAGCATGATGACAGAACCGCACCATTTCGCACCCGTAAAGGCAGAGGACCCAAGGGTCGGTCATTTGACAGATCTCGGAGGGACCGCCAGCGAGGCAGTCACTCAGGAGGGTTTGGAGGCCCCGGTCCCCGGTCCAGGCTGCTGGAGGATACAGATGGAGATGTTACTATGAGCGACAGCTCTCAGGACAGCAGCTCGCAGAACAGATAGTAAGTGTTTCTGGACTGGTCCTTGTGTGCTTATTACACAATAAGCGCACAAGGCAGGGTGCTCTATTCTTTATGAGTAGATTTGTTTCTCAGCAGGACAATTTTCTGAGCACAATGTGAATTTAGTTTTAAAAAATATAGTTTAAAACTATGGGTTGGATGCTTCCCTGCTAACCTGCCTTTAACTGCATGATGCATAAGAAGGTGGTTCTAAGTTTGTCGTGTCCATGGTCAGTCCTCAAATGCCTTCTTATTTTAGATGGCCCACCCCACCCCCATTCATTCACTGGAACTGTTTGTCAGAAGGCTTCTGCAGAGCTATATGACCTGCTGTTGCTACCTTGCTGTTGCCTTAGTTACAAGTGCTGCTGTGGTTTCAGCCTTCTCAGTAAATCTAGTTACAGATCAGCAAATCTCTTCTAACTGTAGAATTGGCATCAACTCTGATCATTTACACTAAAAGCTGAAACTCTTTTATAGTTTTATTCAAACAACTTCTTACAGAATGTTTTTTTTTTTCTATTCTTTTGTTTTAGAGGACAGAAATACTTTTCTTTAAAATCATCTTCCCTAAGCAACACATTTTGAGTTACAGAGAAGCTTTTTAGTCATGGGAAGCCCCAACAACTCAAAGGCAGATGAAACTGAAATAATAAATTCTCTGCTGTTGGCAGTCACAGTGACAGGAAAGGGAATTTAAGTGACCTGCCCATCAAAAGTATTTGGCAAACAGTCTTAAGACTATAGAAATTAAACACCTTGGAGATTATCTCTGTAGTTTTTGCTGCTTTGTCTGACATGATTATAAACAAGAATGTTAAAGTATTTACAATCTCGTTCTCAGCTACATAATTTCAGACATGAAGGCAGCTACTGATAAACCTGCTAAGCTGCTTTGTTTTCAGTGAGTGTGGAGATTCCACTGTGACGACAAACTAATGCAGTCAGGTTTATTGTCCCGGATCGAGCTCTACCGGACTTTCTGTGTACGTTTGATGGATAAAAAGTGAGGCTGTGGAACTTATTTTAAAAACATTATATTTTTTCAGAGCTTATTAGTCTACAACTTAACATATAATGTAAAGCTAACACAATTTGTGCGTTAGGTGGGAAAAAAATCTCTTTAACAGTATGGGATTAGATACAGCCACTAATAAGGGAAATTATTTTGTCACCTTATTATATCTGCCACCATTAAATATAACCGACAGCAGATATTGTAAAGTTGGTGAAACATTTTCCCTTACTGACTTTTAAGTCATTGAGAAAAACAGTCCTTTGTAAAAATGTATCTAAAATATCTAGAATAGAAGGTAAAGTGTTTTTTTTAAGCTATCAGTTGAATAAATATTTACAAAACTATAATTTTGACATCTTTTTAATGGCAATATTCTTTAGTTTTGAAATGCAAGAAACAACATTCCTGGTGGAATTCAGCTCATATTTTTTAAATGCAAAATTGTTTCTTGTGCATAAAGATGCAAACTTTGTTTTGAATGTTAACCTCACTTCTGTTTTGTCTGATTTTCTACTCCATTTGTTTGGAAGCAATAAATACTGATTTTAAATTAGGACGTCTGTTGAGCTCAAACGTTTATTTTAAATAATAAAAAAAATAATTAAAACTATACGTGGGACATTTAATTACAAAAATAACATTTTCGTTCTTTAGCAAACCTTATGGAAGACCATCTCGGAAAGAAGATGGACGGTTTGACAGAGACAGGCAGCAGGGGAAAGGAGTAGAAAGAGGAGGAGGAGGAGGAGGAAGAGGAAGAGGACTTCCAGGAGGTGGCAGCAGTGGTTTCAGAGGAGGTTTGAGAGGCCGGTTAAGCTGGTTCAAAGTAACGGTGAGGCGATTTTTATATTGATCATGTTGATATCCCTGCATTTTAATTTATCCACTGAGATTATATTGAGCATTTTCTGATCGCCAGATTCCACATGGAAGAAAATATGAAAAGAAATGGTTGATTACAGCTCTCCAGAACATCTGTACGGTTCAATACACACCTGTACAGGTGAGTATTAGTGCTGCCTCATTAGCTTTTCTTGATGAATATTATAGAACAATGACTGAACTGTTATCTCCTCATTACTCCATCTAGTACCACGTTGACCATCATAGGGCCCATTTCTATGTGGAGGATTCAGCTGCAGCCTACGCTCTGCGCAGATGTTCTCACAAGATCACAGATTCAGACGGCTATAAGGTATGATGGAGAGCCTTCTGAATATCAGTCTGTCAAAAAGCAAATTTTGTCTCACATTTGAATTTAACAGCTTTTGTAGTAAAGCTGGTGCACAAGAACTCAACTGCATTTTATCTATTTACTTTCCTTTGTTTCCATTGGTCCCTGTAGGTGGAAGTACACGTCAACCCAAGTAATCCACCATCCTTCCTGCAGTCGGACCTGAAGCCTGAAGACTTGGAGCACCTGAAGGTGAGCGCCGGACATTTGAAACCCTCCATTTTTTTCTATTAAGAGTCTTTCCAGTGTTGAACACTACAGTTTAGTTTTTTTTAAAACCATGGCAAATAAAAATAGAAGTTGCCTCCTTCATTTATTTTCACAAGTAGAAAAAAGTTCAACAAATTGCAAAAGGTTCTAAGGAACCTGATACAAGAAGAAGCCAGTTCATGTCTAATTTGTTTTCATGTTCTGAATTACATGGAGTTCAAAGTGGATCAGAAGTGTTTTTAAATTCCCAATTCACAAGTCATTTTAATTTACTGAATGTAAATGATGATGTAAAAGCTCTAGTAAGAAGTTCACATGTGTGCAGGTGTAAACGGTTACTATGGGAAAGAAAGGGATAGTTAAAAGAAATCTAATTGTATTGACTAGAAATGGAAGAGATACATAGGCTAAAGCAGCATGTGTATACCTTCCTCTCTGAGGAGGAGGAGTTCATTCATGAATGTCGATGTTTTATCTTTGACAGCAATGCATGGCGAAACGCTTTGATGGTTCCCAGCAAGCACTTGACTTGAACAACATTCGAACTGATCCAGGTATATAAATATTTCCTTTATGAAGAAGTAGTGAGATCTTTTATTTTTTGGCTGTACAATAAGTCTTGTAAAGTTTGCTTTGTAAAGAATTAACATTTTCTCAGTAGCAACAGTAAACTGGTCCTTTCTGTTTTTGAGTTCTTTGTAGTCCAAAGCATAAAGATGTTTTAATATCTACATCAGCTCAGTTAGCTAACACTACAAATGGATTCGTGTTTATTTGTCAGACTTGGTGTCTCAGAACATTGAAGTCATCTTGAACAGAAAAACCAACATGGAGGCAGTCATTAAGATAATTGAAGAAAACATTCCTGAGGTAAGATTCGTGGTGATCACTAGAGGAGCAGAGAGATGTGAATAATGCATCCAGTCGAGCCATTAATGGTTCTTTTCATCTTTCCAGCTGGCGTGTTTGAATCTGAGTAACAACCGTATTCACAAACTGGATGATCTTACTGACTTGACGACCAAAGTGCCGAATCTGAAGGCGCTCAACCTTTCTCAAAATGAGGTGAGACGAGCTACTAAACTGACCTAGACTCCGGGTCACGAGTGACTCTTTACATCATTGGGATATAAATATTAAAGAACCAATTAATGCTTTTAATGATCATAACAAATCAGTTTTTCTATTTTTATTGGATAATAACTTTAGATTTTCACATCAGAGTTACATTAGTACCAGTAATATCTTTTTATATCAAATTTTATTGCTGTTTGGTTAAACCTATGCTTTTTTTAAATTTCCCACCAATGTCAACATCACAACTAAGCACAGGCATCCATCTTGTTTTTGCAAAAGTTCTTAAAATAGTGTTGTCGGTTTTTTTCTAAATGACGAATTTCCTCTTGTAGACATTTATCAGAAATTATAAGTTCTTTTTTTCTTTAGAAAAGCTTATGCAACTTTTATGACTAAAGTTTTATTTGGCTAAACAGAGAGCAAAAATAGCTGTATTGTAAAGGTTGCAGATCTATGATCTAGAGTCAGATCTTCAAACTTTTTCTGAAAGTAAGTGGTTTTGCTGCATTCTATTTTTGAGTGTCAAAAAATATTATTTTATGCCTGGTATTTATCTGTCACATAAGATCCCATTAAATACATTAAAAGTTGTGGTTTAAAGTGAAATGTTTAAAAGCGTATTAATACTGCATTGCATTGTAATACGCTAAAAACCCTTTTTTCTCACACGACCTTTCCTTTTGTCTGTTTCTGGTGTGGATATTTTAGTTAAAGACGGATCGTGAGCTGGATAAGTTAAAAGGCCTGAAGCTGGTGGAGCTGTGGCTGAGCAGGAACCCTCTGTGTGACCTTTTTAAGGATCAAGCTGCGTACATCAGGTCAGTCAACGATGCTGTGCAGTGATGGCAAATGTTTTTGCAGGGGAATACCAACATGGCTGTATGTGATCTGAGAGTGTCACCGATCAAACGAGATAATCTTCTGCTGGAATTGTTTCAAGTGTTTGGTTTTTGGGCTTTTTTTAACCATAACTACTTATTTTACAGAGCAGGGTGAACGTTTGGACCAAGCAGCTGATGTCAACTAAATACTTTGTTTGTGTCTGTAAAGCAAACGCGTGTCTCAGAAACCATCTTAACTACACCAGGACAGATGGTGTCCCAGAGGACTGATAAACAAAGCCATTAATAAGATTATTTCCAAAGCTTGATTGTGTAATGTTTGTACTTGCACCAGAGCACATGCAGAAGTTTTCTTTGTATTTACATTAAATGGCAATACAAATGTTTACTGTCCAACTTCTTTTTCCTTTCACACTGCTAGCTAAACATTCCTCCCTTCCAAATGTTGCTGTGAGGACTCCAGACTGCAGAATAATCTGGTCTTTCTTTCAGTTTGCTTAAACCCATTTCACTCTGAGCTTTCAGCCTCTTGCTGGCAGTTTTCAGTGTCACTTTGGGGAATCTTTTTCAGCTTTGATCCTCTGGTTATGGTTCTCTGTTGATGCTCTACCCAGCACTCCCCTGCTGTCATTCTACATAGTTTTCCTCTCATCTGTTGCAAAACACACAATCCTCATACCAAATCATATCAAAATAAATTCAAAGTGATGCAAAAAAATAATTTTTGTGCATTCCCGAACTTGGAAGTTACAGCACTGCTGTTTGCATGTGCTGTATTGGAACAGGAAACTCATTGCCACCTTGAAAGATGTTTGGATGAAGCAAAGAAAATGTGCAGCCATTTTCTCCCCTCCCCTCACAGCATCAGTGCCCTGTCGGCCCCTGTCTCAGGCGAGTATGGAAGGCTGGATAGCCAATGACGGGTAAGATCCCACCTCGAAACCTCGGGACGACCTAAGGCAGGCACAGTCACGATTACTCGGCCTCAGTCCCCGTGAGCTCAGGCTCAGCGAAAGCACGGCGAGACGAAACCGAAGAGTCGGGACTTCACAGGCGAAGCCGTTTGGGCAGAGGCGGAGCGGGATTTGCCACGGATCATTGATCCATGTGAAGAGAGCCAAAGAGAGAAGTTTAGTCTCTTCCAATATGTCTGATCTTACGGGCTACAAAAGCCCCCCCCCCCTGCTTTACAGTGCAATAAACGGAAAAGTTGGCAGGTAACCTTCATCTTAGAAGAAATGGATTCTGAAGTTGAAACATGGCAAAAAAAAAAAAAAACCAGAAAACGCAAGTTTCCAAAGGCTGCAACCAGCACACAAAAATCACTTTGGTAAGCAAATTGTGTTGCATCTTATCACTCCAGTTGTCTCAACTGTTCACGTAGCTGCTCTGTAATAAATGGAGCCAAGAAACAAAAAAGAAAAGAAAAAACACACATCAAAAAAAGTTGCTAACTCCTAAATCTATGCTACCAAAGCAGTAGCTGCTAAGCTTGTTCAGAAGAGGAAAACTATAAAATGAGTGGTGGGACTGCTGGGTCCAGCTCCTTCTGAGACCTGCTGTCGTCTTTGTTTTTTCAGCTCTGTCCTCAGGTTGTCTATCTCTGCTGTTTCCACACACATGATTAGTTTTGTGATTAACTCGACATTTTGGGGCCCGTTGTGACCGTTTCTATGTGAAACTGACCTTATATTTTTTTACCCAGACGTAGACTTGTCTCTTCCTCAACATCTCGAGAGTTAACACAAGACTGGCGGTAACCACCTCTCTCCCAGCCATGCATAACCTTTTTGTTTTACTAACTCAACATGGCTGTGCATCCTGGTTTTCAGCTCTGTCTAGTAGCTGCTGGTGTGTTTGTATGTATGTACTCCTAGAAAAGTGTGCTTGTGTTGCTCCTCCATGTCAGATCTTTGTATATCACCAAAATGTGGGGGAGAGCGTGAGTATACTGCTGGTAAGTACTCTCTGGGCTGGGAGAAGGGTGCACAGTATAAAACCAAGGGAAGAATCAGGGTATTTGTGTACATTTGGAAGATGAAGTACTTTTGTTGCAGTAGTGTACTCATTATTGAATCTACATGACGATATTTGAAGGAAAAAGTAGCATTCTGAAATTAAATTGAGTCAGCTGGGGATCTGCTTAATTTTTCCTGTTTGTGTTTGGGTGGTGTGGGATGATAATCTTATTTTTTTTGTCGTTTTTTCTGCACCAGTGCCGTGCGGCAGAGGTTCCCCCGGCTCCTCAAGCTGGTAGGTCCACATATTCATCTGTCAACGTCACTGCTTGTCAATTATCATCATCATCAACTCGTCTACTAACTCTGTTCATATAAAACTTATGCATCTTGAAAAACTTGATCTGAGGACTTCCTGGCATTAAAACTATTTTATGCATCTTGTTCTTGGTCATATTTTGTCACAGTACAAACACAAGTTAAGATAGGCTGTCTGTAGGCAGACAAGGGAAGTGAAGCATTGTTTTTATCTTAACCCAATCCAAATCTTAAGAGGTGTAAAGTGCATTTTTATTCAGGCTCCCTGTGCCACTCCTTTCACTGCAATTAAAGCTGCAGGTTTTTGTGGTGCGTCTCGACCACATGTAGAACGACTGACATTTTTTAGATTCTTTTAGATTTATGGATGGTTTTTGTCTATCACTTTTTGCCACATATTCTCAGTTAGATTTAAGTCGGCACTTGGAGCTGTTGAAGATTACATGTGTCATATATGTGGTATTTTTCTTGTCTTCTATTAGTTTCTCCATTCTGGTATGTTGCCCCATCCATCTTCACATCAACTCTGAGTGGCTGCTTTCTCCCTACAGAAGAAATGTCTAAAGTTCAAAAACACAATCTTATTTTTGATCTACTTTTTAAATCTGAAAATCAAGTATCAGTTTCCATTCACTTCCCAACAGAAATGTGCTGCTTCACTTTGGTCTGTAACATTATGCTCCCAATAAAATACAACCATAATGTGGCAAAATGTGAACATGTTTTATCAGATTATGAATATTTTATTGATGCTCTGTTTACATGGGTTAACATGCAAATTGTTGACCAGAAGAATCTCTCATGATGAATCTGTTTTTCCTCTGGTTGCCTGTCAGGATGGTCACGACCTCCCACCTCCCATTGGATTTGATGTTGAGACGCCGACTGCAATCCCACCGTGCAAGGTTCGTTCATTAGTGTTGCGCTCAGACTATTATTTTCCTTCTATAGTAGATGCTATTCATATTACTACCTTGTTTATTTATATTAATGCTTTATTGTTGAATATTCTCTTTAATGCGCCTTAAGATCGTCTTTATTTGTTCATTTAGGGAAGCTGCTTCGGATCAGATGAAATCAAGTCCCTCATCCTTCGGTTCTTGCAACAGTGAGTTTTAAATTTTATTATGTTGCATATTTAAAAAAATCAAATCCTTCTGTTGTATGATGGACAGCTGTAACTCTGATGCACCCTGGAACAACATGAGAAAGCCTGAATGTTTGACTGTGTTGCAGGTACTATCGTATATACGACTCTGAGAACAGGCAGCCTCTGCTGGATGCTTACCATGATGGAGCCTCATTATCCATCACTACACCCTACACCTCCCAGAACCCCTCCAGGTAGGAGAGCGGTACAAGAAGCTACTGAAATTCCTCAGTTGCTCTGATTTCATTTAGGAAAGTTTTTTGTCTAGAGAATGCTTCTAAAATCTGAGCTTAGCAGATGTATTTTTGTGTTTAGGAGCAGTCTGGGGGAATACTACAAAGACAGCAGAAACCTGAAGAGGATCAAAGACACCAGTGAGTTAGAGCTCTTCATCCCATGTTTTGTCTTTCTTTTAGATGCCTGATGTTTTTTTTCCTCTTAATTCTTTCTGCTTTTAGCGATGAGATTTCGACTTCTGAAGCATACTCGACTGAACGTTGTGGCGTTCCTCAACGAGCTCCCTAAAACACAACACGACATTGCCTCATTTACCGTAGATGTGAACACCTACACCGTGAGTTGAAGCTTCTTCCAGAACCCTTCACGTGATCTTCTCTTCCTGTTTGGTTCCTCTGTTCAATAATATTTTCTTTTTACAGAATACACTACTATCATTCACAGTCAGTGGAGTCTTCAAAGAAGGTAATTTTGGGTAGTTCTTGATTTAAATTTTAGTTTTTATCCACAATAAAATTTTGAGTTGAATTGGATTTTGTTTCATTTTGTTTTCAGTTGTTGTTGATGGGAAGTCCAGAGAATCTACAATGGCCTTCTCCCGGGTCTTTATCACCGTCCCAGCAGGAAATTCGGGGTTAGTTTATTAAATGGCCATCAGTAGGTGTCACATTTTTGTGAAAATAATAAACCCTGCAGATATTTTAACAATTAAGAGATTAACTCAAGCTAGTCAGGAGTAGTAGAGAAAATATAATCCCGATTCTCTGTTTTCAGTCTGTGCATCGTGAACGATCAGCTTTTCATTCGAATGGCCACAACAGAGGAGATCCGCCGAGCGTTCGTGGCTCCAGCCCCGACCCCGTCTTCCAGTCCCGTCCCAACCCTCACCGCACCACAACAAGAGATGCTCACTGCTTTCTCGCTAAAATCTGGCATGAATCTGGAATGGTCACAAAAGTGAGTCTTGTCTTCAGAAATACTTCTTAAAAATTTTAATTCCTCAGTTCATGAGGAAAATGTACTAATATTTTGAAAACTTTTGCAGGTGTCTGCAGGACAATGAGTGGGATTTCAACAGGGCAGCACAGATTTTCACCCAGTTGAAGGTAACATTTCACAACAATGTTCTTTTTTAAAAAAAAAAAATTGGTAAGCTGAACCCCTAATATTCTTATTTTCCCTACAGGCGGAAGGCAAGATCCCAGATGTAGCCTTCATAAAGTGAATGCTTCCAGTCAAACCTTTGTGAAATAAAATCAGCTGTAATTTTATTTAATAATTTTTTCTTTTATTGTTTATTTCTTATCAAGATTAGGTCTACTTGTGTTAACTATTTTACCTGCTAAATGGCAACTTTGACCTGAGGGCTAATGATGCAGTTTTTGTTGTCAATGCAATGTTACTTGATAGTCATTTGTATAGACACTAGTGGAAATGTTCATAGGACATACAGTCAGGTTTAAAATTTGTTAATCTGAATTCCTTATTGTTGTATGTTAAGCAATAAAATATATTTTGACAACCATTTTACATTTCTTTTTCTTAGATCGTTGTAATTAAGCCAAAATTACAAAAATCTATGCATATTTGCATTTGACATAAGAAAAAAAAACCTTTGTCTGTAAATAGTAAGAGTATTTTAGCTGCAGATGTATCCTTTGCTACTACTGATCAAGTGTACGTGAAAGAAATGCTAAGTTATTGTATGTTAGGCAATACAATTTTTTACTTGAAAATTAAATGTTTGCATTTTCATATGCATTTCTAAGTGGATACATAAAAATCTGCACAATGTGATAATTTTTATTTTCTTTGTCAGAATAATTGATATAATACTTGATTACTACAATAATTGTGAACTGCAGCCCTAGATTTGTCACATTTAAGTGAGATTGAACAGTAAAAATGTAAGGGAGGGAAGGTTTGGCGGTATAAAACCCAATGTTAGTCAAACTAACATACTTCTGGATATAACAAGATATAATTTCCTTTTATTTTTTTCAATACTGTATTGTAATATTTGTATTAAAATTGGGCCAAACATCAACTGAAAAATCTGGTCTGGTAAAATATGGGCATTTTGAATTTGATATTGACAGAAAAGTGGTAGCCTTACACTTAAACGAAATATTAAACTTTAAAGAACTTGTAACCAGATAATTTTTATTTATATAGTAATAGTAAATCAACATGCCCTGAGTAAAATGGTGCTTGGATAGCTTCCTTCTACTTCCGGGTTTTGCGTTTGTCACGGCGACGTCTTACGCACTAACGCTCAACGTACATTCAGTTGGCATATGATAACAATAAACAACCCCGAAACAAGAGAGACGCATCCACCAGACTTGTCGCTGTAATTCGACAGAAACGAAACGAAAAGATGAGCCGAGGGAGCCACGCTCGCTTGGAGTGAGTCTTTATGAAGCGGAGGAGCCTCGCTGGTCCTGACACACAGGAATTTTGTAGTTTTTGCGTGAAGCTCGGAGGAGAAGTGGAGTTACGGTTTGTCCCCTTCCTTAGCTCCTTGTAGCTAGCTGCGGCTCATTCCTGGTTCCTGAACACTTTGTTTCAGTCTGTTATGCAGTTTCCAGAGGACTGTAGCCGCACTCGTTCTCCTCCGCCACCTCTCTGCTCCCTCTCCCCGCACTCTCTGGCCCTATGTCTCGCTGGCTTTTCCCCTGGTCGGGCTCAATCAAGAAGCGGGCCTGTCGGTACCTTTTGCAGCACTACCTCGGTCACTTTCTGCAGGAGCGGCTGAGCCTGGACCAGCTCAGTTTGGACCTGTACAACGGCAGCGGTGACATCACGAATATCAACCTCGATGTGTGGGTGAGTTCACGTGAAGGAAGCAGCAGACGTCCTGTGTTATTGTGGGACGCCTGCACTCTTGACTGTGTCGCAACTGCACTCCCGAGTTCAACAACAATCTCCAACGTCATGTTTTTAGCCTGGCTCCTGTTTCTTCGAGGAAATGCATTCAGGAGAAACGCAACGCCTCCCCTCCGGATTAGTGTTATCTTTTACTTTCCGAGATGGATGTATTTACCACATGCTCAACAAATGTCAATAGCTAATCTGAGGAGGCATTTTTTCTCTTTGTTTGCCCTTACCACATCCTTGTTTGTTGTTTCTTTTTTATTTGATCTTCCTGCAGGCGGTCAATGAGCTCCTGGAGTCTCTCGGGGCTCCCCTGGAGATGGTGGATGGCTTTGTGGGAAGCATACAGGTGACCATCCCCTGGCAGGCTCTCCTGACTGATCATTGCACCTTAGAAGTTTCTGGTCTTCAGATAACATGTCGACCCAAGTACCGAACCAGTAAGTTTAACCCTCAAGTTTCCTTTCAGGTCTACACATGATCCAACTGCTTATATGCAATGCAGGAGAATAACAATTACCTCCAACGGCAGCTAAAATAATGCACTAATCATTACAGCTATACTAATGCCATCTGTACTTGAATATTGACACATGGATTGATGCAACAACAGACATGAAGATTGCAATTCACCAACTTCAGTTGTAAGATGAATGATGGGTGGTAGTCTTTCAGTTTCCCTACCATGTATTTCTGTTTTTTTTAAGCGATGGGAAAAGTGTAGAAGCCTTTCTTCAGCCAGCTGAGCATCAGCTGAGTACCTTTATTTATTTATTTAAAATGTAATCATTCATCTTCCAGGATGAATTCAGTTGAACTGTAAAACTTTTCTATCACTGTTTGTGTTGGAAAAGCCTCACATATGAACCTGAGAAAGAGAGAATGCCTTTGAAATTAAGTCAGTGTTTGCTGGCTTGTTAAGGCCGCAGGAGCAACAGTTAGCCGGAGCAGTCCAGATTTAACGTCTCATTATATATTCATGAGTAAATTTACAGTCTAGAATGTGACCAGTTTCATAGTGTGACTGACTTTAATATGCAGACTGCAGCCATGCCTGGCATTCTTGTTGCAGTTGCATCAACTATACGATTAAGGACGCTGTATACACTGTCACTGCCAGAAGAGTGACTTAGTGAATCATAATGCTCACCAGGAATTTAAAAGGTAAAGATTGAATCAGTCAGTGACTTGATTTTAACAGAATTAATCTTTTATTCAAGTTATAAAGATAAAACTAAGAGGCAATCGATGCTCCTTTCCCCTCTTTGTAGTTTTGGTTATCTTGAACCTGAGAAGCAGCCGTCTGACAGCGGACGTGTAGTATCTTTGAAAGCTTATGATTGAAAGTAATTTTATATAGGTTATGCTGTAATAAATGTCTGAATAAATGTAATAAATGAGATGTAGTTGCTAAAGATCGCTCATAATTATTTTTGGTTTAGTGAGGTGTCATAATCTGTCATATTTCCATAAGTCAGTTGGCTCAATGGGAACAGAACCATAATTAATGGGAACAGGGTGAACTATGATTTTTTTTTAAAGTAAATTGAATTGAATCATATGTAAGATTAGATTTTTTTCTTATTTATCTTCATAATTCATCATATTTGTATTTTGCGTCTAACAAAAAATCAAAGCAGACCAATTATTTTCTCACTGGACTGTTGAAATATCCAGACATTTCGTCAATTTCACTTTTAGTTATGTTTGTTCCTGATAGGAAACCAGCAGCATTTCCTATATAACGTCTCAAAGCACAGCTGTGCAACAAGGAAAACCACTGCTGATTGATAGTTAACGCTCTGTAACGTCAGGATTACTGTAATCATCCCGTCTTGTTGCTCATCTAAAGGCGGAAACTGGGAGTCACAGGGATGGTCGTCCAGCATGACCTCCAGCATGCAGCTGGCTCAGGAGTGCCTAAAGGACCCTCCAGAGGCGTCCGAGGAGCCGCCTGCCCCACTGGAGGGACTTGAGATGTTTGCACAAACTATTGAGACAGGTGAGCAGATCTTCTGGGCCTTTACAGAACTGTCATTCATAAATTATGAAGAGTTTGATAGTGGAAATGATTATCCTCATCTTCACATGCGATGCACTAAAACAAATTTGTCACATCTTAAAGTAAAAACTACAGTTTGAAAGCCGTTTTGAAAGCTTTATAAGCTGATGTTCTTTATTCTTTTAATCTCTTAAATGAATTGTATTTGCAGTTCTCCGCCGCATCAAAGTCACATTTATAGACACCATCGTCCGCATTGAGCACCAGCCCCTGGACCTGAAAACAGGTGTTGCCTTAGAAGTGCACATACAACGGTAAGCTGCTGATTTATTTAAGATTTTCTGTAATAACATAAAATATAAAGACAAAAAAATTTTTTTTTACTTGCTTTGTTAAGTTAGATGCTATTTGACAATGTTGTAAAAATGCTATAAGAGGTATAAATTTATATACACTAAAAGAGTCTGATCAGGATTGTGCACAGATGCAACTTCCCTTCATTAAATGTAAACACTCATTGCTGCCTTTCATCATAGATCAAAATATTTGTGACATAAAGGTGATCTTGTGGTTTTATTTATGAAAGTTTATTTAAACACTAGACATTTTTCTTTAATGGCATAATTCTGAACCTAAATTTTTTCTGACCAGAGCCAAATATGAGTTCACCACAACATTATAAACACTTTGTTTTTAATAATTCAGTGGTATCTACACATAGCTTAGAGAACAAATGGATCAATATTACAGCAGCACAAATGCAATCTGCAGTCCTTATTAGATGGAAAGCTCCATAACCAAAAAACGGATTCCTCACAGTTCAGATTAAAACTAAAATCTCTGCTTTTGTTATCAGTGTTGTTAAGAAACTCTTACATCAGCGCTTGTGCTGCTGCCAGTGATGAAAGGAAGCAAAATGGAGACCTGAAATTGGATTTCAACTTCTCTGCTCCTCAGCAGACATAAAGAAGAGACCGTTCCTCTGATAGGAACATGAATATTTTTCACCAACGAGCTTTTAGGGTGAAGCTCATTTCAAACTGGGTCAGGATTGACAAGTTCATTCCCCTCCGCTGCACTAAAGGTGTCTTGGGCATTTAATAAATGAGTGTGATGTGGTCACAGTCAGCAGAAAGGAGGCGACGGCTGTGTTTTACTGCAGTGTATGTAATCATGTTAAGTGCAGCGGTCAGTCTTTTTGCGTTAATTTGAAAAGTGATCAGAGTAACCTGCAATCTCAGAAAACATAGAAGTTAATACTTTACTACACGCTTTATTTTATTTTTTCTGCTACTGGCGTTTTATAGAGATAACCAGAAAGAGTTTTACAGTTTACATCAGTTTTCATTTAGTTTTTATGTTTGGTTCTGGAAAGTCAGAGGAAAGAAAATCTAGTTTTCATAAGTGTAACATCATAATCCCAGCATTATGTGTTACAACATGTTTATTATAAATACACTCAGCCTGAAGCAGCCAAGATTTTGCTTTTACGACCCATGTTCCCTGCCTCAGATGAACCCTTCCTGTTATGCTGGTTTGTTGACAGAACTGCTCAGGTGAGTTGTGTCCATGTGCGGTCAGTGACTCTCTTGTCATGTTTGCAGCAATGCAACATGCTGGAGTTCATTAACGTGTGAAACAGATGTCCTGTGATGCAGGAAACCTAGACTGCAGTAGATTGATCCGCAGCAGCAGAACATTGCGCTCCAGATCCAGACATAAAGTTTCCTCTGCACTCAGATCGATTGTTAGATTTTAACTGGATAAAACTTACATGGCTCCTTGTTCCACTTATTTTTTTATTTCTTATGATTATTTAGGTTGACATTGTCAAATTGGTTTAGTATAAAAAAAACAATTTTAGAGTTATATTTTTATGATCGAAATATTTTATTTGCAATTTCAGTTTTTAAAAAAAGGGAAAAATCTCTTTCTCAGTGAAATTAAGTTTTATTTAGAGGTGCAAAAGCCCAAGTCTATGTAATGGAATGTAATAACTAGAGCTGCACAATGTATCTAATTTCATTTGTCGGTGTTCTTGGATGCTTCATTTGATATGTGATTAATTCAACCTCTGCATATAAACTATACATTTTGCCTATTAGATGGACTCTGCCTGCTCTGACTGCCACACCAGGTGTGTTTTTAGTGTTTAAAATGCTAAAACTCATGGAGAGTTTTAGATAAATGTGTGAAGGTAAAGAATGAAATGAGGCAGAAGAATGTGAGTTATAATTGCATTTTGGGTCACGACAGTTTTTATACATGGCATCAGTATTGCATAATTTTCATATATCAGGCAGCCTAATGATAACTAAATATTTTTCACTTAGTCTGCCAGAGATCAAAACTGTCTAATTTTCCCCCAGAAGATCCACTCTAAAAAAAATAGTTTTCTTTTTTCTACTCATTCCTGTAAATACATTAAACCTAAGATCTCCCTGTTTTCAGTCTATGAATGTATAACAATCTGTCAGGAAAGTCTGATTGCTGCATTTTTAATGTTACTTTCCTTCCTATGACCAATAAAAAACAGAGGATTAATTCATCAAAGAGTTATTTCCTCAGTTTGAGTCTGATTAATGTCACACTGCAGGTCTTGTTACTTCAGTTTATAGTTCAATGTCTGAGTTATAAGAGATCTCTCTGTGTGTGGGCGTGTGTATGTTTCCAGCCTGGAGTACTTTGATGAAGCCGTGAAAGATCCATCCAGCCAGACTGCCGTGCCTGTCGACATCCACCAGCCGCCCGCCTTTCTGCACAAGATCCTCCAGCTGACGGAGGTTCAGCTGTTGTACGACATCATCGGTGCTGTTCAGGTAAAGGATGCAACTAAAGTCCTGCAAGTTTTGGATGCATCCACTTCCTACACCTGCTTATCCTTGCAGAGCCTCAGTGGGGTTGTGTTTATTTCCTGTACAGTAAAGCCATGTTTTATGAGAGGTAAACAATTCTGAACCGGGACAAAAATGTTTATTTTATCTCCCAGGGTCCTTTTGGAGAGGGGCATCTTAACTCAGCCACAGCCAGTGAAGGAGAGGAGGAGGATGAGGAGAGAGCTGAAGAAGCCAAACCCTTGAAAAGCACTGCCTGCCCCCCATCTCAGCCGCTGCTCATAGGGCGATGCTCTGGCTCTATTGAAACCACAGTGAAGATCAAGCAGAACGACATGCTGCCTGGACCTAAGGTGTGTGTTTCTGTCTTATAAATTTGCCGCATTGTAGAAAATGGATGTCCTCTCATATCGATGCCTCTGTCCTCCTCTCTGCTCACCAGTTGGAGTTGGACGGGAGGGGAGGATGTGTCCACATGCTGCTGTCTCCGGATCAAATTACCCATCTAGCAGACCTTCTGGCAGCCCTGTGCATCGACATTGGTACAGTTTAATATCTGCTTTTCTGACATCACAAAGAATAGTTAAGAATTTTGTTTCTGATTACCATGATTTTATTAGCGTGTTATTAGTGTGTTGTTCATGTAAATGGTTGAGATACAGTGACTTGCAAACATATTCGTGCCCCTTGAACTTTGCAACTACAGACCTTGTTGTCTGTGCAAAGTGGACCATGTGTCATGCACATTGTTGAGGTGGATGAATTAAAGTTTTTACAAATTTAAGAAGTGTGGGTTGCGTTTGTATCTGAGCACAGTTTAGGGTGTTTTGCTATGTTTCTGCCACCTTTGCACATCTAGATAACAGATTTTTAGCCCATTCTTTGTAAAGTAGCTCAATCTCAGTCAGACTGGGTGGAGAGCATCTGCTAGCATTCATTTTCAAGTCTAGATTTCGGTCCATACTTTGACTGGACCATTCATTTGTACCTCTATTTCTGTGTTCATTGTAGCTGCTGAAGAACACTCTTCAGTTGAAAATGTATTTTTGTGTTTCTGTTTCTGTGCTTTTATAGCACTGAGATTTTCTCTGAAAATGTAAATAGTTCATTGTTATTATCACGGATGCTCCTATGTAAAAATTTGGGCTCGTAAACTCAATCTGTTTATCTTGTAAAATGCTTAGATCTGACATTTGTTTTGAAAACAAGATGGCATTAATAAGATTTATTAATTGGCTCATATACGGTATTTTTTATGCAGTTTCTATGTTTTGTCTGTCTGTTCTATTACTAAAATTGTTTTTGTTTTGTTTTACCCTCAGAGCCGGAGAAGAAGTGTGGTGGAGTGAACAGTCGCCCGTTAGACTCAGAGGACCTGCGACTGATCGAGGAGGATCTTAGCAAGCAGCTGGGATCCAGTCCTAAAGACAGGGAGTGGGAGAATGAGCCCCACCTGGAGCCCTACGTCACCAGCCTGGAGAACGGAGGTACAACGACCAGAAGTTCTCCTGTGATGCTGATAAAGGCCTGAATCCAGCTCAGATTTAGATATTTTATGTGTAATTAAATTATGGCAATATTATTGTTACAAAGATAGATTATTTCTCATCTTGAAAACAAAAGATTGAAGTAAAGTGTAAAATAAGTCCCTTTATTGCTAGTTTTTGTCATTATTTCCTGTGTTGGTTTTTGGTCAAATAAAAATAAAAATTGTACTTTCCAAATAATTTATGTGAAGAATGTAAAATATTGTATTTGTAGGTATTATTGCAGTCATTTATCCAGTTCTTCTGATTTCTTTGGTTTTTAGGGGGAGGGTGTTGTCTCCGACGTTTCAGAGCATCAAACAAGTTTTATGATTAAAAATAATATGAGAAAATAAAAAAAAGCTGTTTTTAAATTATGATTTCAGTTATTGGGGGAAACGCTGCCATAATCAGTCTAACCCAATTTGAAAAAAAAGTAATCTCCAATCTTATTAAATCATGATTTAACTGTGACGAAAAGCATTCTTTGGAAAGCAGAAATTAATTTTATTGGCATCACCCAGGCTTGATTAGTGCCAGACTAGTACAAACTAAATGATCCTGTCTGATATAAGATCTACAAAAGATGAAAAGAACATGTGAAACAGTACACTGCAGTAAAGTTAAGCACTGCAGCGTTTAACCTTTGACCTTGTGTTTGTCCAGAAATGTTTTACTCCATGGGCCCTGCAGGGATGAGCAGCAGTGTTGCGTCCACTCGCTCTGGCAGCGAGCTGTCGGACAGCGACATGGAGTCCTCCACACACAGCCTGAGCAGCCTGACGCACCCGGCAGCTCTGACAGCACAGGTACGGCCTCCGTCTGTGTACATGTGTGCTTTCACGGTTTAAACATGTAGCAGAGAACCAGGATAAGCCCATTTGTATCCAGGATAAATACTTATTGAACACATATTTTTTTTTAGCAACACAGCAAAGTAAATTCTGTACTTTCCTTTGATTTCTTTCATGCCAGGGCTTGGCAAGCTGTCCTAGAAGATATCCTGTAGCAGGATGCTTATCCAGCCTGCCACATATCAGCAGGACCAGAGGTAAAGTCAGCTATTTGAGTAGCAAACAGAGTCTAGATTAAATAAAACACTTGCTGCACCTTTGTTTTCAGTATTAACTACGAAACACAAGCTTATTATGTCTGTTTTTAACTGCAGGGCGCTCACACAGTGGCCAGGCAGAGCAGCTGAAACCCGAAGCCTTGCTGCGCCTGACCCTCGGTGGGCTCACTCTGACCATGCTGCAGGAGGACCCGCCCTCTGATGGAGCCTCGTCATTAGCTCAGGTGTCTCAGTTGTTCTTCCGAGGGCTGCTTTCATTCAAGGAGAACATGTTGGCCAATAAAAACTTCAACAATCTGAGAAAATGCTTCGCCGCAGCCTGTCCACTCTCCAATCTCAGGTAGAAAAGACTGTTTCTTTGAGGTTGAACCGTATAAAACAGATTTTAGTAAGAATAGTTGCTATTACAATAAAGGTTTTAGGTAGATGGATGTTTTCTTAGTAAATTGGAGGGAAAAATATTTAGGAGTAGATATGCTTATGGAGTAATATGTTACAAGTTTCTCGCACTGGAGTTACAGCCCTCGGTGTGTTTCTTCATTAAACCGATTCACTGTGAGGTTTTCTCTCGTAGGTTGACGGGGGCAGCAGTGCAGGTGACATGTGAGACGCGCAGCGGGAGACGCCACTGTCGGGCCGTGACTTCAGACCTTTCTTTCAGCAGACTGGAACTGTTGGAGTGCCTCTGGCAGGATGGAAAACCTCAGTACTGCGAGGTACAAAATAACCAGTTTTTTAAATTATTATTATTATTGTCATTATTATTCCTGTTTATGAATGTGAAAAGTTTGTCATTATCGGTCACACTGTCTTTGGTAAGCAATTTCATTATCAACGACAATCTACTTTGCAAATAATTGTTTTTCTGCAGTCTAGAAAAATCTGGAGTTGGTTTAAAGTATTTTTTAAGTACTGGTATTAATGTTGAAGAGAAAGGGAAATTAAGTTTGGATAACTGCTTGTATCTCCAGACTTTATTACTTGTTTCGTTATCTAAATATTATCCAGTTGTTTCATCCATTGATCAATCAATCCTTCCTAGCTGGTTCTGCTACTGATGGAAATATGTCCTGTAAATTAATTGTGAACTCAAAGTTTGGAAAACCTCGAATCCTGACTTCATGTAAAATTAAAATAATTGTTTTTCTTTTTACATGGTCTTCTAATGTAAGACTATTATGTAATAAAACATGAGACTCATATGTTGGTCAAGTAAGCTTAGCTGTAAAATTATATGAATTTAGCATCTCAAGCCAATAAAACGTTTTTTTTAATGCTTTTTTTTCACTTTGCAGTTACTTCAGTTCCAGAAAGCTGGACTGTTTACAGTCGGAGCTGCAGCCAGACCATGCGCCCAGCTACACTACAGCCTCACTGAAAAACACCTACGAAAAGTACGAACTGTTTCAACACATTAAACTGTTTAAAAAAACTGTTTTATTTACATCTTCAAGGTCTAACAGGTGAATGTAATCCATTCCTTAAACACACTCACTTTTCTTTTGACACTGATAGAGATAGAAAACCCTCTGCCATTTTCCCACTTCAATAGAAAATGAGCTTGTGAGAATTGCTCCAACTCAACAAACTGAAAATATTAAATAAATAAAATACAGTAGGTGCACTAGACATCGCACTAGAGCCTTGATAAGAAACTCTCTTTGAGCCCACTGCCTCACTTTCTGTTGACTTTATCAATTTAACGAGTTATCTTATGCCTCCTATTTGTTAAATATGTTCTCAGCTCAATTATTTCTGTAATTACTGCTGGTTTTCATATTAAAAAGCTTTGCTTTATTCTTCATTTAAGCCTCATTGGCATCAGAATGTGAGGTTGTGTTACTCTACCTTATTTCACCAAGCACAATGATTTACAGAAATTATGCTGTTCACCTTATGGTATCTTTTAATATAAATTAAATAAAAGACTTTGTTGATCAAAGTGCAGTTTTCTTCAGTAGTCTGTTGCTTTTTTCTGTTGAAATAAAGCCTATTTTTGCTCTATATGTGGCCAGACTAGCACCAATATGAAAGTATTTGGAGATTTTATAAGGTTACAGGTCCATATGTGTTCAAAAGTTTCCACAATATAATCTCTGTGGTTTTATGAGAGGCACTGGAGTCATAGAGGAATGATTGATTTTCAGATTTAAGTAATTAGATCTAGTTGTGGATTTTTAGCTGTAATGATTTTTGTATTTATTAAACACCTCAACAAAAATCACTCCCTGCTGCTATTAAGTGAAGTTCCAGTTGATTATATTTTGTTTAAGGAAACAACAAACTATAAAAATGAACTTCTTCTTACAAGTGTTCTCAGATGTTGATCCAGAAAGACGATTGTGTATAACTAATAAACGTCAGCAATGGCATTTCAGGAGTCATCCAAAACACTTTCAGCTTTGTTTGTGCTGGAGGATAAAACTTAATGGCTGCTATCAGAACGTTGCTGATAGCAGCAATACATAATAATATAATGTATTATTCTGTGTGTTTGCAGGGTAAGCAGCGTGTGTTGCGGCGGGACAGCGTGATACGGGTAGAACTTGCGGAGCTGAGCGCCGAGCTGGACCTGGGCATCCTCAGCCGCCTGGAGAGCCTCAGCAGAGCCTTCAGCCACTGTCCGAGCCAGAACTGTGGACCAGGACTCATACAGGTGGAACCGCCAACACTGCACTGCCTTTTAATGTAATGCAGACCAGAAACCCTAAAAAATTAAGACCCAAGCCAGAAAACACTAAAGGAACTCAGAGAACTCGAAATATAAATCAGCATTTCTGCATGTGCTTATTTCCTTCTGTTAACTGTCGGCAATCAAGACCACAAAGTATCATTGTTAGACTGCTGACTGGACAGAAAGGCATGTTTAAAGCTCACCTCTCGTAATTTTGTTTAAAGTGAGTCAGTATGGTTGTCCAGAGTCATTAACTTTTATGTCATCGCCACACAGAGAAACCAAAACTATTAAAATCTTTGTATGAAAACATCATTCTGCTATGTCTGACTGATCAAACTTGTGCTGACGCAAACATTAAAAAGCTGTCTGGGTTCAGAGGGAATCAGTAGTTCTCCGATCGTCCTAATATCAACCTTTCAGCCTCCCGGCTCCGTAATAAAGCGGTGGTCAGCTGTGATTACACGGTTGATCATGACCGAATCTCCTATAAATCCAAGTTCAGCTTATATTCTGGAAATGAGTCCAAGAAGGATCTCTTTTCTTTCTTCTCAGACCCAGAGCGTTGAACTTTGCTCGTCCTTCACCCTCCTGTCCCCCAACGCCGTGCTCAGACTTCGCTTCCCCATCCCAGACCTGCGGCCTCCCCCGCTGCGTCGGCCACCATCCCAGAGGGCAGTGAGGGAGGAGACGTTGGTGCTGGAGCTGACAGAGCTGGAGCTGAAGCACCAGGAGGCCCCGGACCTGCAGAGCCAGCAGCCGGCCCCTGGGCAACAGTGGGGCCCCTGTCTCACCCAGCTGTTGGAGGCCTCTTTCACAGACATGCATGGTGAGGGCAGACAGAGCCACAAAAAGGGTTCTAGTTGGGTTTTTTTGGCATTATTATACCAGTGTTCCTCTAGTCTTTACCAGCATATTGTTTCTGCTTCACCTCAGAAGGGCCTTTGTACAGGTGTTGCATAAATTTCATATATATCAAATAAATACTTAAAGTAAAATTATTTGTGTTACAGGACAAAAGCATAACTGGTAGTTTTCTTGAATGTTGCAACACTACTTGACTTGAATGTTGCAGCACTATGGGTCAGTGCTGCAACACTGACCCATATGATTGCACTATGCAGACTCTCTTTCTGCACTCAAGATGCACTCACCTCAGCATGCCAAGCTCTTAGATCTACTCAAACTGATGAGAATTAAGAAATGACATGGAAAAAGTAATGTACTGGTGCTTTAGAAATGACCTATATATGAAAAGGTTTGATATTTGACCAAAAAAATTTTCTCCTTCTCATCCTTGTTTCTTGCACATTCTTTACTTTACAGAATGTCCTTTAAATGAGATGTTTGTCATTATGTTTTGTAAATACTTCATTACATATTTACCTTGATGTGTTTCACCAGGATCGTATGAGGGCTGGGAGGGAGGCTCCTTCCCCTGCATCAGAGTGAAGAAAAACCACGACTCTATGCCAAGGTTAGACTCTATGGTGATAATGACGACTGCTATAATGGCCAAAATCCAGGACGGTAGAAAAAACACTCTCACCTCTTCCAGAGCCGTTTTGTTTAAGCATTTTTATTGGTAGAAAAGTGGATAATATTTTTCAGTAATTTAAATAGAAACATCAGCTAATTATTTTTGAGCAAACCCATGCTGAGAAAGTTTCCATCAACAGGATATCGGTGCGTGTGCGCGGCGGTGAGGCTCAGGGCCCAGCAGCGGGTCTGAGCGGGATGAATCTGGGCCTCATGAAGGATCTTGGGGCCACCTTCTTCGAAAGCCACTGTGAATTCAATGAGAAATCCAGCTCGCCATTTTCTTCTAACCGCACCATGTTTGAGACGGAAGAGGTGTGCTAACACTCAAAACTGAGAAATACCAACACCTCAGCCTCCTGGTTGCTAACTCAATGCGCTTTACTTGAATTAGATGGTGATTCCGGCCGACCCGCAGGAAATGCTCCAGTTTCAAGAACAGTGTGTGGCTCAGTGTCAGTGCGCGGTGGACATCAGCTTCCCGCTGGCGTACATCCTCCTGCCCAGCAAACAGGCTTTCCAGAGCATCTACAACAGGTTTCATTCAACCGCCTTTCATCTGGGATTCAAATATTCCTTTTGTAGTTTTAACTTTAAAAAGTCTTACACCTAACCTCATATTTATTCATATTTTATTTCCAAGCAGCCAAACTTTCTTGTCAGAATGTTCAGGTTTTCTAAAAGTACTAACATTTTTTTTATTTTTATTTTACTTAGGTTGTTTTTTATTTATTTTGGCATTTTTCAATTAGCCAACACACCTGATTCAAATAAATGTCTCCTGTGCAGAGCTGAATGACATGTCGATGAGTGAATTCAGCCTTTTGATTCAGGATTATTGGAGGGGGGATGCATTTAAAAGTTTCAGGATGGTTGGCCCTCTATTATTTTTTTATGAAAAACAATTTAGCACAAAACAGAATGTCTTTGTGACTAGTAACAAAAGTGATGCTAGTAAAAAAAATTACAAGAGGCTTTAGTAATAATTTTGTTAGTTCGATCTAAAGTAAATACCAAAGGTAATAGTTTGACGAAGTTTTGTGTTAGACCAAAACAAAGAAGCATATAATTATGAAAGGGAAAAAATAAGAATAGCTTAAAAGAAATTTAAAAGTGTGGCCATGCATTTGAATTCAACCCCCTTTACTTTGATACACCTAAATAAAATGTGCCTCACATTAAGCCTGGCACTCATTTGTTTTTCTTCCATTTTTCCACTTTCAGCACACAGCTTGCTGTCAAATGCATGAATAAGATGAAAGTGAGTCAGAAAACATGGAAAATCAGCCAAAGACAAAGAAAAACTTTGATATTTAAGAACCATTGATCAAGACTACTTTAAAATAATTATAGTAGATCTGTCTTCTGGAAGCAAAGTGTGAATTAAGTACAGCTGGTTTTGTTCAGAGTTTTATAGTGAAAGTTTAGTTGCCGTTAAAGCTGATTGTTGTTTTGTGTGCTGGCTTTATGACATTTTGAGGAGTGATCTGAGTTCTCCACCATCCTCCTCTTTTATTCCAATAGGATCAATAATGACCTGTTGATGTGGGAGCCGCCTCCCCCTCCTCTTCCCTTGGCCCCGGGCCCCGACCAGAGCCGCCGTCCCTACGACGAGTTCCAGCTGTGCAAGTCAGCCTTCAAACTGGGCAAGTTTCTCTGCTCTGATGGAAAAAATTTAATCCTGACACAGATTTATGACAAACAATAACAGCTGTGGTGCCAAAATATCTACTATTGTTTTTGGATTAAACCGTTTGCTTCACACTCTGCCACAGACTCTGACTCTGAAGAGGATGAGCCTCAGTTTTACTTGGCCAACGATTCATCTGGAAGGATGCAGCAGTCAGTTCCTCTTCCCAGCCACAACCTCAGCCTCCTCTCCCTCACTGTGATTATTGGGAAAGGTCGCCTGCAAGCCAGAACTGACAGGAAGGTGAGCCAGGAGGAAGATGTATTCAGAGGAGGGCACTGATGAGTTTTACTGCATCAGATGATACAAAAATAATTTTTTTCCCCCTTTTTAAGTATGCTTAAGTGATTCAGCAGTCACGTTTTAGTCTTCCTCTTCAATGTTTGTACTTTATATATACGTATAATGTACATCGATTGCTAACGAGACAAAACACGTCTTTTTCCTGTAGTATTTCCTCTACATTAATGACCACTTTTAATGTCTTAATATCTGCTTTACAGTATTAAAACTCTGTGGAAGTTGAGGTTAAGTTCAGTTTGAAATCCATTTTGCAGCATCACTTTGTTCATGTAGTTTTTCTGGGTTTTTTTTTTGTTTTTGTTGGGGGTTTTTTCACATTAGGAGGATGAAACTCAGGGAGAGCTTGTGCTTGACCTGGAAGGGGGGAAGATTTTCAGCGTGGCGCAGCATCAAAATGATCCCAACCTCAATTTCCTGACGCTGGAAAGCAAACGAGTGGAGCTCTACCATCGAGGTGCACATTGTGGTCTCATCTGCAAACATTTTCATTGTTAGATAATGCCGATAATTGAAAGGACTTCTATTGTGAGCGGAAAATTCTGGGTGCAGCATTTTCAAGGTGTGAAAAAAGAAAATGAAGTCCAAAAAACCCATTTGTTATCAAGACTTTGTTCTCTGTCCAGTTATCCTAAAGATTTGTTCATCCAACTATTTATCTGCCCATTCGTTTGAAACCAGTCATGTAGACTTATTGTTATTTAGAAACTCTAAATGCCTTTGTGACTCGTTTGTGACTTTCTAGCTGTGGTTAAAGACACCTCCGTCCCAGAGAGGTTGGAGATGCCTAGCTTCACACCACCCACACAGTTGGACCCCACCATCTACCCCACAGAGCTGGGAGTGAGCAGCGTACGAGGACGGGAAGAGGAGCCACAGATGTTGTCTACAGCCATCAAAATCACGCTGGACCTGCAGAGGAACGTCAAGGTTCGTCTCTCTTCTGCACCAGCTTCAGGCTGCAACAGGAAGTTTAGCATCACCTTCATGAAGACATTTTTGCCTGATTACAGGAGTTCCTGGTCGCTCTTCAGTTGCAAGGTGCCACCATGAGGCATTACATGACGCAGAGCAACCAGAGCTGGCACGAGCAGGTGAGGAAATTAAACAGCGCCTTTTTCCTTTCAGTCTAGATGTTTCTCCTAATATTTAGTTGATTCAATGAAACTTTTGCAAACTGAACAACAATTTTTGATGTAGTGGAAAAACTTGTTTTGAAATCTGAATACATATCATGGTTCCTACATCATCTGAAAGCTAAGTTCCTTCCTTCTTCATGTCCTTCTTTATTGTGTTCTTTATTTCCTGGTGTCCCTCTTTCCCTTTCACACAGGCCCTTCTTTCTTTTCTTCCTGTCTTCCCTTTGCACATCCATCCTTTCTATTCTTGTGTACTTTATCTCTCTCTCCTGGCCTCCATCCCTTGTGTCCTAGGTCTCTTCCTTCCTCATGCTGTCCCTTTTTTCCTTCTGTTTCTTTCTCTTTTCTTTCTTACCCTCACATATTCTTTTTTGTGTCATTCTACTCTCCCTTCCTTCCTTTTTTGCCTTTTTCTGCACTTCCTTGATTCCTTCCATTCTTTGTACTTTCTCCCTCTCTTTCCTCTTTTCTTTCACCCTTGCCTACTGTTTTCCTTCCACTTTCCTTTCCCTCTTTCCTTTCTTGTGCCTTATGTCATTTTTCATCCTTGTATCCTACTTCTGTTTCTTGTATGCTCCTTTTCTGGTGTCCTAACTCCTTTCCTTCTTTTGTTCCTTCATTGTGTTCTTCCTGCCTTCCCTCTGTCTTTCTTTCCTTTCCTTCCTCCTTGTGTCCTTCCTTGTGCATATTTCTTTCTGGTAACTAATTTTGTTATTTCCCGAGGTTACATCACTCATATTCTCGTTTGTGATTGGCTGTGCATTCCTCATGTAGGTGTGTCAGCCTACATGAGGAATGCACTTCAGGAAAAACAGATTCCCTTCATCCCAGCTGGACACGGCTGAACTGAAAAAATGTTAATTTGAGATGTTTTATTTTCTTGAAGGCAGAAAGGAACAATGAAAAAGCCAGACAGTTTGGATACACGTGATCCAAGTGTAATTATACTTGTCGCTGTAATTAGTCTGCTTTCCATCTGCAGGCGCTTTAGGACAAAATATTCGTCCCTTCCAAAAATAAGGGCCTTCTTGCCAGAGATAACAAGCACATAAAGTTACACCCTGACAAGTAAAATGTGATTAAATGTCACAGTTTTCTTAACCTCAATGTTCTTTAGCCTGTGCTGCAGCTGCTGGTGTTTTTGTTTCACTGCCCAGTAAAATCATTTAAAATGTTTATCATCCTCCTGTTTGTTTTCTTTACTTCCAGCTGATTGACTTCCTGGACGTTGTCGACGACCCCATCTTGGGCTACACGGCACCGGCTGTCATCACCATCCTCCACACACACCTCGCTTCCTGTGCTGTGGACTACAGGTACGGACCTAAAGAGTGTTTATTGAACGTACAGCAAAATGATGCGTTTATTCATCTCTTTTGGTTGTTTTTACTTCCAAGGCCTCTGTATCTGCCCCTGAGAGTCCTGTTCACAGCAGAGTCATTTTCTCTGTCCAGTAACATCATTGTAGACACCGCCACCTTCCACCTCAGGTACTGGTGACCTCTGACCGAACACCGCAGTTACCATAGCAATGTTTTAAGAGGACTAATTGAAATGTATCCTTAAAATTGAGATCAATCCAGTGATATTTTTGACTGTAAGATTTTTTTTAAAATCTATTTTGTTGTCATCAGATTCATCCTGGATGATTCTGCTCTCTACCTCTCTGACAAATGTGAGACTGACACAGTGGACTTGAGGAAAGGTAAAACATGCAGGATATCTTTTACACAAATGGCCATTGAATATGTCAAGACAGGATGGTGTACTAATTAGGGATGCAAGTTATAAATTAATAAGTTAAAAGTTGATTTATCCTATCGATTGGCTAATAGTTAATTGATACACTGACATTTTTAAAAAAGTTTTCTCTTGTAGTGTCTTTCCATAAGGGCACATTTATTAAGAAGAACCTCACTATGCTTTTCTGTATTTGTCAGCTGTATTAAGTACTTACTGAATAAACAGAAAATTATGCTTTTCTCCCATTATGAAATTTAGACATATTTATAAAATATTACAAAACAGGAACCCATTAGGTTGCTGACTAGAAACAGCTCTGTCACAGAGGTTATTGAATGTTAATATTTCAAAAGCTGCATGAAGTGCATCTTGCATTCCTCACTGGACTTTGTTTGGACCGTTTCACTTTCCTGTCCTGGTATGGTCACTGCCATCTTTAATTCTGTATCAACTGGCTCTGCTTAAGAATGACCAGCAGCGCCTTCTGCTGGATGGCAGCCAAACTACAACACTAAAAATAGTTAATCGATCTGAGCTAATTTTAGTCTAACAAACCATTAATCAGCAATTAATCATTAGTCGATTAATTTTTTTGCATCCTTACTAATGTTTTTACCAGATCATCCATGTTTATTGAGTCATGTTGAAAAGAAAGTACTCTGTCCTTCAATTTTTGTTTCTGCGTCTCATAAAAATCACCTGGCTCTTGTTGAACTCAAAATGATTTAAATCCAACCGCACGCATAAAAAATAATATATTACATCTGCTTAGTTAGAAAGTTATTTATTAAACAAAGGTGGAGCTAAAGAGGAAAGCTGCATGTCGCAAATGTAAGTACACCCCACGCCCCAGCATCTTCCTGAAGCACCTGCAGCAGCAACAAGCTGAAGGGATTTTTATGTTTCTCTTTGTCTTGAATCGTTCCTGGTGTGTTTGGGATTATTGACCTCCTGATGATCCAATCTTAGCCAAGCTGCAGAGCATTGCACTCGTTTTATTAAAGTAAAACACACTTGAAGCAGCACATAAAACTGTGTTTAGATGAAATAAAGTAAAAGCTGAAAGAGTTGATGTAAATCTTAGCACGAAGGACAGTGGTAGAAGATCACCTTCTGCGTATTTGTGTCCCACAGATTACGTGTGTGTTCTGGACATTGACCTGCTGGAGCTCGCCATCACCACATGGAAAGGCAGCAATTCTGGGAAGCTGGTAAGTCCCGCTCCTTGTCCTTACCATTCTGGTTTTTTTAATCATATTTAGCTGCAGGCAGAGAAAAACAAACCAGTATAAAGGTAAAGAAACATTATAATTATATTCAAGGTCCAAAAAAAGCCACTAACAAGCAGTTGGCCGCATGTTTATAAATATTTATTTCACCATAATTAGATTTCTCTATAATAATGGCTTCGGACAGTAATTTGGCTCGAGTTTGACTTTCTGCTGCACCTGAAACCAAAATCAGCAAGAAAATGCTAAACAAGTCTTCCCACAGCACTGATGCAGCTGCACTCCGAGCCAACCAATCAGGGCTAATCAGAGCTTGTGTATTTTATTTTGGTATAGAAAAATGTTTTAGTTTATTCCTATAGCTTATCTGAAGGAGTTGGGTTGTTTAGTTTCAAGCTGTCACAATACATGAGCATTGACACTTAAATCTACCTAAATACTAAGAAGAAAAATGCGTTGAGAGATTTTTGGGAACTGAGCTGCAGTGCTGCAATCAGAGCTCATGGCTGCAGCACTCGTTTTCTGGTCTCACAGGACTTCTCTGAGCCCGACAGCTTAGGAATGAGTGATCATACTTGACTAGCAGTCTTTAAGTTGTTAAAATATCAATTTGATGGCATCTGGTCGGTTTTTTGTCATGAAGGTGCTTCTGATGGACTCGTTTGTGTTTCAGTCGCAGCCTCTCTTTGAGCTGCGCTGCTCCAACAATGTGGTGCACCTCTACACCTGCGCAGACTCCTGCGCCGCCCTGGTCAATCTGTTGCAGTATCTGGTCGCTCAGGGGGACTTGCACCCCCCGCCACGACACACCTCGCCTACTGAAATAGCTGGTCAGAAATTACCGGTAAGACATTTTATTCATTTGCACTTCATTAACCTGAAAGACATGTTGCTTTTATTTATTGATTAATGCACCTAACCTGGAATCACCAACAACAAATATGCAATACTAGGAACGTTGAGGCTGAAATTATAAACCTGAGTTAGAGCAATAAAACAAACTTAAGGTATGATAGCATTGAACATTTGTTACAAGGTGCTGAGGCTAATAAAACAACACAGTTTCCATAAGTAGTTTTGGCTTTAATGTCTGTGTAACGTTGTGTTAGCTGTCAGAAAGTCCTGCGTCTCTGCCGCCTTGTCCTCCAGCTGAGACCGCAGAGATCAACCAGTACGACCTGGCTGATGCCTTAATCGACACAGAGAGGAGCCACAGAGACAGTTTAGAGCCAGGTATTGTTTCTGAACGCGGTTATCCAAATATTATTGATTTAACTTGACGTCTACGGGAAAGTATTGTTGTCATTTTGCACCGCAAAAAAACAAAATCGTACCAAGTATTTTTGTTTAGTTTCTAATACAGATATCTTTGTATACTTGAAATAAATGCAAAACTACTGTAACTACATAAAGGAGCTTATTTTAAGTAAGTAATTCCTTAATGTTGATGAAAAAGAACTAGCTTCACTGGCAGATTATTTCACTTTTAACACAGGAAAAATGTCTTGTTGTAAGTGAAATAATCTGCCTGTGAAGCTAGTTCTTTTTTCATAAATATTAAGGAATTATTGACCTAAACAATGTCTTACTGATAAGTTACTTGTTAGTTTTGTCTTATTTCTAGTGTACTGAGATATTTTCTTTAGAAACTAAACAGAAATACTTGGTAGTACTTTGAGTTTTTGCAGTGTGTGTTTAGCTTAAGCCCTTGATTGGTTCTGTTTTTCCAGAGTCTCCTTCCGTGCCGAGGGGCTCTCCCGTCTCCGTCTATTTGTTTCCTGGCGAAGGTTCGAAGCAGAACCCGTCCGTTCTGCAGAGGGAGGAGTCTGAGCTCGATGGGTTGGTTGCCACGGCGAATGGAGGCACAGCCTGATATGATACTAGATGATGGCTCCGAGGGCTCCACCGACAACGATGACTTCTGCATCCTGGAGGCGCCTGGCATGGGCATACCTGTGAGTGCTCAGCTTCTTCTTCTCCTTCTTGTTTTTATGTCTGCCATTCTTTCTGAAGCTCTTCCTGCTTGTGAAACTCTTGTAGCCCAGAGACGGAGAGCCCGTGGTGACCGTTCTGTGCGAGGGTCCCATCAAGGTGAAGGACAGCCACTTTTCCAGGCCTCGAGGAAGCTCCGACCTGCTGCGAGCTCCGAGCGGATTCCCGGTGCCGCACACCAGGGTGGTGCTGAAGGAAATCTCTGTGGTGTGGCATCTCTACGGCGGCAAGGACTTCGGTGGCAAGCCGATGTCCGTACATGCTCAGAACTCAAACAGGTTTTTTAAATTTACCTCCGTTTTGTTTATTGCCGCGTGCGTTTTTGTGCCGTTTCTCAAACTGTCTCCCTTTTAGGGGTCGCTCTGTTCCTGTGGGTGTTCGTGGTTCTCCGTCTCGCTCCGTCGCCTCTGCCCGTCCTCAGAACTCCTGGCGCTGGGCTGGAGGCAGCGGCCGTCAGCACTCACTGCTGATGGAGATCCAACTCACCAAGGTGAAGCTTTGAGTAGATGCAGTGGCTTGCACTCAAAGTCTCAATCTTTGAATTTTTTCACATTTTGTCAGGTGACAACAGCAAAGTTCAGCGTATTTTATTGGGATTGTTTGGTAATAAAAGATAAAGACACATTACTTTCTTATATGTAATTTAATAATCTGAAAAATGTTGGATGTGTTTTTATTTAGTGCAGTTGTTTTCCATCAAACAGCGTTTTGCATGCAGCCCAGAAAACTTAATTTTCGTCTCTTCATTCTCATAAAATCCCAACAACATTGAAGGCTGTAGTTGTAATGTGATAAAATATAAAATAGTGCAAAGGAATGAATACTTTAAGACATTTTGTTTGTGTTTCAGCATATTTTTAAAATGAAAATACATTATTCCTCGACATTAAATAATGTAATCTTTATTTAGGGGTGTCTCGATCCGATATCGGCTAAAACCAAGTATTGGATTAAATCTGCGGCATAATCACTCCACTGCAGCATTTCCATCCAGCGGTGCTCGTATCCTGCATTTATTGATAATTGGGTCACTTGTTCTCATATCTATAGTTGTTGACGATCGTTTCCTGTTTGAATAATGTCACTTGATAAAGCACTTTTCCTCACTACAAAATAAGTAAAAACAGTATGAATGATTCGTGCTGATATCATATTGGGTCGCCTTCTGTATCTGTCAGTACTCACAAAGTTGCATCGGGACGCCCTACTTCGCGATAGGTGTTCATTTTTATGTTTTTTTTTTTTTTTCATGGCATCTCCCCCTCGTGTCCTCCAGGTGTCCTTCCAGCATGAGTCCTACCCAGTGGCAGTAGCAGGCCAGGACGGGGACGGGTCGCTGACCTCTGGGGTCGGCCCCAGCGGGGAGCAGCCTCTGTCCCGGCAGGTCTTCATCGTGCAAGAGCTGGAGGTTCGGGACCGCCTGGCCTCTTCACAACTCAACAAGTTCCTCTACCTCTACACCAGCGAGAGCATGCCTCGCCGAGCCCACTCCAACATGGTGAGGACGGGTGTGTGTTGAACTGCAAACAGCTGAGATGGAGTAGATCAGGATGAGATCTTTGCTCTGCTCTTGTTGCAGCTGACTGTGAAGGCCCTGCAGGTTTTACCAGAGTCGGGACTCGGAGGACCCGAGTGTTGCCTAAGGGTCAGCCTGCTGCCGCTGCGACTCAACATCGACCAGGTAAGTCCTGCGTCTTTGACCAAATATGGATGGAAAAGCTTCCTCTTCCACCTTTATGGAGATGTGACAGCAAGAGGGGCATTAAAACCTTCAGGTTTTAATCTAAAGGTTTTAATCTGTAATTACTTTCATCCCAACTACCAAAACCTTAACATTTTGTTTCAACATTTTTTTTTTCTCCTTCAGCCTCATTGGAAAAATGACAAATTTCAAGAAATAAATGAACTTGATGATTTGGTCTTTGAAGTTTAAAAAGAAATAAACATTAATATGCATATTTAAATATTATTATTATAAAACCAATCTGAACTCTCAGTATCTCATAAACCTTTTACTTGTTTCAGGTTTCTTTGCATCACAATAAGTCGGTTTCCCTCTGTGGTTTTGTTCTCCTACCAAACTTTGTTTTTCTCTTTTCCAGGATGCTCTGTTTTTTCTGAAGGACTTTTTTAGTAATCTAGCATCTGCTGTTAACCCCTACATGCCTGTGGATCCTGCTGCTGAAGGTCAGTTAAAGCAGAAACTTTTTCCCTTTGGTTGCTTCAGGTTTTTCTTTTTTCATATCATTTAGAAGATTAGATGCATTTACTGTAAATACAGCATCTGATTGCTGCTGGAGCACGGACTGTGGGAACATGCTTGTAATGACTTTTCTTTGTTTGTCTCGGAAAAGTGTTGATTTTGCTTAAACTTTTCAAATCGGGCCACAAACATAAATGTATTGGATTTACATTATGCAAATGGGTTAGTATTAGGGGCTAAACTAACCCAGAGTAGTGCATCATTGTGAAGCTCATTTAGAGAATGAGTTGTTCTTGTTTCTTCTATCAGTCACAGTGAAGGTGGATCCTTCCCAGAAAGGCTCTGAGGAGGCCGGACCAGACGGCGGTCTAGGTCCTGACCTCACAGCCTCCGTGGAAACCACCTACAGCGAGCAGAGCTCCTCCTCTGCCGGCTCCTCCTCTTCCTCATCTGAGCAGCCAATCTACTTCCGGTGTGTAGACGGCGACGCTCGTCAGACAGAATTGATGGCTGAAGAAGTCGACAGCATCAGAGCTGACTGAATATTCCTTCTTTCTGTGATTTTCAGGGAATTTCGTTTCACCTCTGAAGTGCCTATCTGGCTCGACTATCACGGGAAGCATGTGGTCATTGAGCAGGTGAGAGGTCACGAGAACAGCTCGGAAACAGAAACTCAGTTCGTCCATCGCCACGGTAACTACAGACGTCTTTACAGCGTGGTGTTTTGCTTCTCAGGGGACGTTTGCAGGGATTCTGATTGGTCTGGCTCAGCTGAACTGCTCTGAGCTGAAGCTGAAGAGGCTCTGCTGCAGACACGGGTAAAAACGATAAACATTCAGACATCATAAAATAATTTTAAATCTGATAAAATGCTGACAGACTTTAGACTGTTTTCATGTTTGAAATGTTTCCAGTCTACTCGGTGTGGACAAAGTGATCCAGTACGCCGTCACAGAGTGGCTGACGGACATCAGGAAGAATCAGCTGCCTGGCATTCTGGGAGGCGTCGGCCCCATGCACTCAGTAGTTCAGCTCTGTAAGCTGAAGCCTTTGCTACAGAAACATTTATAGTTTTAAACCTGCTTTATTTATTTTAATTTTCTTTCCTTCCTCTCTGTGTGTTTGCTCAGTCCACGGAGTGAGGGATCTCTTCTGGTTGCCCTATAGAGCAGTACAGGAAAGACGGGCGCATTATTCGAGGTCTCCAGCGGGGGGCAGCATCGTTCGGTACCTCTACAGCATCAGCTGCTCTGGAGCTTAGCAACAGGCTGGTTCAGGCCATCCAGGTACAAAGATACAATAAGATTAAATGTTTTGTCCAAATGTGAAGATGTTTTAACTCATGTAGTGCTTGTTACCTCGCTACAGGCTACAGCGGAGACGGTGTATGACATCTTGTCTCCCACGCCTCCACTGAATCGGTTTGCCATCACTGAGGGTCGGGCCCCCGCAAGTCGGCCCCGCAGAGCCGCGCAGCCGGCGGATCTCAGAGAAGGAGTAGCCAAAGCTTACGACACCGTCAGAGAGGTGTGGAGTTTGAATTTCTCTTAAAAGATAATTGACATGATGCCACCTGTCAATCAATCCAGTGGATTTAACAGCAACTGACCAATCAGCAGTCACAAATTGTCCCAAAGTGACCACCCCATACCTGGAGGAGATGTTGGGGTTTATCTTTACGAATGCGCTGCGTTCATAGAGGTTTGGTGGAAAAAAAAAAATTGGAAAAAATGGTTGAACGTTTTCAGTGGGGTACAGGCACTTAAGAAGCGCTTTACTTAGAGCATTCAGAAGATGGAATAAAGTTTATTCCTTGTCCAAAACTCAAGGTGTAAAATATAGATTAATGTGTGTAGCCAACTTCAAGACTACTACAGTGACCAACAGTATAACTAATATGTTTGTGTTTATGAAGGTTGTGTCATCATTACATCGTACGCTTAACGGTTAAATCAAAGATTAATGCATCAAGCTGGGTCCAAAGCAATAAATGTGAGCTGTGCCTGCAAATGGGTACAGTTTCTCTGTGAACCAGTAGGTTTTCAGGCATGTGGTGCAAATATCCATGCACAGCCTGACATACATGATCAAAACATAATTCAGACATGTAATATTTTGAAAGCCAACACAATACGCAGAGAAGAATGCCTGAATAGGATGACAGAATCACACTATAATGTGATAAAGTGTGACAAACTTCAACAAGTATGAATATTTTGGATATTCAGAGCATTTTTCAGGTAAAGTTATGACCAAACATGCTTAATTTTCAGTGGTGACTCTTTCCTCTGCAGGGAGTGATCGACACAGCTCAGACCTTGTGTGATGTGGCGTCCAGAGGCCACGAGCAGAAAGGTCTCCCTGGCGCAGTGGGCGGCGTCCTGCGTCAGATCCCGCCCACAGTAGTCCGACCCCTGATAGTGGCCTCCGAGGCGACCTCCAACCTGCTGGGAGGCATGCGGAACCAGATCAAACCCGACGCCCGCAAAGAGGACTTCCTCAAGTGGCGCACGGAGGACACACAAGAATGAGGACGTGTGTGTGAATGAATGAATGCGAGTGGGAACCCCGACGTCTGCTGGGAGGTCTGCATGTTGGTATGTGTGTGTGGGAATATTGTTCTGCAATGCAAAAACAACACAAAGACTAACTGCTACTGCAGCCACTGACACAAAGAGTTTTACACAAGTGTAACCACACCTAACTCTTCTGCTGCTCATCATCCCTCGGTCTGCAGATCGCTTTTCATGTCTCTGTAACAACATATCGCTGCTTTTATCTGGCTTTGATTTCAAACCAACCAGGAGCAGGAAGGATCAGAACGAGACGCAGATTGTTGACTCTTCGTGTCCTGCTAAAACTGGTCTTTAATAAAGTTTTAACCCAAAGACTGTGAGCATTAAAACAGAAAGAAATAACTTCAGTACAGGGAGTTTGCAGCATGCAATCAGTGACCCTGAAGCTCAATAAGAAGGAAGATTATATATGTTTTATTCATGTTTGTGAGTGGTTCTCATCTTGAACCGTTGGGTTAGTCTTGAGCCCGCTATGCACTGCTCTTCTCAGCGCTGATGAGTTGTGCCATAAACCTTCCAGAGTGACCTTTGAACCCGTCTGTGTTGCCTTTCTTTGACCTGTACCCTCCAAACTTGACTGAATACCCATGAAGCCCTTTAAAAATCCTGTAGCATTCTGGACTTCATGAATTTGTTTTTACAGACTGATTTCAGTCGGTGGCTCTCCTTCCTGCTTCTGTTTTGCATAAAGCGGTTCTGGGGTCTGAACGGACCCAGACTGACTCTTTCCACATCTTTGCCTTCCTAAATGTTTTTGTTTTTTTTATGCTTAACTGTTTTTTTTGTGTTTATGTTGAAGCATAAGTATTGTTATACTTGTTTCATAATGAGTGTTGGGAGGATTTGAATCTGGTGACAATGGAGGAAGGAAATAAGGAGTTTTACATTTTTATCTTTGTTTTTCTGTTTGTGAGTGAGGGATTATTTGTGTGAATGTGAGAGGATGAGTGAGTGGAGGACATGTCTGTGAGGGTGACAGGTTTATGCTTGTTACACTCCTTGTGTGTAATTACTATTTACTATAAAAGTGTATGAATGACATGTATATTACAAACACAAGTATACAAATTAATACAAAAATAAAAAAATTATATAAAAACTGATCATGTTTGATGTGTTCTGTTAAAGCCCTTGCTTTTGATTTTAAGTTTTGTACTTCCTGCAGTTTTGCTCTCATAAGTACTCACAAACACCTATGACAAAAAGTCTAAAACCGAAGTAATAAAAACATTATTTATGTAACTTTAATAATTAATAATAAAAAGTGTCTAAGTGCCTTTTTACAGCTGCTTGGGTGTGGGACTCGAGAGCTTTTTTATTTTTCGACATTAAAGGAATATAAAATCAGAAAGTGAGATTGATGCTCAGTTTTCTAATAGCTCCCATTTGGTAACTTTCCAGCAAACCTTTCTTCAAGTGAATATAAAAGCAGCTTGGAGAAAAACATCAGCAGCTGTAAAGGTTGTGGCGCGAACCAAACGGGAGTGTTTTCTGTTATTTCCTGTGGCCTTTGACCTTTGCATCTCTGCATACAGCTGCAGGTTGCTGATTGGTTTGCCAGATTGTGCTCTTTAAGAATTGGTTCTGATTGTATTGACCTTTGACCTCTCCTCCAGTCAGTGAATAAATGTGTCTACTTACCAAGAGGGAGTGATGTTCTTTTTTCCCGATCCTTCAATTCCTTGGTTTTTGTTGTGTTAAACTTTTACAAATATTTGCCCTATGCTTTTGTATGCAACTTTCTCTGACTTTTGGGATGTTATTGACTAAAAGCTTGGTTTGTATTTACTAGTTTGTAACATTTTTACTAACTGGGCCATTCTGGCATCAGAATGCATTTTGAACCATTCCAGTGTAGCGTTGCTGAAAGGTGACTCTCTGCTCTGTTCTCTGACCTTTTATAGTCTCTATCAAGATTTTTATTCATCATCTCTGATCTCTCTGTTGAAGAAAAGCATCACCCACCATGATACTGCCACCACCATGTTTCATTGTGAGGATCAATTGAATTTAGGAGAGTCGAGTTGTTTTCACACACCATGGTGTGTGAAAACAACTCGATGGTTGTTTTCCATCGAGTTGTTTTGGGGAATTGGTTCCTCAATTTCCCATTGGGGAATGGGAAATGGGTTGTCCTACAGGCACAGACTTCATTCTGTGTACTGTTTACAATCAGGACCCTAATATATTCTTTATGTTTAGATGTTGACAACAACATGCTCATTATTTATCGTTAAGCGTTATGAAAAGTTAAAAGAATTAACCTCCTTTAATTCATAGTTTGGTATTTAATAAATGGACCAGAAGAAATGTTTTAATTACTACTTAGACTTTTTTTTTCTCCTTATAATTAAATTTTTCCATTTACTGTCCAAACTAGAAAAACGTCTATATTTGTTAAATCTCTCCAAAATTAAATTACTTTTATTAAGGAATTACATAGTTTTTGCTGTTATGTCAATATTAGAAAATCATTATTTTGTAATCCTGAGACAACTAAACTTATTTTGTCCTGATCTTCAGAAGGTGGTCTTAACTTTTTGGAAGCAACATACTGCAGTACCTGGAGAAAACAAGCTGCCATTGTAATTACAGGGAGCCTAAATATATGTGTCTGGTTTGTGATGTCACGCCCAGCTTTCCTGGCTGTGACCACAACTGTTGTATTGAAGGATTTCTGGTACTTAAATGATGCTAAAGTTGGCTAATAATCTACAAGAAGCAAACGGATAATTTTTTTTAAAAACAGAGAGCAGATTGCAATCATGGTTATTTTAAAAATGCATTTAAAGTTGAGTCAATGTCGCAAAAACATACTAAAATTACACTGTTTGCTCTATTTTCTTTTTAAATTAAAAAAAAAAAGAAAAAGCAAGAAAAAGTTAAATTAACTCAAAACCACAGGACCTGGACGAATGTTAATTTACATCAACTCAGCAAAAGTTTCGTAAAATAAATAAAACGGATGGGATTAAAACAATGTTGAGTAGTAGAACTGTATCGAAAACGACTACTGCGTTTAGACAACAACTCGGAACTAACCGTCACCGAGTCAGAGATCGTCAGGACTCATTATGGTGGTGCAACAACGGTACTTCTCGTACACATGTTAGCGCTCCTGCCTGTAAATTACGTGAATAACAAGCTGTCTCTCCGTGGCTCATTCAGCTCTTATTAATCGGTGACCTTTAAAACTTTTGTTTAAACATGAAACTACTTACGCACAACATGTTGACGTCGCACGTGAAGGGAGTAACCAAGGGATACCCGCTGCTCATCAAGGTAAAGTCGGCTAGCATTTAGGCTAATGCTAACACCGAGCTATTTTGATTTAAAGCGCGTTCTTATTTAATTTTCTGAATTCAAGTCTGTAAAGTTTCATAGAATACACCCAGTACGCACTGAGACTGTTACAAGAAGAATAACGACAAAATTACGTTTTTATATCCCAATTGTAGAAAAATAATAAATGAGAAAACGTAACATCCATAGCACCTTTATATACGTTACTCCTTAAGTAAATCTATGCACTCACTGTTTTTATTTATAGAAATGTCCCTGTTTTGCGTAAAGGTTGCTTGTACTTTACTGTTTTGTCACATTTAACCATTTTAGATCGATAAAGTAGATATTAATATGAGACAAAAATAAATAAATACAAAATGCAGATTTTAAATGAGGATTTAATTTGTTATGGTGAAGATATAAGGGAATGCACATAAGCCAAAAAAAGTCAGCTTAGTTGCCTCGACCGTCCTTAGAATATTTTTTGAACAGTGTTGGGACTCATCAGGATGATTTTTGTGTGTATTGCTGAATCAATAAACCCTGACTCTAACTGTGGTTAACTTAAAGCCTTAGAAATGGCTTCATAACTCTCTCCATGCTGATAGATGTGATAACTTATTTCCATCTGATTTGCTGTTGATCAGAGACCCCTGATAGTCCAATCTGACAGTGCTGGTGTTTATGAATGATGTGATCTTTGTGCAGGCCACTGAGGTGAAGGTGAACGAGGTGGATTTTAATCCTAAGTTTGTCTGCCGGATGATCCCCAAACTGGAGTGGAGCGCTCTGGTCCAGGCTGCAGACCAGGTCAGTCAGAGATCAGTAGTTTTCCTTCCATCCTGCAGAGCAGAGATATGAAATGACAGTTTAAAGTATGTAGGTATTTAACATTTGTCCAGACAAACATTTGTGACGCAGTGTTTGTTTTTCGCTCCTCAGCTAGGTCATCGAGAGGACCTGCCAGGTGAGCTGGTGCCTGACTATGAGAAAAACGAAGACTTCCTGAGGAAAGTGCACCGAGTTCTGCTGGAGGTGAAGATCGCTCAGACTTTAACGTCCACTCTTACGGTTGCTGCAATAATTACTGCAGAGTCCTGCTTGAAATAATAGTGATAATATGTGTTATTGCTCTGGATTAGAGCTTAGTTGTTTTATATTATTGGTACACTTTGTGTTACCACCAGCCAGAGCTGAGGCTCTGTTCCTATGTAAACTGGTTCTATCCTGGTTGGACCAGAGGAAAAGAATAACTTTTTGTCAAAGGGCTAGAGACAAAATCATAGGTGGCAACTACCAATCAGAATATTAAGAACGCCATATTCAGAACTCTGGAGTTACTTCAGCTTTTGATTTGTCTAATAAAAAACTAAGATTTATGACAAACAAATGTGGACAAAATCTGTGTGATAACAGATCAGGCTGAGACTCTGGCAAATGGCAAAGAGCAAAGCTTTATTTCGTCTGCAGACGGAGAACAACACAGCAGCGAGCTGCTCTGAGTTCTGACTTGGCGCTTCAAGCCCTCACAATATACAGAACTCATGACACACAATGTGGTCACTCCAGTTTTAGTTGGAACAATTTTCATGCAGGTCACGTAACCACAGGGTGGGGAGAGTAGAACCTCGTCCTCACTGGAGGGTCAGTTAGTTCCTTGGATGATAAACATCTTCTTGTTCAAATATGTGAGATTCCAAAAATCAGGTTTGCTAATGGAACAATTTTGCATAACAAGAACATTGTCATACCAGAATACCCAGCAGGTGCATCAATTTCTCAAAACTCTGACTTGGTGACATTCTATAGAGAAACTTGTTAAACCTCAGGGCTTATTCCATCACACTGTAATTATCTGTTAACAAATATTCGCTATTTGCTGTGGTATGTATGGTGAGGCATTGTCGCTGCAGGGACCCTCTGACTGGTTCTACAGAAACTCTCTAACCTACATACTCTATCAGATTGAACAATACTAATGTGGTTAAATGAGTAAAATAATTAAATAAAATTATTAAGAGAAATAATAAAACAATTTTTACTTCACACAAAAAGTTATGTTTACTTTGGAATATTAGCTCTCTGACTTTTCCTCTGTTTATTATGATGCCATCCTTTCATACAGTAGATCAGCGTCTGACATCAAGATGGTTTTACTGCAGCTGTTTTCCACTAAATTCAAAACCATGATTTCCAACACTTCTTAAACACTACTGGTCTTTTGATAACATCAGATAACATGATTCTGCTTCAGATACTGTTTAACTCATGTTTGTAGTGCTGCTGGACGAGGATTCAGTCTGTGGTTTTAAAAATGAAATGGGTGCCAGATTCTGAGATAAACTCTGATTTTTGTTTTTAAGCTTTCTACCTGAGCCATTTCACACGATCAAACATTTACTGGATGAGTTATTTATTGACGTCATTTATTGAATTTAGTGGAAAACAGCTGCAGTAAAAACATCTTGTCAGAGAGCTAATATTCCAAAGTAAACATAACTTTTTGTGTGAAGTAAAAATTGTTTTATTATTTCTCTTAATAATTTTATTTAATTCTTTTACTCATTTAACCACATTAGTATTGGTCAATCTGTTAGAGTATGTAGGTTAGAGAGTTTCTGTAGAACCAGTCAGAGGGTCCCTGCAGCGACAATGCCTCACCATACATACCACAGCAAGGAGCGAATATTTGTTAACAGATAATTACAGTGTGATGGAATAAGCCCTGAGGTTTAACAAGTTTCTCTATAGAATGTCACCAAGTCAGAGTTTTGAGAAATTGATGCACCTGCTGGGTATTCTGGTCTGACAACGTTCTTGCTTGGCTCCAGGCTAGCTAGCATTAGCTCAGGTTATGACCTGGAATCTTTTTGTTAGGCCTGTCATGATAACAAATTTTGCTGGATTATAAATTGCCCCTTAAAGTTCAATAAAGTTTTATTTCTAATAAACATTTAACACTGGAACTGGAAGACATTTTAAATATTGAAAATAATAAACAAAACACATGAAACAATGAATAACATGGACACTAAAGTCTCTGCGAATAAAATTGTCCTTCAAAAAGTGGACTACTTGGGACCAAAGCACCTATTTATTGCTTATTGCGACTAATCTATGATTTAGTGGAAAATCTTACATCAGGACTCGCAACATTACAACCTGTAGAGCCATTTCCCCCCCTCAGTCCAGATAAATAGAAATATAGAGCTGCAAAAGCTGCATGACCCTTGGAAAAAGATAACTTACCAACCGAAATACATCAGAAATACATACCAGCAGGCATCTGTTGTGGTTTTTAAAGAATTACCATTTTATTTTATTTTCAAGTTTTCAAATACAGAAAAACATCAAAGTTTCACAAAAAAGGAAATAAATGCATTTTCTGAAATGGAATGTTCCAGATTAGTTGAAAACAATGTCAAGAAATAAATGGGTCGATTTTGTAAAAAAAAAAGACAAAAATTAGAATGACCAAAAAAATCCAAATGCTGTGTTGTTAGAGTGGCGTTTTTGTCTCAAACCACAGAAAATAACAATTTTATGTTCTTACAAAATTTTTGGTGTTTAATAAAAAAAAAACAACCTAAAGTGACGTCTGGTGATGACCTGACACAGCTCCTGTCTGTCCTGCTGCAGGTGGAGGTGATCGAGGGATGCCTGCAGTGTCCCGAATCGGGTCGAGAGTTCCCGATCTCCAGGGGAATCCCCAACATGCTGCTGAACGAAGACGAGGCCTAGACGACTCAAACTTCCACCCAGACGGGACTGTTTTGTTTTTCAGAGACGAGCTGGACTCTGGTCAGAGTCGGCTCCATGGGAGAAAAGGCCGCATCCTTCGGTTGGTTGTAGTTATGACATTTTAAGCGGCTCCTGCTGCCAGCAGATGGAAAAGATTAGAAGAATAATGGATGGAAATGTTCCCTGAGAGTAACCCCCCAACCCCAGCGGTTTGATCTGTATTTATTTTTGTAACTGTTTCAGCTTTTTCTTTCTCAATAAAACTGCTTCCTGACAGCCAAAATCATTAGGTTTTTGTGGAAAATATGGATTCACTTATTTTACAGACGTAGAACCGCTGAGAGGAACTGCTCTGAACCCCATCTCGCCCTCTCAGGGTTGGATGACGTGGCAGTGGCTTGTCTATATTTGGCTTTAAGGAAAAAGAGGGAGAAAAAAGCAGGCAGGCTGGAAGTTGTTTTTAAGGAAGTCTGTTTTTTTCCCCTCTCCTTAAAGCCACACATTACAGCTCTGTAACCCACACACACGACACCCCACCTGGGCGGGATCCGCGGCTCTGAGATGCCCCACAGTTTGTCAGATCCTCCTGCGAGGCCGCGTTGATAAATGAAGAGGTTTTCCGTTCGTTTCTGGCCATCTTTGGATTACAGCAGGGAGTCGAGTCAGAACAGGAGCGTGTTTGTTCGTTATCATTTTTAGAAACTCTGCCAGGACAGACGATGAAAGGAAGGGTTGGCCTGACCAGAAGCCTTGAGGCTGCCTGAGTCTCTCCTACCTTTCCCTTCTACTTACTGCAATTACAGGCCTGTGCCCGCAACTATAATAACGGTATAATGTGATGGCAGCAGAGCAGCAATAAAAGCCACCCCTGGCAGATTAATAGTCCTCCAGAAGTGCTGAGCTGTAATTAACAATGAGACTGAAGAGGAACAGACAGAAAAGAAAGGAGCTCGACTCTGAGCGTGTAAAGCTGAAGATAAAAATGGATGGGCTGCTTTCTGAGCCGTCTAATAAAATCACGATGAAGCTCCTCAGCTGGCAGCGCGAAAAGCTGAAACTGCAAATCACACCCGGGATCCGATCCATGAATAATTTAAGGATGTTTTCATGGTGCAAGAGGTAGAGGTCTGGGCAAATACTGTTGACACTTTTCATCTTGGGGAAAACAGGAAATGCCTATAATTGCTCCAAAGGTCGCACAATTCAGCTCAGGGGTCATATTTCATTAATGAGAACAAAGTCTGTAAAAATTGAGCTAATGGACTTTTGAAGTCTACGTCTTTTCAGGGAACATGCAGCAAAAAGCTGCAGTGCAGAGGCATTTTAAATTCCTCTTTGCTGTTGGTGTCCACCTGTATTTTATTATATGTCTCAATTTGAGAATAACATGATTATTAATTATCAGTAATAATTATAACCAATAGAATAATAACTGTTGTGTTATTTTATTCTCTACAACTATGGCGCGCCACAGTTTTAGTGTTACCTGGTTCATGGTTCAAATTCTGTATAGAAAATCTCCTGATAAGCATCTTTGGCTAAACTATTATTAATTAGTTCATTAAAAAAATATACAGTCAACAGGTTAAACCTACACTATGTTGATATTGAGTCGAGCAGAAAAGTGTGAGCTTTTCAGATGTTGATGTTAGAAGTTTTAGTTTTAGCTGCAGAGGCATCCTTTGCTTCAAATGATTAAGTCTAAATAAACGCTGTGCATTTTAGGCAATTACATGTTTATTTTCTTGTTTAAAATTAGAATTGAGTTTGTAATATAATACAAAATGACTCTAAGTGGTTAAATGTAAAATCTGCAGTGTGCCAATTTTTTATCTGATTCATTGTTGGAATAATCAATACAACAATTAGTTGCAGCCATGCCTTAGTGACTTTTACCATTTTAATGTGATAAACCAACTCAAAGTAGAGCTTAATTGTGAAGTGAAGAGAAATTGGGCATAATATTCTTTTTTAAAACGGGGTTTCAAAAATTAACTTTGCATTTGTATTCCAACCCCTTTACATTGTGGCCATAAATAAAGTCCACTGGCAGAAACTCCACTAAAGTTGGAATTAGAAATTGATAAATTGATGAATTTCTCAACCTTAAAATCCAATATGGCGGCCCTGCATATTAAAGTAGCAGCTTACTAGTAGAATAGCAGCTGTAACACCTCAATAACCCCAAAGTGAGACAATACAGGATATTTCTATCCTATATTACTCTGAACGGGCTTCCAGTAAGTAAAGTGAGTCCAAATATTTATCATGAGCTAAATGGAGATTCCTTCTTGTGTTTTGCTGACCCGTATAGAGTTAATAGCCTGGTCCCCGGTAATAAACCTGCGGTCAGCCTTAATGTTGGTCAGGGATTATGGCGCAATCCTAGGATGTTTACCTGCTGAGCTGCATTTCTGATGGGTAAATATTGCAAAAATGTGCAACTCTGTGAGCCTCTATAGTGAGAGGATTACTTCTGCCTACATAATGACACACACTCCCTTCACCCTGGGGGCATCCGCCCCACTAGCGCCTCCTCCTCGTCCTCCTTTTTCCCTGAGAGGCTCTCTCTGCTTGGGGCTCTGTTTCGCACTGAGGATCTGCAATATAAGGCACTCACAGCATCCGCTGTGACAGGTATGTCTGTTTTTACCAGACATACTTCGCTCATTAAGAGGAAGATTTCCAAATTCACTGCAAGATTTCTTTCTATTTCTGAAAGTTTGCTGCAAAGGGACTTGTTTCACGTTTCTCTGCTTCGTGTATTTTTATTTTATTCCCCATGTTTTTTGCTCATGTGAGACAGTAAAGGACTTGCCGTGTTTGTTCCAACATAAATCAGACGTGTTTTTCATATATAGGCCTATATATATTTTTTTCTAAGTGCATTCAGCCTTCCCAGTCTTTTTGGGACTGTAGCTGTATTTCGTGGAAGCGGATATGGGCCAGTTTTCTGCTCCACAGATGCGTCTTTCAGAGGTGAGAGCGCCGGAGTCGTGCATCCTCGGATAAACTGCGGCCGCTGCAGGTTTTTCTGTGTGGAGGATTTGAGACATGGGCTGAGCTCCTGTAATTTACTCTGCGTTGGTCTCCTGAAAGCTACTCAAATATGCGAGGATGGACGGCGGGAAGCGGAGACTGATGAAGCTTTAATTTCTCACGCACCGGCATCCGGAACAACTGGACGTTAATTCCCAATTTAGTTAGAAAGACGAATACGTCAGTGATTTAGTTTGGTTTAATCTTTTTTTTTTTTTTTTTTAAAGTAATGACAATGCCTTTTTTATTTCTAATATATGAAGGGCGCACGTACAACTTATTGAGAGCAGAGAGGTAAAGTTGGTTATCTGTTATTATTCTAATAAATCCGAGGTGGAAAAAGTTGGGACTGTTTGCACTTTTGGATCACGTTTCCTGCGCGTTTGGTTCGGAGACGCAGCCTCACCGTTCACGGAGCTCGTTTCTTCCCTCATCCCGGGCAACCATGTGGCTCCCCTTCCTCGCCCTCCTGCTCATTCTGCGGCTCTCCGAGGCGATCAACACGTGTCGGTCCATCGACCTGGACGCGCAGAAGTCGCGGCGCATCGAGGCGGTGCGCGGCCAGATCCTCAGCAAGCTGCGCATCCGCAGCCCGCCGGAGGACGACAACGATCGGCGGTCGGGCTTTGTGCCACCCGAGATCATGCTGCTTTACAACAGCACGCGGGAGCTGCTGAAGGAGCGCACGCGGCTGGCCGAGTCCGCGTGCGAGCGCGAGAGCAGCGAGGAGGATTATTACGCCAAAGAGGTGCAGAGGATCGACATGCAGCCCCCCGCGCACCGACTCCAGTAAGTGTCCGGAGGTCAACAGGGTCAGCTGTAAATATGGCTCGGTGCCAGAATGTTTTAATGCACGCTCGTCACTGTTTTAATAATTAAAAACAATATTTTTTTATTTGACTTGCCCTCCAAGGTGAAGCACGTGTGTTTAGATTTGGAGAAAAAAAAAAAAAAGACAGATTAATAACTAATATGTATCAGTAACTCATTTTCTGAGAGAAAACCACAGGGGCAATTTAATTCATAACATTTAAAGAAACAGAAGATTATGAGTTTAAACACAATTATAGAAATTAAATGTCTTATTACGCACTTTTTATCAGCATCTTGATTTGACTTGAACATTAGCTCCACTTCCCAACCTGAGACGCTTTATGTCATCCTTTGTATTTCAGCTGATAAATTAAATGTTTCCCAACATTTAATCGACCCGTCAGAATGTAAACATCGCATATTCCTTATTTGCTGTTCATTGATGTGATTTACACTTTATTTCCCTGTAACGGCGTCATGTCACCGAGGCAATCTGACTAGATTCCCAGGTGATTCTCTGTGGTTTTTTCTAGCTGCCAGATTTATGGGCTGATATCATTTACACTGGATTCCCACTAGGTGTCAGTATATGGAGTGAATTTCAGTGAGGGAAGGAAACGTAATGACTATTGAAGGGTTAAACCTAAAGTGGCTTACTTTTAAAACTGTTAAACCATCTGTAGTCTCCCTATTCTTTACTTTAATTTATCCAAAACTCCCTGGAGAAATGTTGATGTTGCATCACTGTTTGGTGCATAAAGTTTGGCATTACTTGTTCAGTGCACCCTTGAAATGATTCATTACAGATCAGAGTTGTAACCCGCCCCCCAAATTGATCAAACAATGAAAAACACTTTTATTTTCAAGGGCTAAATAATTCGTACTTCATGGCTAATGGTTTGGTTGCATTAGTAATGTGGGATCCAAACAGGAATTATGAATATTTTATTTTTGAGAGTCCAAATTATTTAAATAATCAACTAATTTAGTAATCAAATAATCTTTAGCTTAATTACAAACCCTGAGTTTCTTATTTTGTTATTATTTTATGTTAGTTTTAGAAAAATGTTGGTTCTTCTTTATGTGTTTTATCACTTTCAAAATAAGACTCTGGTTTGAAGGGCATGTGTGAGCTATACTTTAAAAATTACTGTTTAAACTTTATTCTGCCAAGTTTAAACCTCCTCATCACATAGTTTCCATAGTGATGAATGTCTACAATCCCTATCGGACTGAAATCCATCTCTGCTTTTGACGGATTTCAACTGGAAATTTTAACCTTTTTGATGGGCAGCTAAAAGTTTACATGCAAGGCTTGCATATGCACTAGTGTTGACATCAAGTTACCATCAGAGGAACAACATGGCTTCAACACCAAACAGGAAGTTATTTGTAATTTCTTTTTACAGCCAAGAGCAAAAATAATCTCAGTACCTTCAACATTTTTATATTTTAAACTATTTTCATCCAACCAAGAAGCCATTTTCTGATTCAGAAAAAGAGAAAGGCATCTCTCACAACACAAGAAGACAACGTAAAAGGAGTAAGAACTTTGAAAAACTAGTTTTTATTATTGAAAATGGCTCAATCCTCAATAATCTTTCTTAAAATTACAGAAATCAAATGATACTTTCAAAGCATCTTTTTTGCATGTCTCCACTGGTATTTTTAATGATTTTTCTGTGATGAGCTCCGAGTCATTACCAATGAAATGCCTTGGAACTTCCCTCATGTTCTTCCACTTGCCTGTGGCGTGTTGCTCACAAAAATCAGTGGTGTAGACAAACAAAGGACTTCTCAGGTTTAGAAAAAAAAATCCGTCTGATGAACAGTATCTGAACGTCACGTTGTTTTTATGAAGCTGAAAAAAAAAATGTGCTAAAGGCCAGAGAGAACCGTCATCTTTCAGCAGATCTTCTATCTGCTTTCAGTAGGATATTGTTCATTGATTAAAATTGTTCTAAAATTATAAATTAGTTTAATTAATAATAAAACCAGATTGTATTGTAACAGGTTTGTTTCTTGCACAAATGATGACAGAGGTGAGTCATTTCCTTTCCACCAAAAAGTAAAGAAATATAAAGTTTTGCCTAAACTAATGCCTAATTTTTGATTGTTTGCAAATTGTTTGAAGGTTCTAAAAAGCTCAAACTATGTGGTTTTTTATAATTGTCATTTTAAACTTTAAGTTGGAGTTATAAAATATTGTACACAATTTTTACAAGTGGACAGTAGATATGCATGGACGTGTAGTAATTGATTACTCTATCAAGTTAGTCTTACGATCAATTGATAAATCGAGTATAAAATATTGCAACATTCTGCAGATTTTTTAGCTAATTTTATACAATATTAGAAGTACATTAAAAATGCAAGTAAACAAATAATTAAGTTTATTTTTTTAAATAAGGAAATAAACATTTTATTGTTTAAAATGCAATAACATAGCGTTCCTTTAGTGCACACTTGATCATTTGTAGCAAAGGATGCATCTGCAGCCAGACAAATGCTTCAAATACTAACATGTGAAGAGCTGAGTGCTTTCTGATGGACTTTACATCAATGATGTGTAGCGGTGATCTGTTTAATTGATTAACAATTGGATAGGAATTAATTGGATCAGTCCTGGATTATTGTATTTTTAAATGTAGAGGCTGATAGAGAATCAACCACTCTAACAGGAAAAAAGCTTACCTAAGAGTGGGATCGCTTCATTTCATAAAAGTTTTTGGCGCATTAAAAGTGTGGTTGTTTAAGATGGGGTGTCCAATGTGCTGCGCTGCTGCAGAGGAACCATTTAGCGAGTCTTTTGTGGTGGCAGTGGGTTTTGGTTTAACAGACCTGTTTCAGATTGAAGGGTAATTGAGCTGGGTATTATGTAATTACATAACGGGGTGATTTTTCATGCACTCTACCCATCAATCATCCATACATTATACATAAAACCCAACACTTTAAGCCTGTAATTTAGCCTGAAGACTCTCATCAGCCGTAATTATGTCCGAGACAATGCATCAGTCCCACAGTCTGAAGACTTGACCGTTAGTCATAGTTCTGGATTTCTTTCCCGTCCAGATGCTGTGCAGCCGGCGGCACCGAACCTCTACTACCGAGTGGTCCACTTTGACGTCAGGGATGTGGACCTGATCAACAGCACCCTGGTCAAGGCTGAGTTCAGGATCTTCAGAGCTCCCAACCCACAGGCTCGGGCCTCGGAGCAAAGAGTGGAGCTCTACCAGGTACACCTTGTCCATGGTTCACATGTTTCATGTCAAAGGTTAAAATCTAATTTCACAAGTTATAGAGCTGAACAAATTGTTAAATTTGTACAATTTGGGTCTCAACTCCTCCTAAAACCAACCCAGCTGTTTAAACAAAGGTGTTTTTTGGCAATAAATGAATGATTTTTGGTGTCTGAAAAATTAGCAGTTTTATTACGTCACAAATGAACGGGGACTGTGCCGTTACCTAGCAACCCAAACTGAGCTCCACCACGTTTGGTCTGCTGGTTTAACCGCTGTGTGTGCTGCACCACATCCACTAGGAAATACAAGAGTTTTGTTGTTGACTTACTATTCAGAAAAAAAGCTTTGTTTTAATGTGACCTTTATTTTGAAAGCAGACTATTTCCTGTACTCATTCGTGAAGAACCTGGCTGTGAAATAATTTACTGTTAGTGTTGTGTGATGTAGCATCAGACGGCCAGTTCCCTGTTACAAAGGAAGACAAACAATGGCGTTGGCATTTTCTCAAGCACTTATATTTAAATAAACTCTAAATGTTTCTCAATTAAATTGGTATTTGAGATTTGTTGCTTTGCTTCAACCAATCATAAAACTATACAATGACCCAAAAAACAAATCAATTAATTTATTTGGTCCTGGAGTGGTGAAGTAAGTGTAGAAATGCAGGAATTTATCATAAAACTCTTGCATCGTAGATTTTTTAATTTATGTGGATTTGAAGTTTTTCCAACAGTAGTAATAGAAAGACAGTATTGGTTGCTGCAGCTTCCTGACTCTCTGTGTGATTTAACTTTTTAAATTTTTTTAGCAGTTTTCATTTAACTTTAGGTAGGAATTCATAAACATGGTATAATGTGCAGTTGAATCTAATGCTTTTTATATATTTCAACAATTTACTGCATACGTTTAAGTAGAAAACGTAGCTACATTATCCAAATTTAGACAAATATAAGAACAGGACAAAAACAAAATGTGCAAAAAAACAAACTTTTGCTCTCTAAATGCAATAAAGAGAGCAGAGTTTTTTCTGACTCAGTGAGTTATCATGTTTTAAGCTGAGCAGCGTCATATCTAGTTATATGTCCTAGATTTTAAATATAATCTAAACTTTTTCAAAGCTTTTTTTAAACCCAGCATGTTTTATGAAAGTTGTGGGTTAAAATCTGTTCAGTCATCCTGCTGTCTGCTGAAGTCCGCCTTAAACCCAAAGTTATCTGGACTCTTCATAAAGTTCCCTGTTCAAGTGTCAGCCTGTGTGGACAGCAGATTTTAGTTTTACACAAACACACTTTCTGTTGCGTGTGCAAAAGCTAGCCAGTTAGCAAGGCCGCATTATTCACTGAACATACAAAATGTGATTTCTGTGTTTCCGACTGGTCTGCCAGTTCCGTCTGCCGGAGTACATGAACTCTGTCCTTTTCTTCCTGTGTGTTTGTTCTTCCAGATACTGAAGCCAGAGGAAGACAGCACGTCCACTCAGCGCTACATCGACTCTCGGACCGTCCAGCTGAGAGCTAAAGGAGCCTGGCTCTCTATGGACGTCACAGAAACAATCAAAGACTGGGTGTCAGATCCAGGTTAGCTTCATGCCGCTTATGATGCAAACATCTGTTTGTATGGTTCATCTTCATGTTTTCTTCTACCGCGTTCTTCTTCAGAAAACAATCTCGGCCTGAAGCTGGGCGTCCACTGTCCCTGCTGCACCTTTGTCCCATCCACCAACAACATTGTCCCTAACAAGAGCGAGGAGCTGGAGGCGCTGTTCGCTGGTTCGTTCTCATGTCTTTGCTTCAGATTAATTATGCGTTTGGGGTTCAGCCTGCTGAGCAGGACTGCTGCCTTTTTTGTGGGCTGCACATTGTTTGTTTAGATGTTGACTGTTTATACATGACTGCACATTATTTGCATGTGAAAATAAACAGCTTGGAGAACCGCAGAACACAAAAGAAGCAAACCTAAACCTCTGCTGCATCGCTGTGAAAATGAGAAATGCGGCTTTGCAGACTTATTATGATACCATCCATCCTCCAGATCATGAGCTGTGAACTCAAAGAGGAGAATATTATGTAAGAAACTTTAAAAAGGATCCATGAATCACTTGCTCACTATCGTGCAGGAATAAAGGCGAAACTGTTCCTCCGCACACTGAGATACTGTTTTATTCCAGACTGTGTGTGTTGCCTCATGTAGGCCCTCAAATTATGGTGCTCAAAGGATTTGCACTCAGCTCTGCCAAGTCTGAAATTTTTTTTTCTCACACTCGGAAAAAAAAAAATGCAATTTGTGATACTCGGAAGACAAGCAGGGGCTTGTGTTTGTGCTCCTGTGGTACAAAAAGAGACAGTAAAATCATAAAGTCAGACAAACTGTCAGGTCGTCAGTGCTGGATTTTTTCTTTTTTATAAGCAGAACATCTGTATTGCATTCCTTTATGCTTCGTTTACTCCTTAAAAAATGTAAAAACCTGGAAAATAAGTTTTTCTTTTGCCTTCCTCAGAAGCACAAAGTCATTGGAGAAAGAAAAGCACAGCTGCAGCATTTGTCTGCGTTCATAATTATAGAGAAACAAACACTTTGCATTTAGATGTTATCATTTGTACATATTTTAGTGATACGGTCACTAAAAGTGAACCCAGTGACAAATTGCTCACGCTTAGTTGCAAGCATTTTAATTCACTCAATTTCTATATTTCAGTTTCGTGTAAAGAGGAAAACAAAATTCTGTATTTTAAAAGGATTTAGTTTTTGTGTGGCAAGAGTTTATATTCAGTAGAAGCCTCTGAGGTTTGTCAGAGAAAATTAGTAAACAAACAATGAACACAACCAAACCTTTGTTAAAACGAACACAGCATATTTCCTGCCCTGATAACAAAATCCCTACTGTAAAACACGGTGGAGGCAGCACCATGCTGTGGGAATGAGTTTGCTTGAGCAATTACGTAAGAAACCTGTCAGAGGCAGCAAAAACCTGAGACTGAAGCGAAGGTCTGCTTTCCAGCAGGGGAACAACCCAAACTGTACATCTAGAATGGCCTAGTTAAAGTATACACCTAAACCTCAAATTACAATTTGTGGTTCAGCTTGAAAAGTGTGATGTTATGCTTTAGCTACCTCAATCAAAACACGTAAAGCTGCATGTGGAGCGAGAAGCGACTCAGAGGGGGTAGATATATGTGCATGCCACACTTTTCAGATTTTTATGTGTAAAAACTTTTGCAATTTGTTATTTTGATTTATCACATAAAATCAAAATAACAAATGGAAATAACTATTTGAGGAATCCGGAATAATTTGAGTTAAAACAACATTTAATTTCCCTTTGGGATCAGTAAAGTATTTTTTATCTTTATTATTTTTGGAGTGAATTTTAGAACAGCTGGTGGTTGTTTATCTGACCGTCTGGTCGCTCTCTGTAGGTGTCGATGACGAGCGGCTTCGTCAGATGAGGAAGCCCGGTCAGGTTAAAGGCCAGCCGGATTTCAGCACCAAGACGCCACACCTCATCCTCACCCTGCTGCCTAGCGACCGAGTGGACAACCCGGCCAAGAAGAACCGTAAGAGGCGGGCGGCGGCCACAGAAACCACAACCTGCACCCGGTAGGCCGCCTTCCAGCCGCTCATGTGCGGGTTTCTCTCTCTGACTGACAGCTCTGACGCTCCTCCACTGTCTTCAGTTTGGTCATTTTGAAGAATAGCTGCGGTGGATGCCATATTTCATTTTTTTCCCTTCCTGACCCACTTTGCAGAGTATTGTGTGGCAACCCTGTGTTTAGAGAGCAGGCCGACGGGTGTGCAGTGTTTTATTTAGACTACCTCGTGCTGCAGGAGAAAACTCTGGCAGCCCTGCATGATCATTACAGTAACCTGTTGTAATTTTCCCATGACCCAGCCCTGGGTCGCTGCCCCAGACACTGCGGAGCGGGATGGAAAGCTGAAAAGTCACTTTGTGTGTCTGCCTTTGTGTTTCCTAGGGGGTCGGATCAGGGCTGCTGCCTGCGCTCGCTCTACATCGACTTCAGGCGGGACCTCAACTGGAAGTGGATCCACGAGCCAAAAGGTTACACAGCCAATTTCTGTGCTGGTAACTGTCCGTACCTCTGGAGTGCCAACAACCACTACAACATGGTGAGTTTCAGGGATCAAACGCTAAAGTAATGTATGACTGGAGCTGAACAATCTGGCTGGTTTGTGAAGAATAGATTCTTAAGATCAGTGGAGATGCACTGATCCAGGATTTTGTGACTAAATACAGAGCCTGTAAAATCACTTTCATCTTATTTCTCTTTACGAACTAAACGTGTCAACAAATTACTATTCCTTTATGCATGAGTAACATTCCTATAGACGCACTATATGTTTGTATTTACTTGTTGAATGTAAGCCTAATTTTAAAAGTAGACAGGGTGTAAAACTGGGAGCTGGTTCCACAGAAGAGGAACCTGATAACTAAAGGATCTGCCTCTACATTTAGAAACTGTAGGAGCCAGAAGAAAACCTGCAGAAATAAGGGTTCAATATTCAATACATAGACTATTCACTGAACTCTGATCCAGAAACGCACAGCATTCTGGGCGAATGTAGGCAGAGGAAAGACTTTAGCTGCTCAACTACTCACGGCCAGCTAAGCAAAGTTTGGTGGAATCTAACTCACTCACTCTTTGGTTACCTAGCAACTCACTCACTCTTTGGTTACCTAGCAACAACCTGTTGAGTAACAGCAGTTTAAGGTCCCGTCATCCTGCCTTATATCTGCTTAAAATAAAAAACGATGGTACAGAGTGAAAACTGTGGTGGATAAAAAAGAAAAAGTCATACCACCAGTTTGGCAGTATTTAAAATATTTAAAAAACAAACAAAAAATTATCAAATTATTGATATCAACTGATGTGAAACTCTTTATATCGTGATACGTTTTTCAGCTAAACATCTACCAATAGACGTTTCTGCTCTTAATTGGTCTCCAAACACCTATTTCTTTTTTTTTTTTTGATGAATCTTTATTCATTCAAGATATTAAGAACAGCTGTCTCATTTGAAGCAAAGTAAGAAGAAATTGGTGGTTTTAAAGTTTTGCACAGCATTACCTGCTCACTTTTGGCAATGACAAGATAAAAACGTACCGGTAAGGTGCATGTAAAACCATCCCAGAACGCCATCACAACGTCAGACTGACGTTTCTTAGGTGTTTCGTTTTGCTTATTTCAGCAAGATTCTCTCAAAAACCTAAATCTCTTTCTGCACGTATTAAAACCAGGTGTCCCTGTAGTAAAGGACTCCAGCTGGTTCTGTAATTTGTCTGCGGTTCTGACATGTCGACCACCGAACACATTTGGCTCACAAATTGATCCGCTCAGCAGCTGAAATCGTATATCAAGAAACGATGGGAAAACATTTAACTCTCAAAACTACATTTGGTTTCAGTCCGAACACCAATAGTGTTATAAAAAGATCTGATGCAACAAGGAGGAAAAAAATGCTCCTTTCCTAACTTTCCTGCAGTTTCTACATCCAACTTGTGGGTTGTCTGCTGTTTTCTATTGACTAATAGCCTCAGACCTTCAAATCGCTGCATTCTTATTTCGTTTTGGGCTTTTTGTGTGCCAATTATTATGGAATGAAGATTGTCGACAACCTTTTCCAGTAAGGCCAAGTGAAGACAAATGAGTTCTTTTTTTCCAAGTTATATTTTCCTCCAATGTGAAGATTCATGGCCTCTCGTGCTAAATAATTTTCACTGGAAACACTGACAGACATGTCAGCGTGGACACCCAGCCAAATTATATAAACAGAAACATCTGCTATTGTCAAGAAAAATCTGAGCAGTCTCTCTGGTGAAACGGACTCCTGCCTGATCCAAGCTCAAATCAGCTCTCTGCCTGACTTTAATACATGGATGGTTTGAAGTGTGGGAAATGTTTTTCTCCTAAATAAGCTTGAAGGCCTTTGTTTGTGGTGGCTAGCAGCTCAGTTAGCTGAGGCTGGTTCAACCCAGAGTCATGAATGGACTGCCACCTCACACAGCGTACAGGCTGATTAAACGCGTTCAGCTCCACAAGCATGAAGGCTGCTGCTGCAGAACCGTCAGATCTGGAAAATACAGACTGTCCTTGAAGTATCTTTCAGATCTGGACATTATTGGACGATACAAAAAAGTTAAAATATTCACAGATTGTTTATTTTATTCCCTGTTCCCTGAAAAATATCAGAAATCCTGAACATTAGTTCCATCCCTCTGTTCATCTACCCGTCTGTCCCTCCGTCCATCCATCCATCCATCCATCCATCCATCCATCCATCCATCCATCCCTTCTTTCAGCCATCAATTTATTCATCCATCCTTCATTCTGTCTATTCATCCATCTGTACATCCATCCATCCATACGTCCATCCAACCATCAATCCCTTCATCTGTCCATTCATCCAGACATCCTTCTGCTTATCCATCCATCCATCCTTCCTTCTATCTATTCATCCGTCCGTCCATCAACCTTTCATTTGTCCATTCATCCATCCATACATTTATACATCCATCCATCCAGTCTGATTTTTTAATCCAAGTTACATTTTAAATTTCTAACATTTATTGTTAGCCTTTATATTTCTGCTGATATCAGGATATCAGTAAACAAAGAGAATATCCATTTGAGAAACCATAATCACTATGACATTTCTCAGATAAAGACATTTCATGACAGATTTTCTGGTGCTAAATAATAAACCTGGTATTAAATGGCTGCTCACTTGTAAAACGTGTGAGAGCCGCTGACCTGAACCCACCAGCAGAACACAGTAGTCTCTTCAGGAAAACAGGGAGGGAGTCTGTGAGCCAGCAGAGGATCTCCAGAGAGACTCCCAACTGGCTTCACATCCACATTCCTCATTCAGACCGATTAAATTTTTCACATTTTTGCCAAGAAGAATGGTGAAACGTTTCAGAAGAAAAATGTGCCACTTGTAGGATAATTCCCTGAAATATCTGGAGCTGCCAGAAAGGCTTTAATGAAATAAAAAGTCTGAATAGTGATCCATTGGTTTAACTCAGTTCTTATTTTGAGACTGCAGAGAATTGCATGTGGATTTATTAGAATAAGTCCAGAAACTTTCCACCAGGACTGTATTGTCGACTGTCTTCTGGCTGCTGTTTTGTTTTTACCATAAAAATGTGAGAATGGCATCAAGTTTTCTTATATAACTCTTATTTCCCACAAAGTCAAACCATGCTTTAGTTGCCTGGCGATGTAAGAAAAACAACCCGACAACTCTTGTATAACAACCAAAGCCCTCAGCCAAAACCCTTGCTGAGGCAGGATCTCATCGTTCTCAGAAGAAAAAATGATTTTTGTGGTATTTAATAAAAAATCTTCTCCTGTCTCTCCTCTGGTCAGATCCTGCCGCTGTACAACAAGCTGAACCCGGAGGCCTCCGCCTCCCCCTGCTGCGTCCCTCAGGACCTGGAGCCTCTCACCATCATGTACTTCTTTGGCCGCACGCCTCGAGTCGAGCAGCTCTCCAACATGGTGGTCAAATCCTGCAAGTGTCGCTGATAAAAGCAGAGGAGAACTCTACTAACTGAGATGGATCCTTCCTGGCAAACTGAATCAGACGTCAGGACTTTTTTTTTGTTCCTCACAGTCATGCTTCACTCTCTGGAATTTTCCGTTTGACGTTGGACCCTGTAAATACGACTACATAGGTTTATTAAACGTGTGTTTCTGTATATTAAAACTCAGAAAAGCCTTTGTTTTTCCATCAGGACCGAGCCTCGGTGGTAGCCACACCAGATGTGTTTGCTCTAGGCTTAAAGGTGTTAATTTGAAGCCTGCGGCGGTGGCGGCGAGGTGAGGCCTCGCAGATTCTGCAGAGATGAAAAAGCGAAGGAGTTCAGGGAGCAGATAGCAAAGAGAAGCAGGAGCCGCGTTCAGGCGGGGGCCCTGCCAGCTCTCTGCGGTCCCCAGGCTGAAATCTGCCCGCCGTAAACAGGATGTGAAAGGTTTCCAGACACCGACCCGACCACTCACGGAACGCCAAATTTAAACGCTCCCCTCGTCTCCTCTCCTTCTCTCCCTCTTTCTCTGTGCATCGCTCGAGGTTCTGGGATTTGTGGTGGGAGGAGAGAGGGAGAAAAGAGAGGCTTTGAAAATGAGACGTGGGATGATAGGGCCGCATTTGGAATGGCTACACGTTTGGAAGGTGGTATTTTGCAGCCGTGGCAAATTTGTAACTATTCAGGCCTGGCGCATGCGTCTCATAATCACACTCCCTTTTTTTTCATCATGCGATCATTATCTTATTATAAGAGGGCAGCCTTCCTGTTCTCCTTATCTTATTCTGTGACACCTTTTGTTTTCCAAACTCCTCCCTGATTCAGAGTCTCTGTGCACCCAAGCATCCACACTGACCACTGTTGATAAAATATCTAAATGCTGGAAAAAAAAAAACATCTCCGGGTCTGATTTTAAATATAGGCTCTCTGGTATGCCAGTGGTTTGTGTGTGAGGAGACAGTGTGTGTGTGTGTGTGTGTGTGTGTGGGGTGGAGGGTGGGTTGTGGGGGTGGAAATCATGGTGAAAGTGATTCTTATAGCTTTTATTGTGATTGTGCATAGAGCAAGATTAGTTTCTGTGCCGACTGACGATAAAGGGACAGGAAGCAGTTCAATCATGGCAAAACACCAGGCTGCCACAACAGCAGCCAGTTATAGATGAATTAGGCGGTTTGTGTTGAGTCCGACCACGGCCACAGGAAGTGCTGGTTTTCAGCTGGATGGCTGTGAAATTGTGTAAGTGGATATGTCCAACATTATTCTGGTCAACACTTTGTGCAACAGCTTTCCTAAATGCAAGATTTAAGGACTGATCCACACAAATAGGAAACCAGCTCAGCTTTTAGGTGGTGGAGTTCCAGTCAGAAGTTTACATACATTCATCCTCCATTATTTTTGGGAAGTTTAACTATGTGAACTGGTGTTTTTTTCCTGGGGAGAGGTATTATTGAACAAATTCACTGTTTCAAAGACACCGTAGGGCTTTTTAAAACCATCAACAAGGCAGAGGTGGGGACTCCTAGTCATTAATATTAAGACTTTAGACTTGACTTGAAAAAATGTTCAGACTTGGGATAGACTTTGACTTTTACACCACTGACATGGGACTTGAATTGGACTTGAGGGTCATTGCGCGTAACGGAAACCCTTTAAATTCTAGACACTAACAGGTACCATAGAATTGCACAAAAATCCGTGAGGGACGGCCGAGTCTCTGCTCGAAATTCCGTGAAAGAGGTGTACGGAGCCTTGTGCCAGAAGCCCATTAAAATGCTGTCTACATCGTTTTAAACTATGTGATTGTGAGCGTGAGGGGGAATAAAAATAGCAACAGGTATTTTGTTCCATATAACACAGTAGGAGTTTAACCGGTAAACCTTTTATGGATGCAAACTCGACTAAAAACCCACCTGTTTAGGATTGTATTTGAAACGTAATCAATTACAAATTTATTGATGGAGCCTGACCTAATAGTCGTGTTTTAATTGTTGATTCTATGTTGCATTGTGTTTCTGTGTTTGATATGATGAAAAGCACTTTGAAATGCCTTGCTGCTGAAATGTGCTATACAAATAAAATCAGATTGATTGATTGATCCTGTTTACTTGAAAAACATATATTTTACCCAAAATCTAAAGTTAAAAACACATATTATTAAGTGGGCCCCATTAATTAATTTCACTCATTCCGTAAGCTGCAGCACAACCAATCAAATTAACAATATTTAAAAATTTAAAAATCGGGTGAAAAAAGCCAGAGACAAACAAACTGATGTATTTTGGGTACATCAACAATGAAGTATCAAAAAAACAAAACAAAACAAAAAATAAAACAGTGCAAAATGCAAAACCTGCTAGAAGAGGATCTCAGATTGAGATGCAACAATGTCCAACTTTGTTTGACATTTGAAGTTGGACAAAGAACGGCAGGTGGTAGCTACTTTTCTTTAGCTTAGGCTTTAGCTAGCTCCTTGTTGTTAGCAAGTGTACTCTGGGATATGTTGATGACACATCTTAACTTTCACTTATATGCTATGTTGTCATAAATCCAGTCCTTCAAACTGCATCAACAAATAATGTGCACTGTGTTATTAGGACTGTCGATAGTGAGCGGGGTCCCATGTTCTGTGCCTGAACTGTGCAAGATAGAGGTGGTGTTTTTTATGCTTTGTGTACAGCTGCACATAACATTGTCAAAGAAAAAAAAACAACAACCTCAAAGGGACTTGAAATTCCAAGTTTCAGACTTTGGACTTGACTCGACTTTTGCCTGTCTTAACTTGAGACTTGACTTGGGACTTGTGGATAAAGACATGAGACTTGCAAAACACGGACTTGGTCCTACCTCTGCAACCAGATCCCAGTCTTATTTGTTTTTTTAATCAGAAATGGCTTTTAAAGGTGTTGACTAATTTTTTCACCACAATTTCATTTCAGTTCAATGCAATTTTAAAAGCACTTGTTGCACAAGTAATGTTTTTTTAGAATTTTACTCGTTCGGCTCCTTGACATTGTGAATGCAGCAGTTTGTCTGTTTTAACATCGAAGGACACTTTCAAGATGCCTCTGGAGCTAAAATAGTTTAAAGAGGTACAAACTGTTTTTGCAGCCATAGCAGTAAACTTGTTTGTCTGAGCCGCAGCAAAGCTACGTTTTCACTGTATATGAATGCATCTCATGTGTTGGGGTGTCAGGACTTCAGCTGTGGTGAGGCTCCTTCTTCCCCCCAGCATCTGTTAGTCCTTTCCACTTAACTACCCCTTGTTATGTCCAACCTGTACTTATCCCATGATAGAGCTCCTTGCTGTTTGCTCTCACACTGGAACCTTGTCTTTGAGAGGCACACACACTCTGGTTGTTGACCCTTGCTTTCTCACGCACACCCTTCTTTCTTTAAAAAAAAAAAAAAAAGCCATATTTGAATGTGTGCGTAGATCCCCGGGGCATAGAGAGCCCACTCATACATGCAAAACATACAGATGCCATGATTCATGGGCCTGGTTCGTCACACATTCACTCATGCTGACTGAAAATGTAAAGAAAGCCTTTGACAGAAGCTGCAAAACATTCAGAAAGATGAACAGAAGGCAATTCTTCCTTACATGCACCTCATGAGCTCACAGTGCAGCTTTTGGATCAGAGTCCCAACTGAAGTCATTTCTACTTTTTCAGGCAGCTAAATTCAATATATGACTTCTCGGGGCAATGGCGCACTGCCATGAAAGCCAAATGAGGTTATACAAGCTGAAGAGAAGAATCGAGGTTCAGTTACCGATCTGCAGCCTCAGGATTATTAAAATCCTTTGAAGAGTTACTCTAAAAGTGGAGAGGAGGGCCTCTCTGTTCCTTCTTTGCACAGAGGAGGGTGTAATGCCTGTAATTTAGCTCCATATATGAATAAAAGGCTGATTCAGTTTAAGGAAAGATGTAGATTAATTTACTCACAGGTAATCTGATGGAAAATCTGAGAAATACTCAGATTATTCAGCAACATGTTCATTATAGTGATACAGACTTCTGCTTCTCTCTAAACCTTTTCTATTTATCTTCTTCAAAAAGCATTACATTAAATTTTTCACATTTTGTCTGATTCGAACCGAGCACTCCTATCCGGTTTTTCTCTTTTATTTAATAGTTTTGCTGCATAATTGTGAAATAAAAAGAAAATTATACACATTTTATGATGTTTTTTAAAATAAAATTCTGAAAAGCGTGTGCATTTGTATTCAACCCACTTTATTCTCAAATCTCTAAATAAAATCAGTTGTCTTCAGAGTAAAATTAGGCAAACATGCAGGATCAGTGCAGTGTTAACCCTCAGGATTAACACTGCACACCATCCTGGACATGCCGGCCCCACTGATCATGCTGTGGGTTACTTTTCTCTTGCAGGCATGGATGGCTCTAAATACAGAGCACTCCTGGAAGCAAACCTTTTGGAGACTGACGAAACAGCAGGGGGCAGTTTGGACGACAGCATATTGATGTGTCGGAATGGCCTAGCCAAAGTCCAGACCTAGATTTGATCGATAAATCAACAAAAAGTGGTTCCACAAAGTATTGACTCATTAGTAAAATCCCATTAAAATACATTAAGGTTTGTGATTGCACCGTGATTTAATGCGAATACAAACTCAAGACGTAAATACTTTACACTAGACAGGATCCCTATCCTGTTATCGCTGTAATAAGTTTTTCTTGTCCGTTTGTTCTCCCTTTGATGCTTTTGTTTATGCTTGTCAATTTTTCCTGTCCTCTCACCTTCCAGCTGGTCAAACACTCCTTCCTGAGCTTTGTTTTCCTTCCTGCTTTAGAAGAAACTTTGGGACAAAGGTTAGAACTGAAATATGATTCAGAACAAGCTACTGGTTTCCTTAAGTAGACACCTTCTCTATAATTATCCACACTGAATTGATTCAAACTACAATGAAGCAGATGATGTACTAATTCAAAAATCAACCCTAGTGATGAATTTAATGTATTTAAAATATTCAAAATAAACCCTTAATACATTTTAAAACAGTTTCAAGTTTCAAGTTATAATTTTGTATTAGAGCTCTGGAAAAAATAATGAGACCAGCTGCACTGAAAACCTTCTGGTTATTCCACCTAATATTGATTTCTGAACTCTTCCTGAGTTAAAACATTAATATTGTTGTTTCTAAATGAATATGAACTTGTTTTCTTTGCATTATTTGTCTGAATAATTTGAAAAATGTGTTATGATAATTGTTGATTTAAACCACACGCCAAAGTGATCAAAATATTGACTCATGAATATTAGAAATTGCATAATTTATAACAGTTTCAAGACACAAGCACCGCATATAGTCTTCATATAGCTAATGCCTCTGCTGCCAGTCCATCCCACCATCATTCCCAAACAAAGATGCTTGGATTCTTCCTCCTGATGTGGACTCTCACCCTCAACCCAGTGGGAAGAGTTCACCTTGAACCGTGGCCCCTGACTTCGTTATATTTAGTAAACTGATGTCTGTTTGTTGAGCATTAAATCTCAACACTTTACAATTTTCAAATAGTGCTATTTATCGCATCGTCTACAAAGACAGTCTAAAAATGAAACCGGTTTGAGATCACAAACCCAGACGCAGTAAAAACAGCCTGAGGAGTCATAACGACTGAACTGCTGATGCGTCGCACTTGGCGCACCACCTTCCTCTCTTTCTAGCCTTCTGTCAACAAAGTACAAAATCTGTGGGAGCCTGGGTCTGAGCACGGCCTCAGTCTGTTACTTATTTTGGCCCCAGACGAGGACTTAATGCCACGATATCTTTGTGAACTAGATCTTGATTCTGAGTATGCAGGAACTGACTGTTTACCCCTCATTTACCAAGAAATGAGCTCACTCAGGTCTCAGGGTGCAGATCATTATGCATCTTCTGCTTCACAGAGCTTCTGCGATTCTCTACTGGTTTTATATGCTTTGCTGCACATATTTAACATTTTTGAGGGTTCAAAATGTACTTCTTGCATTTTTCATCCCACTGGTGGACCCTGTGTTTTATTTTAGCTCAGGATTTTGAGACCAGAACTCAAGCATCTTCTCTTACAACTTTTAGGTCCAGAAAGAGTAACATAATAAAAACAAATCGGATCTTACAAAAGCCACTATAAGAGAGCCATAGACTTTTGGCTTGAGGAGCTTTATGACTGACCAAAAATCTAGATAGCACCAAAATTAAATATTTTAAATATATGCTCCATGGTGAGCCTTAGGATGACATTATAAGTCTTGATATTTTAGAGAATGCTGCTAAAAGTCATGACAAACATAAATAACTGGTGTATATGCAGAAAAACAAACGTAAAAGATGTTGAAAATGAAAATGACTTTGTAACATCTCATAGAAGTTGGTACACATCAAATCTACAAAAACCTTGAGGTTTCCTGTTTTTTTAGGACGTCCATTCATACTTGATCCCTTTTTTCCTGCTTTTTTCCAGTTGAAAAACTTTTTGGCCAAAATATGAAACAGTACACCACTATGAGGTGGTAATTCAGTGATTATTTTGGGGAGCTTTCACAACACTGGGTAGATTTTATGGCTTTTACTATTTTGATTCTTTATAATATTCATGAGTGGTTTCACGAGTCAAGAAATTGAAACCCCCGGGTTCCTTTATCCCTTAGATGACTTTAAAACCTCAGACTAGCAAGTTTTTTTTGCTCACAACTCATGAATCATTAACACTGATTCTGAACACATGTGATGATCTTACCAGGTTTTAAATATCTTGGATCTAGAGTTTGCTGTTGTGGTTCTGGCCCTTGCAATGTTATCCTGTTTTAACTGGGTGGTGTCCAGTACAAGCTTTGACACAGTGAAAGTTTAGTTAATACGCTAAAACCTAAGCAACAAGAAAACCCCAGATATTCAACTCTTCAACATCGAATTAATACTTAAACTTTTGTCATGTTACAACCACATCTTAAATCTATTTTATTGGGATTTTAAGTAATAAACCATGAAAAGTAACACATAAATATGATATAGAAGAAAATAATAATACATGATCTTTGAGAAAACTGACACTCACTTTTACTGTGAACATACTGTCAATCACATTGGTGGCAGCATCATGCTGTGGGACGCTTTCCCTGTCCCAGGAGGAACAGAGAAGCAGGACAGAGATGATGGGAAGATTGATCGAGTCACATACAGGAAAGTCCTGGAAGAAACTGTGTTAGAGGCTTCAAAAGACTAGACATACAGTATATCTGCAGGTTTCAGCAAATTAAATTTGAGACTTTTTAATGCCACCTTGAGTAAAAGGCTGAAAAACTTTAAATATTTTAGAGGAGGGTTTCAAGATTCTGCTGTATTACAATCAGAAATGTTTGGCGTCAACCCCAATATTTTGAGAGCTAGTTTATAGTGATGCTAAAATCAGTGAACTAACCAACAATAACATCGAACCCAACTTCATAATTACCTAGTTGGAAGTCAGAAAACCAGTGTGAGATTCTTCTGTTTATTCAAGCACCAAAGAAACATGTTCACTAACCACAGGTTATACGAATATTTATAGGTGTGTGTTAAAGATTGTATGAGAAATAAACTGTCCAAAAAGGTGCAAATAAACCATTTATTTATGTATGTATTATTTAAACAGGAGGCAGCCATATTGGATTTTCACTTTTGTGTTGGATTTAGACTTCAGGGAATCTCCTTGTGTATTTTCCAACCATCTTGGAAAGTCCAACATCAGAGTGAATACAAAATTAAGTCTTAGCTTTCATCCAAACAGGCAGTGGCAATGGATAAGAATATGTTTGTCTGAATGAAAAAACTTAACAAACTGGAAAAGTACAAGTAGTACTGTATCACTATTTCAGTATGATTTTAGAAACAATTCTTTTTAGTAAGCCGGTTCTTGGAAATCTTAGTGTTTACAGAGCTGAAACTTCAGAATGACTGTATCAGATAATGTGTGATGTTAAAAGGAAAAAATGCAACTAATGAAATATGAACCTTGGTTTACATGGAGTCTTTTTTTTAACAAAGGCATAAATATGACAGTCGGCATAAGATGTAAACATGAATCAACCCTTAAACTATCAGCGCCAGTAGGGAACAGAAGAGTCAGTCCAGATGCTGTCTAACAAAAATATAAAGAAGTTGAAGTTTGGGAGTTGACTTCATTGATGACCTTCAAGAAATTCATGATTCAAGATGCAGCATGGCAAGGCGTCAAGGTTTGTCACACAAACTTTGCCAGTATGCTATATTTATAGGGGGCCATCAAAGGCCAGGAGCTGAATCTGTCTAGGTCTCTGCTAGAGAAATGTCTGAAGGAGAGCATTCTGGAGGAGGTGTTGGGGGATTAGATGGTGGCTGCATGCTGAGCCTTCTCACCTGCAGGGGGCTCCACCTGTGTGTCGGTCGTTTCTTTATGCTCTTCCGCCTGGGCTTGCGTAGATGTCTCCTTTTCTCTTTGCTTACTGTGGGCTCAGTGAGGTCGCTGAGCGTGTCTGAAGACTCGTCAATGTAGGCCAAGTTCTCTCCGAAGAAATTCAGCAGCTGGACAGTCTAATGAGGAGGCAGCAGTGCCTTGAGGGGATGGAGGGGGCAGTTCAGGCGTGGGAGGAGGGGAGCAAGAGGGAAAACTTTGAGGTGGGGTTTGACCGCAGGCACTGTTAAGTTCAGATTCAGATTTTTGTGAAATGCTTTGGTCTTTTTCATGTTCTGTGGCTATTTGTAAGCCCCTCAAGTCCCCTTCCTCCACGCCGCTGAAGGGATGAGAGCCTAGGAAACTGTGGAGTACTGAGAATGTCAAAGACACCGATGAGCCATCTGACTGGGAGTCATACACAGACTCATAGAGGGAGCCCTCCTGCATGGCTGTACCTGTGGAGTCCAGCTCTGAGGTGGATCGGGCCACAGGGAGGGAGAACGAGCGGGTCAGAACCTGGTGAAAGGGCCTTCCTTGTCCCTGAACACCAACAGCAGCATCTGTTCTGCTCCCCAGAGCTGCTTTTGGGACTGCTGGGTCTCCAGCTGCGCTGCCCCGTGGCCGAGGCTTGGCCACCGGAGCCCTCTCTAGAGAGGACTGACCTTCCAGCTGGCACATGGAGCTGGAGAGGCCGGCCCAGCGGTTCGGCAAGTGTCCGTTCTCAGAGGTGCCTCGAACCCAGTGTCCCAGGGTGCCGTGGGCTCCCCGGCGGATGCGGCGTCGCTCACTGCGTTTCCAACGCCGGCGTTGAAGAAGGAAAGGGTCGTTGAATTCCAGAGGGTTTGGGATACGGAAGTCCATGTTCTGGGTCCAGTCCGTGGCGTGGGCCCTTAACTCCTCCATCTGAAAGCAACAGAAGGAAACAATGGCAAGGGGGAAATGATGCTTCATGTCTCTCTTTATTAAGTTTCCTGACCTTAATAGCTCTCACCTCAGCGCGCGTCTTCTTGGACAGAACCCTCAGCCAGTTGCCTATCATGGTGAGGATGGAGGCAAAGTAGGCCAGGCCAAACACTATCCACAACAACACAAGAGGCTTGAAGATCGTCCCACCTTCATAACCTCCACCTGAAGAAAAATGCTGGACTTAGAAGGTCTTATATTTACCAGGTTAACTGCAGTCAATAAAAAAAGACAAAAAACTTTACCAACAAAGATTACCCATCATGTCATGGGTTCTTGTCATTTTCCAAATTTGCTCTCCATTTTTATCCCACTACTAGTTCAGCAGCTCTTAAAAATATATATGAAAATGCACATAATGACTAGGAGTAGTATTTTGGGAGTAAAGCACTCCCAAATGAGCAAACTTGCAAGATCTCCAACTCAAAACCCTCAAAACTTTCCATTAAACGTGAAAACATCACCTTTTCGCATTGACATCAGAAACACACTTCACATGTATGTTCTAGCAACTGATGAAACTCATGATGACATTTCTTTTCCACAGTAAGGTTGAAACTGATGTTAGAGGCACAGAAACCTCCCATATATATATAGGCAGACTATAGGTTTTATGACAACCTCTCCACACAGATGTCAAATCTACAGCTTTATTGTTGTGGTAAGATAGAAAGCAGTAGTGAAAACCTATCTTGGAGATTACTGAGAGCACAATTTGGTTAGAAGTGACTTCACACTTACTAAGATTTTCCAGATTTTATGTATTAAAGTCATGGTTCAAAGTCTAAGCAGGTTTAGGAGACTGTGGGGTGGTGTTAATCTGGCGAGATGGGGCTCAAATCAGCATTGTTCCGTGTGTTTGAAATAAATCTTTATTAGCCTGGAAAGATCAGTAAAGATCCTGGAGGAGTAGATCCTCACTCCTCCAGACAATCCCAGGTGCTTAAGCAAGAGACTCCTGAGCTTTTCTTGTTTCTAAAAGACATTTCACCTCTCATCCCAAAGCCTACTACTCTCTCTGTTCAGCACAATGTTTCTGTCATTGTTGTTTTAGCACTTAAGCACAAATCTTTACCAACAAAGAGTGTGTTCGTTTTAGAAGCTCCTTCTTGCCTCTTTGGTGACTGATGGTCTGATAGCAATGTTTACCGTCAGCAACAAAGATCTGAGATGTTATTTTGAGTTAACAAGAGCCATTTCATGCCCTGCCTTCCACTGAAGATCTGAAACATAAAACATTATGTGGCAACCACAAGAAATATCCACCATTTCTTTTTGTTCTGAAGTGCGGCTGAGACAGCACACATGACTTCAGAAGGTTGGTAGTTCTTATATAACCTTGAAAAGGAAACAGCGCTCAGAGGAATTGCATGGTGCAACTGCAATTAGGAAAGTATTTATTGTCAAGCATCATAAATGTGGCCAATTAGGGTTCAAGACATGTTAGCAGTATGTTCTTTAATTTTCACACACAGCAAATGTTTGTCGCAGGCTTAACATTTCCAGATTCTGGTTCGGTTCACCTTTGAACTTACTTTTTGCAACGAAAAAAGCAGGCATCACCATAGCAATCTGTTGTTACGAAGAGGCTTTGGTGGTGTGAGTAATAGTCATATTTTTTGACACATATTATAACCATGGGCAGGCAGATCTGCAGCCATTGCAATCCAAAGAACCCTTTTCACCAGTTTAATGAAATAAAACTCATTTAATGCCACAAATTATGTGTGCCCTTTTGGAAAATAGATAAATTACTATAAAAGTTTTATTGTCATTTTTGAAGAACCTCTGCTTTTTCTATTTTTATGTTTTAGAATAAAGAAAAACATAAAATGTTGTGTTTCCAATCTAAAGACAAGAAAAAATACTGGCAAAAAAATTATCTTCTGTTGTGGAAATTTAATTCAATTATTCCATGACAAAAGAGGAATTAATATCAAAAATTCTATACAAAAAAAAAACATATTTAAAAAAATTAGTTGCAGGAGTCTCAGGTTGCAAGCTTTCAGTAATTAAATAACCTTTTTACCGATTTGTGCGCTGCAGTGCCATTACTCACAATTTATCAAAAAAATGTACTTTTTCTTTTTTGCAACCTGGTGCTTGTGATTTTTTGAGTGAGTCTTGACTACAGTGGCCAGAAAGTAGCACAAGTCGCATGTCGACACCTGGTACGAAGTCTCCAAATCCAACAGTGGTAAGGGTGATGACCACGAAATACAGCGACTCCAGAAACGACCACCTCTCCACCTTCTGAAACACGACCGTCGGGACAGCGAGGAAAATCAAGCAGCCAATAAGGATGGAGAGAACTGCTGACATCACGCGCACAGTTGTGGACCTGATTTTACGTTTCTGCAAGAGAGACAGCAACAGCAGATTTAAACACACAGTTTAGACTTAGAGGTGTCTAAGGAGACTTGTGGTGTTGGTTTAATAAGCAGCGTATGTCCAGTTATACTTCAGCTAAAATGTTGAAATACATCTTCTTCTATTAAATCTTTGCATCCTTTTTCTAGCAGATGGGATTCAGGAGGCGGAGTAAGCCACTCAGTCCTCCCACATGCCTCTTCTTTTCATGGGTGAGTTGTGTTTAAAATGAGTCTGTAAACCACCATGGACACCCATTTCTAACAATAACCCTTGAAGCATTGCATTCAAATGTGAGAATGCATAAAATAGCTCACTGGAAAACTCACGCAACAGAAAGCTGACATGGAACCGATATAAAGTTTGAATTTAGATTCACATTGTCTCATCTGCTGCTTAAAGACTGGTATAAAATGATCTATAGCACAATAGAGGCTTACAGGGACTTATAACACAAACTTACAAAAGTTGTAAAGCACTCTCTTATCAATAATTAAAAAACAGATTTTTGAGTTTGTGCACAATTCTTCTCAAAAAAGATGTGCTGGTCCAGATTAAACTGTTCCAAAGCATGGCAACCCTGTGACTGTGCAGTGCTGTTAATAGCTCTTAACTGCATTTTAGCTGATGACTGTCCGGATGTTGTTTTCTCCTCAAAGTAAGGCTAAAACTGAAGGTAGAGGTGCAGAAACCTCCCAGGGTAAACTGAAAAAACCTTAGATTAGGACAGACCCTTCTCACCAAAAACAGGTTCTCAATCTTGGCCACAGCTCTCCGCAGCACCGTGCCCATGTGATCACCCACTCCAGCAAGCAGGATGCCAAACATGGGGATACCGACCAGGGCGTAACACACACAGAACAGCTGTCCAAGCCACGTCCGAGGGGACAGATTCCCAAAGCCTGGTAGATACACAACAAAACATCACACTCTGAATCGATATTGCAAATATTTGAGAGAGATCATTGGTTAAGACAATCAGATAGATGTATTTTGTTGCTCTTTACCTATGGTGGTGATGATGGTACCACAGAAGAAGAAAGCGGAGCCCATGTCCCAGCGGCTGGTCAGGTTGGCAGGTAGGCTCCTTATGTCCAGGCCTGCCTCGACAGCAGATACCAGCTCCTGCAAAGCAACATGTAGTTCACGTGTAAATGACCAGTTCTTGCGAAAATATACTCATTGTAGCTTTATTTGTAATTTTCCTCCTTCCACATTCAAATTTACTGAATCACAGTGAAATGAACTCAAATAAAAGCAATAAATTAAAATGTGAAATATTTAACAGCAGATGGGGAAATCTTTGTTGTTTTGCTTGTAAACATACTAATAAAAATGTGAAATAAAAATTATTATAAATGTAATATGATCCTGCACAAAAATATCAGTATTTTTGCAATTTTGTTTTACTACAGAGTACAAATAAATTAATTATTTAATAATTTTTCTGAAGTAAGAGGCGATCAACATGCAACATATTGACGAGGAAATATTTCCCTTTCTGGCTTGTTCTCCAAATCTTACAGATTGTGAGGACATCTCTTGCAGTCGATCCCACAAAGTTTCTCTCAGATTTAGCTTTTGGCATCTGTTCAGGCCCTTTGATAACATCATGTTCTCTTTGACTGAAAGTGAAATTAAAAAAAGAAAACATACTGTAGGTTCTTGTACAAAATTCACTGGTATTAGGAAGTGTTCATAGTTTCGTCTATTTTGACAAAGACCTTTGTTCCATCTAAAGAAAAGTAAGCCCAGAGTGTGCCAAAATTACATGTTGGCATTCGAAACAAAAACTTTAGTTTAATTTAATCAAACTCTGATGTTTTCTACCAGAAGGTTTTGTGATTATAGCCAGAATGACCAGATTTTATAATATATATTTATACAGTTTGAGCCTTTTAACTCCTCTAAAAACCATGGCTTTAACTAAAAGAGGCAGAGGTGAAGACAATCTTACACAAAGAGTTGAACTGTATTTAAGGTTAATTATGTTCAATGTAATGTATTAGATATTAGATAGAAATTGAAACTCAGTGTAAAGGTGCACAAAATAAAATATTTCAGCTCTACTGAACAGGATTCGTGTCACATGACAAAAGGTAGGAAAATATTTTCGATGATGTCTTCTTGAAGATTTCTTGACATCACAAAATCCTGGGATTTTTAGCAGGTGCGTTTTTATTTTTGTCGCTGTAAACGGTTCCTGTCTGCTTTTCTGTTTGCAGTGTCCTCGTCTCTCTTCCCGTTTTTTAGAAAAATGCCAGAGTAGATCACAGGGCGCCGCTCAGAGAAAAGATTGTAGGTGGTTGTTGTAACTCAAATTAATAGAGTCGTATTTTTTGACAGGCATCATAAAGCAACGGCGTTTTTCCCCGTGCAAGCGAGCCCAAATAGTTTCTGCACGATGAATGCTCATATCACCAGTTGCCTTCCTTCTCTGTGAAGCTTGAATTTCCATCATTCTCCATTCAAATCTTTTTGTTCAGTTCTGATGAGATGCCATGTAATTAACAGAGAGCTGGCAGCGGACAGCTGAAAATGACAGAGAATGGTTTTCAAGAGCTGTTTCCAAATATTGTAAAGTCTCTTATTCTTTGACGAAAACAATGCAAGACACTTTCCAATCTTCTCAGGATTAAATATCTTATGTCCATAAAAACTAAAACCTTGAAGATCCTAATTATTGCAGTGATCGATCATTGTGGTATCAGTGATCAGTAGGGCTTGTTTTGCAGAACAACCAAGAGCTCCTGTGTAGATCTAAATATTTATTGAACTATGTCAATAAAATGAGTAAAGGACAACAGTGACCTTTACGTAGTACAGACATACTACATAAGTGAGATTTATTTGGTGAAAGTTATGCTGTACTGTTTTGAAAGAATGTGATGAAAAACTTTTAGGCTGCAGGCAAACACCATCTGCTTTAATTTTGATAAGATTCAAAGAGAAAAACATGTGAGAATGCTTCATAGCATGTGGGTGCAGACATGTGATGAGGTGGTCATTATGTTATCTAAAGGACATTAAATGTAGCCACAGTTATACAACATTTATTGATGATTTACGTTCTGTTACGCTGCTTTTGACAGTTGGTGGTTTTCTGTTATATATATATGCATATATGTATATATGTACAATTTATTTTATTTTTTATATGAATAATCTTTGATGTTTTTCCACAATTTTTCATGTTACAACCACAAACTAAAATGTATTTTATTGGGATTTTTTATATATATATGTTTTGTAAGGAAAATAATAAGACATTAACAAATTTGGGGCGGATTGGACCCAGGTCCTTTAGGTGCAAAACCACCTTTAAATGTGTAACCCTCTTATGTTTGATTTAGCTCCAGATTGAGCAGCCGTCTGATTAGAACTGGTGCCGGCTGTCTCTGCGTCCTTCAGCAGGGCCTCCTTCAACACACTCAGAAACATACTGATTAGTATTTATATAGGTTATTAGTTTAATTCTATCAATATATATATATTTGATTTGCGCCATAAATTAGTGCGGTAAAGAACAGGAAACTCAGGAGAAATATTTTCTTCATGTGTCTGACGATACCTTCACAAGCTCTTGTAAATTAACCTCAGTGACGCAGGAGTTGTTACTGAGGAAGTCCTGCTTGACCTTGAGCAGATTCACATGTGCCTTGCTCTCCTTTGGCGTCTCCAGGGTGACAAAAACGAGCGCTCCCATGCCCAGGTACAGCATGACCCCCGTCAGCAAGGTGGTGAGGGTGGTGCATCGCATTTTTCTCCTGCTCGTCACCCCTACCCCTCCAGGGTTTGGGGGATGGTCCGGGGTCTCAGTCAGGATGCACCAGGATGCAGCTGGCCATAAACAGGAAGTTCCTTTAGACAAGAGCTGAATGCATGAGTGCAGATATATACAAACAAGGTGGACAAGTGTTCTGGGAAGAAACAAAAACTCTTCTTATATCTGTGGGTCAAACTATAATCAGACAAGGTCAAATGGGTAAATTTGTAACTACTGCATTAAATAGCTCCCAATTTTTGCCCCTAAGTTTATTTGCAATTTTGTAATTTTATTTAAAAATAAATCACATTTTTGAAGCTCTTTTTTAAGCTTTTTTTCCATTTTGTATGAAAGGAAGATTATGACTTTTCTGTCTACTTCTTAACGTCAACTGAAGTTTTAAGAAAGACATTGACGGTGG